>NW_024429266.1:10971793-11351793 GCF_017639785.1 Mesocricetus auratus
CCTCACTATATTTCCTAAGCCCAGATGCAATCATCTGAAAACATATTTTATAAAGCTCTGGAGCGAGGAATACAGTGGGGACAGATGATAGAATTGTGCTGTGAATTATTAAAGACACCATGCGTCATGGGGGCCTGAGATGATAATTCAATTGGTGGTTTAAAACCAGACTCTAAATAAAGGTATACACACACACACACACACACACACAAGACAGAGAGAGAGACAGAGGGGGAGGAGAGAGGGGGGAGGGGAAAGGGGGAGGGGGAGCAAGAGAGAGAGAGAGAGAGAGAGAGAGAGAGAGAGAGAGAGAGAGAGAGAGAGAGAGAGAGAGAGAGAGAGAGAGAATATGATTCTTGTAAGTGGTATTTTCAAATATAGCATTGACCTGGTAGTAAGTGTAAATCTTTTTTCTGACACAACCAAGTGACATAATATTGCAGAATGTGCAAAACAGTTCCCTAGCCTTTCAGTGTATGTGCTTTGATTTTGAAGAAGGGAAGGGATGGTGGCAGTTATGGAATTTCAGACAGATTTTCAAGAACTTTCTCGGGGAATTCCAAGATGTTCATATGTGTGAGTGGCTCCAGGAGCCTGCCCTTACCTGGAGGCAGCCACAACCTGAAGTGTGATCACTCAGCTTTACCTGCCTGGAATTTTATTTTCTCCTTCCTCTAGCTTATTTTTAAGACTATCAAACCTACAGAGAAGTTGAAAGGACAACAACAATATATCTGTTCATCTCCCATCTCTCAGTTCACCGGTTATTCATACTGTCTCACATTTGCTTTCAGACATGTATAACGTCGATCTAAAATAAGTCACAGACCTTGATGACTTTCTCCTAAATAGTTGAGCAACTGTCTCCAAAGAGTGGGACTGCCCTCCTCAACAACTATAATGTTCAACATCAGTTCAATGAGATCTCCTGGTACAGAGCCTAATCTCAATTTGTCTGATTGTTCTAGAATCTGATATTCTTGATGATGTGCCAAGATGGAATTCTTCAGCATTTCCCATTCCCAAACTGAGCAATTCACTTAAATTGGCAATAAGTCTCCCTCACCCCATGCAAGGAGCCAAGTTCCACCTGGAACTGTGCAGTAATAATCTACCTCCAGCCCTTAACCCTCGCATTTAAGTACCACAAATCACACGATACAGAGGGATTGTGGCCAGCTGGGAAGCCCTCTTGGGGGAAGCAGTTCTTTCAGCTCTGAGTGGCTGAGCCTTGAAGCTTTGAGTTGTGGTGGTTTCCCTGCAAACTAGCCTCTGTATTACAGACCTTCTGTGCTGTATGGGTACTCACACCCAAAGCCAAGGGCAAGTCCACCTTCCCTACTGTAGCGTTCAAGGCCCTTCTGGAAATGGCTTCCACGTTTTTCTCCAAGCTCATCTCGCTCCCTTCCTTACGTCCTATCCCCTAACAAATGAAGTTCCTTTAACCCCATGGCCACTGCACATATTTCTTCTGTCCAGTTCACAATCTGTCACCTTTCTCCTCCAGGTCCCCCACAGTGCCTCCTCCTCTCACCCAAGTGAGCTTTCTCCTCTAGCTCCCACAGCACCTCTCTGGGCTGTCACATTCCATAGCAATTTCCAGACCAAAAGGCCACACGAATAGAGATAAGTCTCCTCAGTCGCTGCCTGTCACAGTTTGGGCTGTGTATGTGTTCACACAGTGCTTAGGTGTTTGTCTCCGTGTTAACTGAGTTGTCTTTTCTTGAGGATCTAGGCATCTTGTCATTCTGCATTGTTCATGCTCTGAGTGGACATAGGACCCATGTGGCATAGCACCACATGGCAAAATTCAGACCACTTGAAGTTATGCTCAAAAGAGGGTGTGAGGTTGGAAGTGATCATCACAGCTGTAGATGAAGAAAGTCCGGGTGTGAAGTCAGAAGTGACCATCACAGCTGTAGATGAAGAAAATGCAGGGAGCTCATTGATCTGGCTGAGCAGCAGTCTCAGATGCCAGCGCTGCACACAGCCCTTCCAGATGGAGGGCCTTTGAAGGGCTTGGGGGGGATTGGTCCTGGTGATGGAACAGTGTAAGCAATCAGGGACATTGTGACCATTGCCTAGAGAAGTGGGGGGGCATTTCAGGGAGAAGGGACAGTGTCACCAAGGCCTTGGAGTTATGGAAAGTAGGGCATGAAATAACACAAGAATGACTGGAGTAATGGAGCATGGGGGGGCTGAAACAGCATCTAAGACCTTTACAACCTCTCTTCAAAGAGTTCCATGGCTTCACAGAAGGAGGTAAACAGGGGTCATTAGAGTCTATCTTGGCATCTCAGAACGTGTAAGGACATTTTCCACTTTGAGTTGTTTGGCAAATCCCAACAGAGAACCCACACCAAACAGGTTAATCAGATGTTATTGTACGCTCTGCATCTCTTCCTTCTGGGTACCAAAACCTGAGCCGTGGCCACCCAGCAGAGGGAAATTATCCTGGGTATGGGGGCCTCTCGTGAGCTTTCTAGGCAGCATACCTTTGGAACCCTAAAAAAAGAATGATGGATTCACGATGTGAGTCTACATAGGAAGACTGACCCAAGCATAACAGGGCAGGTGGATTTTGCAGGCAGATGTTACTAAAAGTACCATTCAGGCTTCTACATGACTCTGCAACCTCAGGCAAGTTTTTAACCTTGGGAGCAAAATTCAGGGAAAATGTGAAGGACCACGACCTGAATGTCCCTGTCTCTCCTTGAATTTTGATGGTAAATCCTAACCCCAAAGTAGAAAGCAATAGGAGGTGATCGGGTCATAAGAGTCATCATAATGAGATTAGTGCCTCCCTCAATAGATCATAATGAGATTAGTGCCTCCCTCAATAGATCAGGTGGGCGAGGGAGAGAGAGATCAAAGAGATCCAGAGAGATTCCCCACCCTGTCCTTCTATCCTGAGATAACACAGCAAGACAACAGTGTTCTGTAAAGTGGAGTGTGGGCCCCCACCTGACACAGAGTATGCTGACACTTCGATGCTAGACTTCTAGTGTCTAGAAATATGAGAAAGAAACGTTCGTTGTTATAAGCTACTGATAGATATTGTGGTGTTTTGTTATAATACCTGTGGCAGTTTAAATGTAATGGCCCCCATAGGCTAACAGGGAGTGGCATTATTAGGAGGCGTGGCCTTGTTGGAGGAAGTGTGTCAATGTGGGGACAGGCTTTGTGGTCTCATATAGGCTCAAGCCATGCCCAGTGCTTCAGACCACTTCCTGTTGCCTTCTAGTCAAGATGTAGGACTCAGCCCCTTTTCCAGCACGATGTCTGCCTGTATGCCACCATGATGATAATGGACTAAACCTCTGAAAATGTAAGCCGCCCCAATTAGATGTTTTTCCTTTATAAGAGTTGCCATGGTCATGGTGTCTCTTCACAGCAATAAAAAAAACCTAAGACAGTATCTGAAAGGATTAAGGCACAAAGTTGCACAGAAAACATGAAATGGCATGGGTGAGAACAGCCACCCCAGAGTCCAGGACTCAGCAGGTACACCCGACTGTCTGCCCTACTGGTCCTGCATTCTCTTTCTCTCTTTTTTTCTTTTTTTGGTGTTGGAAATCAAACAAAGGACATTTCATATGGCAAACATACATACATGTACATGATGAGGGAAGTCCTGTGTATATGTCAATAAAGCACTGTTGGCCAATAGGGAAGCAAGATAGGTGGGACTAGGAGTCCAGGAGAACTCTGGGTAGGAGAAACACAGGAAGTCAAGATGTAACTGCCATAGGGATAAGAAGCCCGGAAACCTCTCCAGTAAGAGAAATACTTAGATTAGCAATTATGGGATAAATACTTAAGTCAGAGCTAGCCAGTAAGAAACAAGCAAGGCCAACAGCTTTATAATTAATATAGCCTCCTGTGTGTTTATTTGGGACTGATGCAGCTCTGGAACCAGGCTGGGAGGAAGGCTTCTCTTTACATGTACATATATGTATATATGGTATATATCTATATATATACATAAATACATACACACACACTCACTCATTAATATGGCTTTTGTCCTTAGTCACCATTGATCCTAAAAGGTCACATGCTCCAGAATCCCCTGGGTCATTTATATCAAGAGTTCCATGGTGGAGTATTAGAGAGAGGAGGGGAAATGGCAGGAGAGAACAGGGGCACAAGGGAGGAGTGTGTGTGTGTGTGTGTGTGTGTGTGTGTGTGTGATAAAGGATATTATAGTGCTAAGAAAATGTCAAAGGAACCCTTTATCTTGTACAATTAATATTAATGAATTACAGATTAAGAAACCCCTGAATTTACACACATGCACACACGTGCACACACACACACACACACACACACACGCATGCACGCACACCCCTTTCCCAGCCTTGTTACTGATTCAGGAGAGGAGAAACAGGGCTTGAAGCTACTGCACCCACACTACAGTTGTTCTCTGCTGTACCCACTCTACAGATGCTTTCTACGTGAGTGCCCCATCTAGCTCCCTGGGCTCCAGCTAAAGAAGATGGCGAGTAAAGCAGACACTGCACCACAACAGGACAAAGGTAACAACCTGTAGCACCCAGGAAGCATTGCGAAGTTTGCATCCCACAAAACCAACCACAACCATTATCCCAGGAGCAGCGAGTTAACACAAGAGACCGAGGCACTAAAAGTGAACTAGGCTGCTGGAGAAAAGGCAGCTCTGTTCCCAGGGGCCCCGGGGACAAAAACAAGAAAAGCAGAATGCTATTAAAACTTGGAAGTTTGACGCAATGTGGCAGTGCCCTCAAAAAATAAGAAAAGCACAGCCAGCTGTGGTAGTGCACATCTATAGTCCTAGCATGGATGAAGTAGATAAGGAGGGTCAGAATTTGAAGCTATTCTCAGCTATGCAATGAGTTTGAGGATATCCTGGGCTACATGAGGCCCTATCTAAACACAAGAAACAATTTCTATGTGATATAGCAATTGAACTCTTGAATACCAAAAGAACCAAAAACAGGGACCCAAGGAAATACCTGTATGCTCATGTTTAGTATTACTTCAGTGTAATGGTTCCTTTGCTGTGCCCCATTCCTCAATTTGGGGACAGGGAAGCTGACTCTTTGCTGTCATACATTAGAAACATGCATCTTGCATTCTGATTTTACAGAGGCTCAAAGTTAAGGGAGACAGGTCGTCATCGTTAGACTCCGTAGACTTCTGTAGGTGGACTGGATGCAGTTTGGATTATGAAATGCCAGGAGCCCATGGTGGCCTGGGCGGAATGGTGCAATTTGGATATGACACAACACCCACAGGCACCAAACCTGAGCACTTGATTTCCAACGGTGTCACTGTTTTTGGAAGGTTGTGGAACTTCAAGAAGTGGGATCCAACAGGAAGAAGAAGCGATTTTTAAAAGAGCAGACCTTGAGATTAGGACCTGGCTCTTTTTCTGGTACTGTTTCTACTTGATCCATCTTGACATAGGCAAGTTCACTCTGTCACAGCCATGGATTGCTCCTGACACCATATCTTCCTGGCATTACCATGACAGCCTGTAACCTAGAACTGTGAGATAGACCAACCCTTTGAGGATTGCCTTTGCCAAAGTGCTTTTAACACAGCAAATAGGAAAATAAACCAAGACACGTTTTTTGCCAACTCTTCCGTGATTTCCATTTGAATTCCATCAGCAATCTTTCTAAACCTTTCCCACTTGGAAGCCCAGAACCCTGACTGCAGAGATCATCTTCTGTAAGGTTTGAATACCACACACACTTTATGAACTTGAACTCATCTTTTCATGTCTCAGAGTTTTAGTTTCACCATCTGTGAGTCAGAAATGTGGCCATACTGCATCTGCAGTCTAGAAGCAAAGAGAGAAGAATGTTCAGCTGGGTATAAAACCACCCAGGACTCTCCTTTCAGAAAACATTCTCTTCCACAATTAAGATTCATCTTCTCCAATTAGTTAATGTAATCAAGATAATCCTCCACAGGCACGTCCTTAGGGTCCATCTCCCAAGTGATTCTAGATTCGGTCAAGTTGATAATTAACACAACCACCACACTTGGTGAAATTGCTCTCTCTCTCTCTCTCTCTCTCTCTCTCTCTCTCTGTGTGTGTGTGTGTGTGTGTGTGTGTGTGTGTGTGTGTGTGTGTGACTATCCTTGGAGCTGTTTTTGTAGTAATGAGAGCTTTAGTGGAGTTCTTCCCTCTCTAAGGCCTGCCACTTCTATTTTTTATTGTTTCAAGGCAAGGTATTTAGCTCAGGCTGGCCTCAAACTCATGATCTTCCTGCCTCTGACTCCAAAATGCTAGAATCACAGGCATGTGTCACCCCACCCCTCTCCTGGCACTTCTTGTGACCCACCATTTCTGAGGCAGGCAGACACAGAGGACTTGTATGTTCTATAGCCAGTTGTTGGAATCAAACTTGTTCAGAAAACAAACGTCTGTCTAGCTGCCCCATTGCCATGCCAAACAGCTAGACTCTAACCTTCTCCGCTCTACTGCTTGATTTTATTCTTCACAGCATTTGTGTCAGTTTCCAAAAGAAGAAAGGCAAATTTGAGTATTGTGTAACCACTGAGGATCATCACACACTAACGATCATTGTTGCTAGGACAGTGGAATCGGTCACTCTGCAGACTTCCTTGCCCGTGTGAAAGCAATTCAACAGTCATGTTGTTTGGGGACTGGTCACTAGGTGTTGCTATTTGACAGCACATCTTCAACATTTTCTGGGCATCACAGCACATGCCCTTTTATTTGTTTTTTTTTTTCCCCACAAGTACGGAGATTTCTAACTGATTTTGAGAGTTACCCATAGCATTTCAAACTGATTCAAAGCCAAGCACAGTAAACTAACTGCTCTTCCTCTTGTTTCCTTTCTTCCTCCTTTGGTTTCGACAACCACGGTTCACAGGAGTGCCTGCAATGCAGAGCACATCTCAATCCGCATTTCAGCCCTTCAAAAATATTTATTGAATATTGCACACGTGCCTGGCATTGAACTAGGCATGAACGAGGAGTGCTGTGTGGGAGTCAATACAGGAGTGAATAAAAGAGACAAAGTTTTGACCACGATGAATCTACTCTGATAGCTATCTTGGACAAGACACTCCAAGGTGGTGAAATTGACTAAGCACAGTGCGATGTTTTAATTGTCATTTAATTTAGTTTTAATTGTCAACTTGATCCATTGTCACCTGAGAAGAGTCTCTAAGGAAGACTGTCTAGATCAGGTTTGCATTGGGCTTGTCTGTTGGGGATTGTTTTTAAGTGTTAACCAATGTGGGACAACTCATGTTGGGTAGGGAGCCCTGGGGGTTGGAAGTACAAAGAAAGGGATGACAAGGAGAGGCATGCATGTATTTATCTTTTCTCTGCTTTTGACTGTGGTTGTGACTGGCTGCTGGAAGTTCCTGCCTCGACTTTTCCATAGTGATGGACTCTACTTTGGACATATAGGCTAAATAAACCTTTTTATTGTCTAAGTTGCTTTTTATCAGAGTATTTTTATCACAGGAACAGAAATGAAACCAGAACACAGACGTATTTATCTTCCTATACACCACACTGGAGTCATCCCTAGTTAGTCAGGTAGCCCAGCAAGAGAGGGTGATAGGAATAGTGAAAGCCACTCCCGGTTCAAACAAGAAACTCCCCATGGATTGACCAGCAGGTTATCTCTGAGGATGGATTGGGAAGAATGGGAGAACAGGAGGGCTTACATAGCAGATGCTCTCTGGAGACCTGGGGACTGCTCCAGCTTTGGCATCACACAAGGGAAAGGCTCACACTGCTAAGCTCACACTGATCTCAGATCTGGAGCGGTCCACGGGTCCTCATCCCTTGTCCCTTAAGACACTGCCTGGTCATCCCTGGTGCCTGAGCCCCTCTGGTACAGCCAATGTGACGGTTAGAATCCAGTTTTTTATTTGCTTCTGGAGTTGGGTTCATTGTACTCAGCCTATTTATTTGCTGAGCCCACAAATATGCTGTTGATGTCTGAGTCTCCCTATGCTCTGTAGGAAGAATATGTACATACTCAGAAACACTGAATAACTCAGATTCCTCCTTGTAAAATATTGAAGTATTTCAATTTCTCTCTTTCCACCCACTCTGGAATTTTCAGTTTCAAAGTAGCTTCAATAATGGCTGGTGGGTAGCATTGTTATGGATGTTAAAAGGCTTTGAAATGCTTTTATGATACTATATTCCTTATATTTTCATATGTAAATGTTAAAATGTCTCCGTAAAGAACCAAGTTGTGCTTAAACTGTCATTGTCAAATTAATGAACAATCATAATCCAAAAGTAATTTTAATTCTCAGTAATTATAATGACAAATCTTCCTGTCTCAAGATTTGTTCTACATGGGCATAATTGTAACTCAATTATACCTCAACTGCCTGAGTTGTTATGTAATGATACTCATGAATGGTAATACCGTACGTATTTAACAAACGCCGTTTGATTTTTATCATGATCATGTGAAAAACTAATATGGGAGGAGCATGGTGGTACACACCCGAATCTCAGTTCTGGGGACACAGAGGCCAGCAGATCTCAGTGAGTTTGACATCAGCTTGGTCTTCATAGTATGTTTGGGTCAGGCAGGGCTATATAGTAAGACTCTGTCTCAAAAACAAACAAAGGCAACAAGAAACCCCCAAATGATGTGGACATCCAGGATCAGAGAAAGGACACTATGGTTTAATTCAGGGTTAAAAATTGAAGCTGATGGCAAAAAAAAAAACCCAAACAATTATAGATTGGCGTTTGTTCCTTTAGATTACCATCAGTGAAGTTCATACAATCTGTGGTTCCGGAGGCTGCAAGTAGTTAAATGTTAGCAGACGCTTTAGGTTGGTGTCATAGTTAGCTTCAGTTGTTAACTTGACGCACCTGGGAGAGGGGCCCTCAACTAAGGAATTGCCTCCATTGGATTGGCATATAAGCATCTTTATGGGGATATTTTCTTGATTGCTAATTGATGTGGGAGGTGGTACCATGTATAGGAAGGTGGGCGGGGCTATGTAAGATGAGCCTGGGAATCAGCCAATCAGCAGTGTTCCCATACTCCCTGCTTCAGTTCCTACCCTGGCTTCCCACGATGAGCCAAATAAACCCTTTCCTCCTCAGTCGGTTTTGACGAGCGTTTTCTCATAACCACAGAAAGAAAACGAGAGGATAGTCTTGGATAGTGGGGTTTCTGGAGAATAGTCCCATAAATCTTTCTCTCTAATGAACTGAGCTGGGTTGAACCATACATTTGAAAGACTTCATGCATGTAGAGGGTGCTTTGCCAGTAACTGGGTATAGTGGTGACGTGTATAGTCTTGTAGTTGAATGTGGCATATAAGAACACTTTGCCAGGAAAGGGGTTAAGAATCCTGGCTGGCCGAGCTAGGGGTAACTCACAGATTCTGGACTGACACCTGGGGAACCTTCATGGGACTGAACTAGGCCCTCTGAATGTGGGTAACAGTTATGTGGCTAGATCTATTTGGGGGAGCCCTTGGCAGTGGGACCAGGACTCATCCCTGGTGCATGAACTGGCTTTTTGGAGCCCATTTCCCGTGGCAGGATACCTTGACCAGCCGGGGAGGGCTTGGTCCTGCCTCAACTTGGTATCCCAGAAGTTAATGACTCCTCGGAGGAGTAGATGGGGATGGGATGGGGGAAGGTGGGGAGGCAGGAGAAGGGGAGGGAGGAGGAACTAGGGTTGGAATGTAAAAAAATCCTGGTCGGTGAACAGGACTCAGAAAACAAAAACCAAACAATAAACAGCCAAGAGCAACCCCCAAGGTGATTCCCATATGGCTGAAAAGGGTGGGTGGAGGGCAGGGCAGGGGCGATGACTCAGCAGCATTAAACCAGGAAATGGCTGTCCAGGGGGCAGCCAGCCAGCCGTCTCTGGAAGGTAGGGTGTATTGATTGTAAATACTCTGAGCTCAATTTGCCAGAATCGATTTTTTTTTAAAGGCAGGGTCACACAATTCATCCAGGTTTAGAATCTCCACTCAAGGCCTTTGAAGGTGAAACTGCTGCTTGGTATGGACTGAAGGTGGGCTAATACTTCAGCAGACCCACAGGAGGTGGGGGAGGGGAGGAGAAGCAGGAGGGGAGGAGCAGGGAATGGACTGAACCCACGTGCTGAGTCCCTAGCTGAAGGCAGGCCAGCCGAGGGGTCACCATTAAAGCAGATTGACCTTACTGGGATGGTGAGGGAATGCAGAAAAGGATAGACACACAGATATGGTACAGACAAACTGGCACTGGCTGGTCTGGACTCGTGGATAGAGAAGCTTCCACGGCCTGGAAGAGCAACCCGTTTATTATAGTTGAACACGGAGGTATGGCTATTGCATACAGCTGAACAGGGAGGTGGGGCTATTAGCTATTGCTGAATAAGGAGGCTGGTTTAGCTAATCTCTTAGGAGCAATTCTGTAGGGGAGGAGTTTGAAGACCGGGAACACCCAGAGGGAGAAAGCTCAGTGGGTGTCGAAATTCATACTCAGACCCAAGGAAGACTTTGTCATCTCTCTGAGCCTTACCAGGGAAATCTTTGACATTCTCATGGGGCTGAGGCTTTGGAGTCCTTGACATGGCCATGCTCACATCAAAACGACACACATTCACTCCCGACAGTAGATCATTTTCAGGCCTTCTCAGGTTTATTTACCATTTGGTCAGATGGCATTGGGTTCCAAAGTAAAGTTGTTTTTTGTTTTTTGTTATTTTTAGACATTCACTCAAAGCCTAAAGGATCCTGGGGCACTTGTTGCATTGATGCAGCTTCAGGGACACAGAGAGGTTGGCAAGGGAGAAGAGGATGAAGACAGACACACGTCGCATGCTCCGTGGAGGTAGGGCGGTGCAAAGGCCTGCAATTGACTGACAAATCAAGGTTCCCAAGTTCCAGCGCCTCCACCCACTACTACCGTTTCCTTTCACCATTTCTAAACTTTCTTTTGTTACTTTAAAGTGTGCACTCGTGTGTGCATGTGCGTGCATGTGTGTGTGGGGTATGTGTTTATAAGTGCAGGTGCCCAAGAAGGCTGGAGTTACAGGTGGTCGTCAGCTGCCTGGCAGGGGTGTTGAGGATAGGAAGCAGGTCCTCTGGAAGGTACATGCTCATACTTGCTGCACTACCCCCTGGCCCTCCTTTCATTGTTTCTCTGAGGCTTCCCATTTTTTTCATAGAACATTTTCCACAGGAATAAAAATGGTCCTTAGAGATCTGTGCTAAAGAGATTTTCAGCTAACACCGTGGTTATTAGTTACTGTCGCCAGGGTCGGGAAAGGGGAGTGGTACAAGAGGCCTGACAGTTACTTTTTTAAAGTGTGCCCAAGGACCCAGCCCCTTGCAGAATTCCTGTCCTTACAGCATTAGCGGTAACTATTGCCCTATGTGTCAAAGGTTCAGTGGTCACATTTTAAAAATAAAACTGTCTTCAGGTAACTAGACAAGCAGGTGTGTTCTTACTTATGTGGGCTGTTGGAGATTGTAACGGCCTCCAAGTAAAGGTACTGATCCTCATTTAGCTTATAGAGTTGTCCTCTGAGTTCTACATGACCAGCGACATGTGCAAACTTGTATTCACACATGCATATCCCCACATCCACATATATCACAAACATACACACAATACGCATACATCACCCACACCCACACACATCTTCCCACATACAACACACACACACACACACACACACACACAATATTCACATTTAAATGGCATACAAAAGTCCCATTAGCTAGTTGTGGTAGCTCATAGTTATAATTCCAGTACTCAGGAGGCCGATGGAGGATTGTTGTTATTTCAAGGCCAACTGGGCTACACAATGAGACCCTGTCTCAAAAAAACCATTATCTGCCTTTAGGACTTGAAGAAAGAGATGGGGATGGGGGCTGGAGAGATGGTCTAGTGATTAAGACCCCTGACTTCTCTTCCAGAAGAACTGGGTTCGATTTCTAGCACCCACATGATGGCTCACAACTGTCTGTGACTCCAGTTTCAGGGGATCTGAAGCCCCCTTCTAGCCTTGTGGGCACTGCACACATATGGTGCACAGAGATGTTCAGGCAAACACTAACACATAAAATAGATAAAATCTTTAAAAACCCCTTTTTTTTTAAAGCAGGCATGTTCTTTCTTCAGTCTATGAATAACCAAGAAGGATGCAAAATGACTGAGTCAGTTGGGTACCCAATATGCTAAATGTCTCCTGCCGATTTGGCTAAACAGTTATTTCTCTTTTCAAAAACATCTACATTTCATATCAAGACTGGATGACTTTAGTATTTGAAGCATTTCTATGTTTTGGTAATTTTGTGACTAAGGGTAATTTTATTTTCATTGTTATTTTTGTAACTCCACTTCTACAGAGTGACCCATGTTATACTAGCATGTGAAATATTCAAGTGAGAGAGAGAACGCAGCTACTTAAATGAAAAGGATATTGTTTCAAGCTGTGGGCGCTGCATGTTTGTTGAAGGGAATTGTGATCGTTTTGTCCTTGATTTCCTCACTGTGTGTTTTCCCACAATGAACAGTCACGCTGGACTAAGAAGTGCTGGGCAGTAAGTTTTCTGAGTTGCCCAAGACCCGTTCCCCATCTTTTGTTTGTTAGTTTTGAGTCAGGGTCTCATAAGCATCCTTGGCTGGCCTGGAATTAATTGTTTAGACCTGATTTGTTTCAAACACTTAAAGGTCTGCCTGCCTCAAGGAAAATACAATTAACTCGTTGTCTTAGGGTTTCTCTTGCTGTGAAGAGACACCATGACCGTGGCAACTCTTAACTGTGGTGGCTGGCTTATAGTTCAGAGGTTTAGCCCATTGTCATCCTGGTGGGACATGGTAGCATTCAGGCAGACATGGTATTGGAGAGGTAGTAGAGAGTTCTACGCATCGTGTAGGCAACAGGAAGTGAACTGTCTCACTGGGCATGACTTGAGCATATATGAGACCTCAAAGTCCATCCCCACAGTGACACACCTCCTTCAACAAGGCCACACCTACTCTAATAAGGTCACACCTGCTAATAGTGCCACTCCCTTTGACGGGTCATTTTCCTTCAAACCACCACACCTGCACTGTATTTTCTTTTAACTTTCTGAAAGAAGATTGAAAATAAAGGAAGTGGCTTCTTCACAGATCAACATACTTCTGCAGGGATGGTGAGTCTCCCCTAAAAATGTTCAGGGGTGTCCAACCCACAGGACACATATGGCTATGATTAGCAGTGGCTTCAGACTAATGAAAAATCATAAACTTAATGAAGACATAATGAAGTTTTTAGAAATTATTTATTTATTGGTAATTGCACTGTCTCAAGCATGAGTTTGTAGATGACAATTTGTGTCCTGATGTCAAGAGGATGGATATGTCTGAGGGCCATTGTTTTTAACTGGAAAAAAATTGACCTCGGTGTTCTCTGCATGATAGGGATGTACTCTACCACAAAGCTACATGCCTATCCTGATGGGTGATGTCCTTCTGTATATTGGTTGATGAATGAAACACTGTTTGGCCAATGGAGGCAGGAAGTTAGACAGGGCTAGGAGAATTCTGGGAAAGGCAGGCGGAGAGAGACCAGAAAGAGAAGCCATGGAGGGACCAGGAGGATAGGACGTGCCAGGCATTCTCCGGTAAGATAAGGCCATGTAGAAATACATAGACTAATAGTTAAGGGTTAATAATTAAGACAGAGTAGCCAATAAGAAGCCCTAGCTATTGACCAACGGTTTAATAATTAATGTTAAGTCTTTGTGTGTTCATCTGGGGCCGAAGCGGTGGGGCCTGGTGGAACAAGAAGAAACCTCTGCAACACTGTCCTACAAACCCATTTCTTACCATCCTGAGACCCAGCACTGAACAGTCATTTCCTACCTAGTTGTGAGATTTCTAAGTTAGAGTTGTGGGTCTATTTTAATTATCAGACTATGGAGTACAACTTTATAGAACAAAGCCCCCTTTTGCTAGTGTGTTGGAATTGAGTAGGTAAGGGTTTTTTGCTAGAGGAATATCCCTGCTTAACTTTGATTTTTGTTCCAGGGAGGAAACAAAGTGAGGTTTGTATACCAGTCACTCATGTGGTAATACCCATTGTTGCATGGCAATCATTGGTGTGGGCGTGCCCATTGAGGCTGAAGAAAGACAAATATGACTACAGTTTTCAAATGACTAACTTGTCCTTAGGAACACACCCACCCAGACTTTCAGCCAATGGGCATAATGCCAAGATTCCTGCTGTGTTTCTCTCTTACATTTGAATTTTCATTGGTTTTAGTCGTCAAGGGGTCAGAAACAGAAATGCCTGATTACTCTGCAAGGTGTCCCTGTGGAAACCACCTGCTTCATTTGAATTCCACAGGAGAACAGCGTTGGTAAAGGCATTATCTTACATCTACTTAGAAATATGTTTACTTTAATAAGAGTGTGAGGCTGGGGAGATGGCTTGGTAGATGAAGTGTTTGCTACTGAAGCCTGAGGACCAGAATTTGGATTCCCAGAACCCTTGTGAAAGCTGGGTATGCTGGGCCACCTGCAATCCCAGTGCTCTGGAAGCAGAGACATGGTATTCTTGGAGCAAGGTGGCTTAGCTACCCTAGCTGAAGCAGAAAGCTTTAGGCTCAGTATGGAGAATCACTATGGAAGGCATCCTATGTGACCTTTGGTTTACACACACACACACACACACACACACACACACACACACACACACCGGAAAAAAAGTGTGAATTGGTGTTGAAAGAACTGTATCGGATATGCCTATATAATTTGTCTAAAATCTGTGTGTGTGTGTGTGTGTGTGTGTGTGTGTGTGTGTGTGTGTGTATGAAGATTTGGGTGTTATTGTTTAATGGGCATGGAGTTTCAGTCTGGAAAGATGAACAAGTCTCAGCAATGAAGGAGGGCTGTGCTGGCTGTTTTTGTCAACTTGACACAATCTAGAGTTGTCTGGGAAGAGGGAGCTCAGTTGAGGGGATGCCTCCATCAGATTGGTCTGTAGTCTAATCTGTGGGACATTTCTTGACTAATGATTGATGCGGGAGGGGCCAGCCTGTGTCGGACAGGTGGTCCTGGGTGGGAGGAGAGAGGTACCCGAGCCTTGAAAGAAGCCAGCGAGCATCAGTCCTCTATGGCCTCTGCTGCAGTTTTTGTCCAAGTTTCTGCCTTGAGTGTCTGCCCCCATTTCCTTCACGGTGGACTCTTAAATTCTAAGCTGGAATAACTCTTTCCTCCTCGGGTTGCTTTTAACCGTGGGGTTTATCCCAGTAAAAGAAAGTAAGTGAAGACAGTGGTGATAGGTGAGTAACACGGCAAATGAACTTTGTACTTCCCAAGCACCCACCTAAACGGTCACAAAGGTGTTGTGCTTTGGATTGTTTATCTCCCAAAGGCTTCTTGGAACGTAATGCTTTGGTTCCCAACATGTGGCAGTCTTAGGAGGTAGAGGAACCTTTAGGATGTGGGATTGGGGAAGGAAGGTGGGTCGATGAGGGTGTGCCCTTGAAGGGGATGAAGGGACCCTGGCTGTTCTCTCTGTTATCCAGCTGCCATGAGGTGAGCAGGCTCTCTCTGCCATGTCCTTCTGTCATGACATACTGCTTTGCCATAGGCCTCAGTGACCAACTGGAACAATGAGCAAAACAAATCTTTTTTCCATACAAGTTATTTGTCTCAGGGATTTTTTTGTCACAGTGATAGAAAGATGACTAACATAAATGGCAAGATTATATTACTTACCACACAAAAAAACTGGATCAAATTATCAAAAGCCACATTCTTGAATATTTCAATTGTCTGGGCATGGTAGTTCATGTATATAACCCCAGCACTCAGGAAGCAGATGTGGGGGAATCAGGAGTTCAAAGCCAGTGTTGGCTACAAAGTGAGTTTGAGACCAGCCTGGCCTACAAGAGATGCCCCAGCAGGTGAAAGCATTTGCCACGTAAGCTTGACATCCTGAGTTTGCTACCTGGAACCCACATAAGACAATGAGATGTGGAGGCATGCATCTGTAACCCCTCTACTACTATGACAAGACTCAAAGATAGCACGTGGCCAGAAGCACGTGGATGGGCTAGCCTGGAGTAGCTACAGAAAAAACAAGGTAGAGAGTGAGAACCAACTCACGAAAGTTGTCTTCTGACCTCTACACATGAGCTGTGGCACACATGGTACCATCAAACACACTTACACAAACTCATGCACATTTGTGCATGCACAGTAAATAAAATAAGACATTTTTGAGACAGTCCACACTTTAGAAGGAAAAAGCACTCCTAAATTAGTAGGGAGTCATCTTTTGCTTTATTCTGAAATGTTACTGGAGCACAGGACATTAAGGTCTTCATGGACAAGCCCTTGCCACCAATCACCTGTAGTGCAGTTGGGATTATTAATTGGAGAATACTAACTCACCTTAATTAGTATCCAATCCATTGCTTCTAAGTGATATATGCGTCCATCAAATGTTTAATATAGCAGGAAATAGGCTGTTGATTTTGCCATAAATTATGGCGGTAGTGCATGTGCAAAGGGAAGGGTATAGTTTTTGATATAACTGCTAGTGGCATTGATATTTGCATTGGTGGAAAAAATAAGGGTAAGACAAATTCTATGCATGCACTGAAGAGATTGTAATATGCCGGGTTAGGTCTGATAAATGAGTAAGCGCATTAGCTCCATTAATTAGCTCATTTATCTGTCTGAGACAGTTCATAAGTACTGGAAACAAAAAGCTAGGAAACCTCTTAAACTTCTCTTTCCAGGTTTGAAGTAACCTGTCTGTTATCTGATGTCTCTTGAAAGTGTTTCTGGTCAGTTCTCATAATTCTGTAGTCTAGTGATGCTATTTTAGAGACACGGGTAAACTCTGAAGATGAAGAGGCCCGAGGGAGGAAGTAGACGAGTCTTAAAGGTCTCACAGTTGCTTCCCTGAGAATAGCACTTGATTACAGTTTGGATGAGAAATGCCCCCCATAGACTCAGGTGTCTGGTACCTGGTCCTCAGCAGGTGACACTGTTCTGAGACCTTGTGGAGTCTCTGGGAGGTGGGGCCCCGATGGAGCAAGTGAGTCCACAGGAGAGAGGTGTGCAGGCCTTGGGGACTATACCCAGCCCAGCCTCTGGCGGTAGTCTCTTGTTTCCCCGCCTGCAGAGACGTGAGTGAGCAGTGTCACACTCCCACTGCCGTATCTACGGGCCTTCCCACCGTTCTAGATCGGTCCATCTGAAGGGACACTCCCCACTTGAACACAGAGCTCTGACAGGCTTTGCCCTTCATTCCGTCCTCTCTGCCTAGTGAAAAACTATTAAATTACATCCCTGAAGCTCGCCACCAAGGCCTATTCCCTTATTCGGCCACTTCTTCCTCCTGAGGCTGGCACCAAGGTTCAGCAATCAGAGGCCCCTTTTGGCTCACCTAATTAATATGCACAGGGTTTCCCCCTTTACCTTTGTTTTTTTTGTTCGTTTGTTTGTTTGTTTTTTTTACGAGACAGGGTTTCTCTGTATTGTTTTGGAGTCACAGAGATCCGCCTGCCTCTGCCTCCTGAGTGGTGGGATTAAAGGCGTGCGCCACCAACGCCCGTCCCATCCTTCTCTTCTTAAGAGTGACACCTGCAAGGTCATCTGTTGCTGTTTTCTGCCTGAGTGAGAGAGCAGTCAATTCACCTTTTCTTAGTAAAGGCTCTCTGTGAAAACAGGTGTTTGGGTGTGGTTTGTGCCTACTTGGGGGTCTCTGCTGTGCGGAAGACCCCTTCACCATGGAAACTACCCTCTCCCCTAAAGATGCTTCTTTCAGGTTTTATCACAGGGATAAGAAAAGCAATGAAGCTTTTTCCATACAGAAGCTCAATGCACTGGGATGATCTGGACTGGAAGAACGATCGGGGCTTGTCCCAGGGCCTGTTAAGTTGTTTGGCCTTAGTGAAACCACGTAGCTTGGTGACGGCATTTAGTCTCCCTTCAGCTTTGTGCCCCGATTACATGATTACATGATCCTGTCCACCTATGTGATATTAGCACTTAATCTGTCAAGCCCAGTGATCATTTCAACAGTTATCTGAAGATCTGTCCACCTATGTGATATTAGCACTTAATCTGTCAAGCCCAGTGATCATTTCAACAGTTATCTGAAGATCTGTCCACCTATGTGATATTAGCACTTAATCTGTCAAGCCCAGTGATCATTTCAACAGTTATCTGAAGATTTGTCCACCTATGTGATATTAGCACTTAATCTGTCAAGCCCAGTGATCATTTCAACAGTTATCTGAAGATCTGTCCACCTATGTGATATTAGCACTTAATCTGTCAAGCCCAGTGATCATTTCAACAGTTATCTGAAGATTTGTCCACCTATGTGATATTAGCACTTAATCTGTCAAGCCCAGTGATCATTTCAACAGTTATCTGAAGATCTGTCCATCTATGTGATATTAGCACTTTATCTGTCAAGCCCAGTGATCATTTCAACAGTTATCTGAAGATCTGGCACCCACAGGAGGACAAAAAAACTTCTCTTGTCTTTGGATAGAGAGAGATGTGGTCTCCCAAGCTCAGGTAGATCCCATGGAGTGAACAAGTCCCCTGTATCCTGCAAATTGCTGTCTAGTTATATAATTTCTGGGAATTAACCTATTGACTACAGTTAAGTAGAGGTATTTGCTGGGAGAATGCAGAATTTCCATAGAAAATTTTTTTGGACAGGGTTTCTCTGTGTAGCTTTGGAGCCTGTCTTGGATCTCACTCTGTAGATCATGTTGGACAGAGATTCACCTGTCTCTGCCTCCTGAGTGCTGGGATTAAAGGCGTGTGTCACCAGTGTCTGACAAATTTCCACAGAATTTAAGGCCAGGAAGCCCAGCTTCACCTTGCAAGGGACTGGGCATCAAAAGCTGGGAAGTTTGGACCTAGGGCAATTACCTCTCTGATAATTCTTCTTCTACATCTCTCTCCTCTAAATTCCCACTTCCTCTTCATTCTTTATGCTCCACCATCATCTTTGGACATCATACATATGTCTAATTTAATTCTGGATTTACATGATATTTTCATTTTGGGATGCAAATTGAGACCAAACTTAGTGCAGAAGAAATTTCCCTGGCCCTGTTTGGGATAAGTGCTAACATCTGGGCTGGTTTTATGTAAGAATGAGGATGGGTACTTTTACTTGGTGCACATCTGGTAGGACTTGGGAAGCAGATTATCTTAAACAAGGACATGAGCTGGACACATTCCTTAAAGTTATTTGGCTACAGATAGAAAAAAATGCTCTCTGGATATTGAAACAAAATGTCTTGGAAATGCATACAGACACTTCTTGTAATCAAAGGCAACAGGGCATAAACCTTTTCTTTAGAGCCTTGCTGCATGTGGGACTCAGTTCTAATGGCTATCTTCTCTCTGCATGTTCCTATACCATACTTAATGTTCCTGAGATGAGGGGTTTTAAAGATTAGTTCTAGGATGTAGCAGGAAGGTCATGAGTTCAAGGCTAGCTTGGGTGACATAGTAAACCACTAATAGTGAGTAAAGTAAAATAATAGTAACAGAACCAACGCCCCACTGTTGTCCGTGAAGTCTCCTCTTCCCTGGCTCCTCCCTTTGGTTGGCATCTCTGTTGATTGAGGCAACCTCAAAGATCTAAGACTTGGGAGTTTTTTTGTTTGTTTTTTTTTTAGCATTCACTCATTGTTTTTCCATCTGGATATGACTGTCTGAGAAAACACTCACAGGAAAGACTACATTTCTACCCATGACTTCTTATAGGTTCTTACTTTCATCTAACCTTTTCCCCTGGTCCCTGTCCCTGTCCTCTCTATCTTGTGGTCTCAAATGGGCTATATGTTGAGGATGACCTCAACTACTGATCCTTTTGCCTCTACTGCCTGAGAGTTAATTTCCAGGCATGTATGACTGTGCCCAGTTTATATGATGCTTCATGTACATTGCTAAATACCGTAATCACTGAGCTAAAATCCCCAGGATTCTGGTTTTTGTTTTTGTTTTTGATAACTTGGGCAGACACTCCGGGCATGCCCACGATTCACTGTTTTGTCTGTTCTACTAGAGACTGCCTCATGATTCTGTTGTATGAAATTTGAAGCTCAAAGTTCCTTGCATCACCTGACCTTGTCTAGGTTTGTTCTTGCTGGACTGACCCCACTTCTACAGCTACCTGTGAAGACATGCTCTCACTTCCGGGTATCCCGATGTGCGTGCCCTTGACTACCTTAAGCCTTTCTCATCTTTTATTCAGTCTCAGCTGAAGCTGTTTTTCATTGGCAATCTTCTTTCTCAGCTGTCCACTCCATACCATTCTCCACAGCATCGCCATGGCTCTTAACAAGTTCTGCTCCTTGTGGGATTACAGCTTGTACCCAACAAACCACCTACCCTCAATAAACCAACCAAAGGACCCAAGTTAACAGTGGAGAGCAGAAAAAGGAGAATTAGCCAATGTTGCTACATTGGGAAAAGGGATAAATAAGGAGGAAGAACGATACTTGTCTTCAGGGGAGTTTCAATCCTCACGGTTCTGACATGAAGGTAGGGTTTAATAGGAAACAAGAGATAAAGATAACTAGACAGTCCGTCAAGGTGTGGTTCTCTGTTCACCATTTTCTTGTTCCGTGAGTGACGGAGAAGATAAATACCTGGAATTAATGAAGTAATATCTATTCCCACCTGGAGTGATTAGCCACTGCTTTTGTTTTTCTCAACTTTCAACCAGAGTGTGGGCTCAGGGGTCGGTGCCCGAGTCATCTAGTGGACACTTGGCCCGGCATTTGCAGCCTAGCTAAGTGACATACCAGGGGCAGCCTGAGAAAGAGGAGAGGCACAGGCATGCCCACCCCAGCCCAGCTGCAGAGGCTTTGAGTAGCAGGAGGCCGGGGCCCAGGAGCCAGAGGCGGGACTTCCGGTCCCGCTGGCAACCGCGGCCCGCGCCAGGCGGAAGCGCGGCTCCGGGCCAGGATTCGCGAGCTCCGGCTGGAGCTGAGTTCGGAGCCTCAGTGTCCCGGACGCCTGGGGACCGTGTGGATGCTTCTCAGCGCTGCGTCGCCCGGTGCCGCGCGTTGGGGGAGGCCGGGGAGGCTCGCGGGAGTCGGCGCGGGAGAGCCGGGACTCCGGGGTGAGGACGGCAGGCGGCCCAGGGCCGCTGCGAGGGGCTGTGGAGGCCGAGGTGACATCCTCCATGGGGGTGTGTCCGCGTCCCGCGGCTGGTGGGGAAGGTGGCCCGAGACGGCCTCGGGTGCTTGCAGGGAGAGCTCGAGAGCCAGCTCTCTTCTCCATCGGGGGCGAAGATGAGAAGGACGCATTGAGCTAACCCGTCTGCGAGATGACCAGCCGCGGCTTGCATGCTCAGCAACCATTGCTTACTTTGCAGTAGTTTCTTTCTTTAAGACTCCTCCAGTCCCTTTCCTGTGGGCTTTGGAGAGTTATTCTACGTTCATAGGGAAAACCTCAATTACTCACCTAGCTCCGACTCAGGCTGCCTTTCTTTGTCAGACTAACAGGACTTCACGTCCTTGGTTCAGGCAAGCAAGCCTACCGAAGTTTTGGTTTTGGACTCTTCTCTGCCTTTCGAGTTCAGGTTGTCCCACTTCCTTTGTCGTGGGATGAACTTGTAATGTCTGGAGAAAGCTAGCACCTTCGTGTTTGTACTTTACAGCCTACTGTTTGCTTCCCAACGTGGTGACACATTTTTAGATGTTAAATAGATTGGATTTTTGCCACGTACTGGGTGTAGCTAGGGAAAGCCGGGGAGTGCTGTCACTGATGCAGGCTGATTTGTAATGATTGATGTGTTTCACATCTCAAGAGTTAGAATGTTAATTCGCCCCTCCCCATTCCGTATTTGCCAGCACAGGTAACTTAAATCTTAATTGGTGGTTTGACCTGAACTATTTGAAACAAATCAGAAAGCTCTGTATGTTTATTGATATCCTAGTATCAATATAGCTCTGCTCCAGCGGGATAGTTATTGTAGTAACGGTATGTTGACTGACACAGCTGATATTTTCCAGTGTAGAATGGCACCTCAAACAGCGCTTTTAACGTATTAATGAAGACATTGAATGAAGTCTTCGGAAGTTACTGTGATGACTGCTATGTTGATTTGTTTTGCATGTCTTCATTTAATTTCTCCCTTCCTTCCTCCCTCCCTCCCTCCCTCCCTCCCTCCCTCCCTCCCTTCCTTCCTTCTAAAAAAAAACCTATAGGGTGTCTGGTCTGCCTATGTGTCTGTGTTCCACATACTGGCCTGGTGCTCACAGAGACCAGAAAAGGGAATCATGGTCCCCTGGGACTAGAGTTGGGAGCTGCATGTAGGTGCTGGGAATCCATCAGAGGTCTTCTGGAAGAGCAGCCAGTGCGGTGCTCTTACTGCCTGAGGCATCTCTCCAACCTCTTAATTTCATTTCTTCAGCAGACATGTTGCTTACCTGAAGGCCTGATTTTATTTTAGCATGTTATCTTGATTTAAAACCTCTAGTGATGACCTCCGGCCTCCGTGCCATCCTCCCATTCTCCTGACTTTTAAGAGACAAATCACTTGAGAACACTTGAGTCTTTTTTAACACTTGACTTCCTTTGAGACAGGGTTTCTCTGTGTAACAGCCCTGGCTGTCCCGGAATTATATCTGTGGACCAGCCTGGCCTGAAACTCACAAAGATCCACCTGCCTCTGCCTCCCGAGTGCTGGGATTAAAGGCATGGACTACCAACACCCTGCTCACTTGAGTCTTTATAGTTCATGGATGGTGGAAGTGTCCATCCTTGAAATGCAAGAATGTTTGCTTCCTTTGGTAGGTATCTAGCTGTAGATCTGCCAGGTATGTTCGAAGTTTAATTGCTTTGGGATTGGGAAATCACTGGGATGTTTATTCCTTGCTGTAACTGTTGAATAAATTGCTTAGCTTTCCCTTTAGATACATTCTTTCTTTGCATCCTGTATGATTTAGATGTGTTTCATAGTTAACTATGTTAGTAAGAAATTTTGATTAGCTAAAGTTAATTGCTAGTTATTTGTGTATGGGTTCACACTTTTTAAAAAAAATTTCTGCTGCATGATGTGTGTCTGTCAAGGAAGAGCTGCTTAAGCAGTGATAATTCAAACAGCTTTATATACATACATTTAAATGTTTTGTTTGGATAGTCACCAATTTGTAATATATCAAGCAATTGAGTTAGTTGGTTCAATGCCTTTGGGCTATCAGTTTTCTTATTATGTAGTGCACTGTCAGTTATCTGCTTAACCTAGTTAGAGAGCTATTCCTGCTCATTCGATCCAATCCAGAAAACGGGATATGGCTGAGGAACACAACTTTGTGGATTGGGAGGCACCACAGAGCCAAGAAGGATGACTGAGGCAGAGCCCATCCTTCTTACGATCAGCCTTTGTCCTTTTTCCTTTACTGAGGTAGTCCTTTCCTTCTGTAGTGACCAAGGTGAGTCAGGCCTCAGTGACTCAAAGGGGATCCAGAGCAGCTACGGAAAACTACGGTCCTGTTAAGAAGGGCATAGTCCATCATTCTGAGGCCCTAAGGAGAAGAAGAACTTGGGGGGGGGATATTTGTAATTGATATACAGCTTATCATTTTTATAGAAAAATTTGTGTATGATTTGCTATCTCTGACAAAATTGCTTTGTAATTGTCTAGATTATTTTACTTGCCCGATGAAGGCAGCAAATTGCTAGACTGTTGTTTCTTGGAAAGTGGACATCATTCTGTACTGTTAGCAAAATCTTCATTGCTATTGGAAGTTCCAGATTTCACTAAATGTTTTTTTTCCATTTTTTAAAAATTGAGCTATGCATTTTTTCACTCCCCTTCCCTCCTTCCTTCCCCTTCCCACCATCCCTCTGCCTCTCATTCTCCCAGTTTACTCAGGAAATCTTGTCTTTTTTCCCTTTCCTAGGTGGATCAATGTATGTCTCTCTTAGGTTGCCTGTGTTCTCTGGGGTGGAGATTTCATTAACATTTAAGAGACACATCCTGTTCCTGTGTGTGGTGATCTAAAGTGCCCTCAACTTGTGTGGGAGCTCTGTATTGCTACTAACAGTTTTTTAACTGAAAAATTTTATGCATATATTTCTAATTTTTATCTCCTTATGCTAGGAAGGTTATTATTTTTGCTTCCTGTGGTACCTTTTGGTGTCTGTTTTCTTGCTCATTTGTTAATGTTTATTTTTAGCTTGGCCTTCTGCACTTGAAATACTTCTTCCTAGAAGCTTGTATTGATTGAGTCAGGGCTGGGTTGGGTTGGTGATAGTGATTAATGATCACAGTGTATTGTTAATGTGTTGGTGTTGCACTGAAAGTACTGAAATAGCAATTGGTGTTTCTTTAACATGCTGTGATATTTGAAAAGTGCCCGTTTGACCTTTACTGTTTTAGTGTATCAGTTAGGGTTCCTCGGAAAAAAATGAATGAGTGCACGTCCAGTGCATATGTATTATCAGTATTATGACTTAAAGGGTGATTTTAAGGGGGCCGAGAAATGATCAGTGGTTAACAGCACTTGTTGTGTAACCCATGAGGACCAGAGTTCTGATCCCAGCACTCCTGTAACCCCAGCTCTTGTGCACAGAGACAGGGTTCCTGGGGCTTGCTGGCTTCCAGCCCAGTCAAGGAAGTCCAAGCCTAAGTTGAGGGAGAGATCCTGCCTCAGGGAATTGGTGGTTGGAGAGCAGTAGAGGAGGGCACTGATTCACCCAATTTTAGGGAGTGCCATGTTCAGGCTGGAAATCCCCCAGTTGATTCTGTAGTCTTCTTGTGGTTGACATGTCCATTAGGGCACGGGGTGATGTGTGCTGCCCTTGGAGCTTGAAGAACGTTTGCCAGTGCGCATAGTCCAAGGGGCCTTAAGGACAGGGACCACAAGGACCAGGACTAGTTGTTCAGAGTTTTCTTTCTGGAAGAAGTTGGTGGTAAAGAAACAGGTGCTAATGAAACCCCCAAATTCTGTAAACAAGTAGGGCAGGAGTTTGGAAACCCTCTCCACAGGGTTTTAAGGACACTCTGGGGGCATTGTAGGGTCTAAATGGGACTCTTGGAAGATTGCCAGACTGTAGGCATTAGTTTGAGCTGAATCTTGGTAGTACCATTAATGCTATTTGTTAATCAGTTGTAGTCCAGGACTGTGAAGAGAATTTTTTTTTTCATCCTTTTGCCCTGTTTGAGTTCTTGTCCTGGCTTACCTCAGTGATGGACTGTGGTAGAGATATGTAAGCCATTAAAAATCCTCTCATCTCCAAGTTGGTTTTGGTCAGTGTTTTATGGCAGCAAGAGAAAGCAAACTAAGACAGTAGCTATTTATATTTCACTCGGGAGAGGTGAAGGTACTTTGTCTAACTCTGTGTTAGAATGAAGGCTGGGGCATATTTAAAAGTCCTTTCCCATGAATACATTGTTTTCTTTTTTTCAAAAGGTCCTTAAATTTTTTGTTGTGTGAACCTAAAGTATGGGGGGGGTGTTATTTCATCTGTACACGGACAACCAGGGGCATTTTAGCCACTTGTTTTATTCCATGTGTTTCACTTTGAATTTTTGTTAGATGCAGTTAGCTTATAATTGATCAGTTTTTCCAAGGATGCTGCTTCAATTAATGTAACATAGAGGATAGTTGAAAGTAGTATGCACTTTGGACATGTTTGCTCTGTGAGGTGGCAGTTAACACAGGGCCTGCTCACATAAAAATTCATTTTCCCTGGAATGTGAGATGGAACACTTCTCATCTTACAGCATGCTGCAGGGCAGGGCTGGAATCCAAACTCTGATTAAAATCACCCAGCTTCTATTTATTTATTTATTTTCCTTTGCTCTACACCCATAAGTTATTGCTGGCTGAAAAGGATAATGTAGGGTAACAATGAACTCATTTCCATCTACTGCAAAAAATTATTTTAGATAGTTTTATTTCTTTTAAAAAGGCCACTTTGAAATGAAGAGTGAATTAGGGCTATCAAGCAAGTAGCTATTGGATTCCTGGCCTAGAAGCCTGTACAGGTAGTGCTGATGGCTGTTGCTGACGGTTAGCAGTTTGTTCTCAGATAGCCCCCTCAGGTGTGTGTCCAAGGATGTGGAGTGACAGAGAATTCACGTATTAAGAGTCTGCTTTGTCTAGTCTTAGGTTTTAGGCAACGGTGGTTTGTTCCCAGATGCTGCTTAGGTTTCCTCATGCTTTGGGGTCAAGAGCTTTGACTTTGCTAATCTGCAATGAGCATATGTAAAACCACCAGAAACATATACAATTTGTGCTAATTATTCTCTTTTCAATGTGATAATTGAACCCAGGGCTTCACATGTACTAGAAAGGTTCCTTCTACCAGGCTAAAGCCCTAACCTTAATTGGCTAAATTAACGATTACAGGGCTGGAGAGATGGCTGAGAGTTAAGAGCATGCACTATTGCTCTTTCAAAGGACCCAGGTTCAGTTCCCAGCACCTGCATGGTAGCTCACCACTGCCTGTAACTCCAGCTCCAGAGTTTTTTTTTTCTGGCTTCCTTGTACACATAGACTTGTAAATAAAAAAGTAAGTCTTTAAAAACATTTTAAAGTCCAAATGTAACATTTTGGATTATTTGCAGTAAGTATTTTGCTTAGTTTTTGAAACCTCAAGGAACTAAGGCATTTTGAGTTGCCCATGTCTAATTATTTTGTCACCCTGTCTTTTTCCCATCTCCCATGCAAGTTAGGTATTTGAGGGGTGGATTGAAGTACTGTACTTACCAAATAGTGACTCTTTTTGGCTTCTTTTTTTTTTTTTTTTTTTTTTTGGTTTTATGAGACAGGGTTTCTCTGTATTGTTTTGGAGGCTGTCGGTCCAGCCTGGCCTTGAACTCACAGAGATCCACCTGCCTCTGCCTCCCGAGTGCTGGGATTAAAGGCGTGCGCCACCACTGCCCGGGTTCTTTTTGACTGTCCTATGGTTGATTTGCCCACATGCTTTCCTCTTTGGATAGGTTTGACCTAGCATAATATAGAAATATGTCCCTTAGTATGTAGCCTGATTATTAGTGATTTGGGCTCTGGCCTTCACTGAATAGTAGCCATCTAAAAAAATGACTTAATTTCTGGTTGTTGCTGGCTTCCAGGATTTTGTTATTTGCTGACTATGTGATGGGTATTAGGAAGTGGGTAAATAGAATATAATGTATTAACTTTTGTTTGGGTAGTTTGGAATTTCAGATCTGTTTTATAAAAGATTTTAGTCTTAATTAGAAGACTACTAATAGTTGTTAACTATTTGGTGGTGCTGATCACTGGTTTTGCATCTTTAACATCTCATTTCATCTTCACTACAGTCCAATTAGGAGCTATTAGACCAGATTTGCAGACATGGAAGCTGAGGCTTATGAAAGCCGAATAGCTTGTCCTATCTTCACAGTTATTGTTGGAGCTGGAATTTAGCTTTTAACAATTCTGCTATTAATCAGTCGAATGCTTTCCTTCTTATGCATAATACAGCCTACAGATTTACCCTATAACCACCCCCCAACACCATGCCATTTCTGATTAGAGTTTGAGTATGTGGGAAGGACTGTCCATTTCTATTGTAATCATTGTTCACCTTCAGAAAGTAACCACAGTGTGATGGTTTGAAAGAAAATGGCCCTCAAAGGAAGTGGCAGTATTAGGAGGTGTGGCTCTGTTGGAGTAGGTGTGGCCTTGTTAGAGGAAGTGTGTTACTGTGGAGGTGGGCTTTGAGGTCTCTTTTCTCAAGCTGTGCTCAATGTGGTACACAGTTTATTTCCTGTTGCCTGTGGATCAAGATGTGGAACTCTCAACTCCTCCTGCACAATGTTCTGTCATGATGATAATGAACTAAACCTCTGAAACTATAAGTGAGTCCCAATTAAGTGTTTTCCTTTATAAGAGTTGCCATGGTCTCTTCACAGCAATCGAATCCCAAATAAGCCACAAAGAAAGCAACATAGCATGGAAGCCAGGAGGAGAGTAGAGCAGCTAGGTGTCAGTCAGGGTGCTCACCACAGTGTTTCCTGGAAAACTCTCAGATGTCAGTGGCAGTAGGAATAGCATAGCTCCTCACTGTCACCTTTGTATCTCGAGTCCCCTGGTTTTCTAGGAACCTCAACTCAGGTAAAATGGCATCTGTGGCTTCTGTGAAGAAAAGTTTAGGATGAGCCGGGATGAAGCAGAGTTGGGTTCATTGAAAGTAGGAGGGCCCTTAGGGGAAGAGAAAAGCACATCTGAGAGCATGAGTGGCTTCTTCAAGAAGAGCTGCCCTCCGGTGTCCTGTGGTGATTGTATTTAGGATTTTGGAAGCTTTTATAATGTCATTATTTAGTGGTTTCTAGGGACTCACCTCTCCTTTCCCTCTCTCTTTTCAATAGTTATGAATATAGAGAGGCTTTGGAGGTGCCTTTGATGGGACTTGAATCAGAAAAGCAAACCAAGAGCCCACCAGGATGCACAGGAGTCTAGGATATGTATTTTACTGTAATGGGGTTTCTGATGAAATTCTGGAAAATTAGAGCTGTATAGCTGGGGTAAAAAGCCTTGAGCAAATGTTGTTAGTTGTATTAAAATTCTTGATTCTCAGTTGGCAAGAAACTTCAATAGACATCGTCTTTCAATTTCGTCTCATGCTCAGTTCTGGGATTATGGGCATTTATCACTGGGTTTGTGCTTTCTCATGATTTCTGACCTTGGAACATTTCTTGTAGTTTATTTCTGACTCTACCATACCTTTCATTTTTTTCTTTTTCCTCCTCTTCCTCTTCCTCTTCCTCCTCTTCCTCTTCCTCCTCCTCCTCCTTTTTTTTTTTTTTTAAGACAGAGTTTCTCTATTGTTTTGGAAGCTGTCCTGGAGCTCACTCTGTAGATCAGGCTGACCTCAAATTCACAGAGATCCGCCTGCCTCTCCCTCCCGAGTGCTGTGATTAAAGGCATACACCACCAACGCCCAGCTTCTTTTGTTTTTTTGAGACAGTGTTTTTCTGTTTAAGAGCTCTGGCTGTCATGGAACTTGTTTTGTAGGTCAGGCTGGCCTCCAACTCACAGAGATCCACCTGCCTCTGCCTCCCAAGTGCTGGGATTAAAGGTTTGCACCACCACTGCCCAGCCTGACTCTACCATACATTAAAAAATTATTTCACTCATTTAAAAAATTTTTACTAGACAGTTGATAAAGTATTTTCATCCTTTCCACTCCCATAGTTTTCTCTCTCATTCCCCTTTTCCTATTCCTGTTGAACCCCTTCTTCCTAGCAAGTCCCCTCTACTTTTCTTGTCTTTTGTTTACTTCTTTTGTGACACATTGAATTTAATTGGGGCTGCTTGTATGAGGGTGAGAGAGGAAATATTTACTGGGGCATGGGCTATTTTCTAGTAGCTACACCACTAAAGAGAAAGACTTTACCTCTGCAAGATGCTGTTAACTTCAGTAGCTCTTCAGGTAAGGACAGGGCCTCAGGCCTTCCTCCTACACCATGACAGGGAGGCGTTAAGCAGGTAACTGACCACAGTTGCTGTGAGTTCATGAGGACAACACCTGTGTTATGTCTAGAAACAGTGTTTATAGCACTCCTCTCCATGTTCCAGTTCTCACATACTTCCTACTTCCTCCTCTCTCTTCCATGTGCCTCCAAGAGCCTTGGAGGGAGTGAGAGATGCCCCTTTGAATACTGAGTGCTCAAAAGTCACTTGTTTTCAGCACTTTGGCCAGTTACTAGTCTCTCCACTAGTCATTGCCTACTGCAATGAAATTTCTCTCACTAAGGCTGAGGTCAGCATTAACTTGTGGTCATAATCACAAACACTTAGAAAGTAGCTTTATACTATGCCCATTTATGAAAATAATAGTAGATTCCTAAGTAGGGCCTATGACCCCACTAGGGCCTGTGCCCTTGGTAGCCATGGGTTTTTGATCAGGTTTACTATACTATACCTGAATTTTTTTTTTACTATGGACTGAGCCTCACGTCCGAGTAGAAGAGTAGTTGGTTACCCCCACAATAGTCATGCCACTATTGATTATTGCCATCTAGTTCTGGTGGGTGACCAAAAGCAATGGCAGTACATTTAGGTGGCCTCTAAGCCTCTCTGATCAATAGTTTGCAGAGAGGTAGGTATCCTTTACTCAGCACTACAACCCAACAGGTTTTAGGTGATCTCTAGACATATATTCACAAGCCAGAAACAAGCCCACATTGTCACCTGCTTGCTTAGAGTATTTTGAGCCAAGGTAGTGGAGTGATCATATGGGAGAGGACTTCCTGGCATTCTAGTGACTGCCAAACCTTCTTCATTGAGAGCCATAAAAAGTAACCATGTTGGAAGAAGCAGCTCCAAGAGATTTCCCAAACAGCCTTGAAAACGTCCCTTGTTGGAACCTTTACTGACTTCCCTATCAAGGAAGGAGAACAGCAGGCTGTGGACAGACCTTTTAATGGGAAAGAAGTGCTGTTTCTTGTACATTTTACTTTGAGCTGAACAGGCTTCATAACTTGCTTTGTGCCTGAGATCCTGAGTGTTGTGAGGCTCGGGTGGAGTAAATACTCTGAGAACATTTATGACATTAAGGCTGGGATTAGGGTGAACATGTCAAAACTCATTTGTATTGGAATTTTGCAGAGTTTGCTCTGAGGATTTAGCTTCTTAACGAAGCATTTAAAAGATGATGACCTTACTTCTTCATGAATTTTCTATAAATGAGATTTTTAATGTGTTTCTGGAGGCATCTTTGGCTCAGATATAGTTTTCCTTTTTAACAAAAAAATGTATAAGAGGTTCTTACTGAAAAAAAATTATTACCAAAAATAATGCTTAGGATGTAAGCAGTGCTATACTGACTGCTCATCCCATTGCTCCTTTGCAGTGTACCCAATATACCAATCTTCCTTAAAAAAAGAAGGAAGGAAACAGTGCCTGTATTAACATCTTCTTAACCTCATTTAGCAGTAAATTTAGGAGGACATCCTGGAGTAGAAAACAATGTTGTTGCCTATGTGAGATGTCTTGCTTTGCTTACTGACACAAGTGGTAGTAGTGTGATGTTTTTGGGCCGTGTTTCTCAGTCAGTTCTGATAGACGAGATGAGCATTTCTGGGGCAGTGGCTTGCTCGTAGGTGATAATGCCTAGTGAGAACTGAGCACATCTGTTTGCACACCCAGTGTAAACTCCGACGCCACTTCCAAGTTTTTCTTGAGTGGACCATGTCATTTGCTGTATCACTGGCTTGATCTTCAGGTCTTGCAAACCGCATAGCTTACCCATGAAATCAAGCCATGGTTTCAAAGACCTTTTGTAAGTGAACTTAATTTTTATTTCTTTAGGTCACTGTGATGAAAAGAACATTATGTAGTGTGTGAATGGGTATAAGAACCTCCCCCGCTTCCTTCTTATTCCACCGCCTTTGAGATTGCTGTAATATAGTTGCCTGGTCTTCCCTACATAGTCCCTGGCATCAACAGTTAACCACTTAACTGAAGCTAATAAGGTTTTAAATTTTATTTATAAGGTCACATGCTGTCTTTCAGAGGCAATGACATCGGTGAGATGTACCCTCTGAGTTTTATTGCTTTAGGCTTGGAGTGGCTGCTCATTCAGGGTTTGTGTTGGTGAAGAACTGAAATGACACATGGACTTGGGTGCCTAGAATGTTGTCGGCATATTTGCTGCCAAGTCCTTTCTTTCTTTGCAGAAGACGTCTATGTTAGAGTTCGGACCTTTGTGCTGATGTGATTGCTTCTCCACTGAGAATTTAGCTTTACAAAATGCCACCCCAGCCTAAGTATTCTACAGTTTGTCATCGTGTGTATATGAAATGTAAAATATGGGGAGGTTATTTCAGAGGTGGGATGGAATAGGGATTTTGTATCTAACAACCCTACACATATAACATAAAGTGAGGAATGATCTTTGCAAAGATGAGGCAGATTTTATCTGTTATTGCTATTGATTTCCTAATCAGAAAAAAAGCTTAGGAAAGCATGTTGGTTAGGCAGAGAATAGCTCAGATAGTGGCAGTACCTTCAGTTCCTTTAACAGTGTCTACTAAAGCCTGTTGTGGAATATCAATGTTTTATTGGTTCTGATGGAAGAGATAGTACCCCAAACTAGAAATATTGGAGCAGTTTTATGAAATAATGGCCTGCGGCTCAATGGGATGAGGACGCTGAGGTGTGGGGGCGTATGATGTGAAGAGGGAGCCTGATGAGGGATTGTAGGATGTGCTGGCTGGAGTGTGTGGGTGCCCATAGAAGGCTCCTGTAAGATGGACCAGGACACGTAGGACAGTGAGGGTGCTAATGATCGTGAGGTAGTGAAGTGATTGCATATTGATTGTGTGCCAGGTGCCAACCAGGCAGACTAGTACAGCAGGCAAGAGCCTACCTCCCAGGGGCCTGAACTGGTAAGTCTTAATTTACTGCTTGATGGCACCATGCCTTTGTAACTTTGAAATTTAATGCTTGCTGGTAGGTCTGGACCTGTCTATGATGATAAAATTACCAAGTCATTGAGTTTTATCAACTACTCTAATGTTTACAATCTAAGAAGCTATTACAAGAACCTTCAGTTTGGCCAACTGATCATAAGATATATAGAAAGCTTTTATCATCGCTAACAAATATTTTTATCTCATAATCTTTTAGCTGAGGGACTTAGGGTTTGGTTTAACAGTAGACTGGGAAGCCGCAGGCTCAATTTTCAGCACCAAAAATAAGTAAATAAATAATAAACTTTTCAGTTGAGATTTTTAAAAATGAAGAATACTTTTTAGCTAGTTTTGATTTCTTGTGGATACTGCCTAATTTGATTTTAAGTTAAATATAAGAAAATATAATGTAGATGAAATATTTTCAATTTTAAATTGAGCCATGTTAAATTAAATATCCATCAGGACCCCCGTAGAAATCACCGTCTGAATACTTGTACCCATCTGTGGGACTAGGGATGGCGTGGAAGCATCAGCAGTTTGGAGTTTTTATCCTTACGAAGACAATGTGGAGGGAGGAGAGATTTCTGCAGACAAAGAAGTTGCTTATTTCTCATTCCTGTTGATCTCAGACCAGAAAAGGGTTAGGAAAGCATGCTAGTAGGCAGAAATAGTTTTCTCCCCCCTCCCTCCCTCCCTCCCTCCCTCCCTCCCTCCCTCCCTCCCTCCCTCTCTCCCTCCCTCCCTCCCTCCCTCCCTCCCTCCCTCCCTCCCTCCCTCCCTCCCTCCCTCTCCTCTCCTCCTCTCCCCTCCTCCCTCCTTTCCTCCCCTCCTCTCTCCATTCTTTCTTTTTAGGTTTTTTGAAGCAGGGTTTCTCTGTGTAGCTTTGTAGATCAGGTTGGCCTTGAACTCACAGAGATTCTCCTGCCTCTGCCTCCTGAGTGCTGAGATTAAAGATATGTGCCACAACCACCTGGCCAGAAGTAGTTTTCACAGCATCTTTCAGACTGGCAGTGGGGTATGTCCCTAGCAGTCTTTGAAAGTAGATGTGTCCCTGTCACCTCCCCACCCCATGGTGCTGGGGATCTAACTCAGGACCTCATGAATGCAAAGCAAAGACTCTTTTGTGTGGTGATACATTGTTTATGATCTAATAAAGCCATTGGAGATCAATTTGCAAAGCCGGCCACACTAGTTAGCTATAGAAACTAGACAGTGGTGGCACATATCTTTAATCCCAGGAATCAGAAGACAAAGGCAGTTGGATTTCTGAGTCTAAGACCACCCTGGGCTACTGGAGAGTGAATTAGCTCATGCCTTTAATCCCAGGATTTGAGAGGTATAAAAGGTAGAGCCATTCAGGTCACGATTCTCCAGCCACGTTGAGGAGAGCATAGCAGTCTGGGATTGCAGTCTGAGGTTTGGTGGAGCCAGGATCACCTTTCAGTCTGACGTAGAGTGAGAGGTAGTGGCCGACTGCTATGCTCCTTTCATCTTCAGCTTGAAGCTTGAATCCCAATGTCTGTCTCTGGGTCTTTTATTTATCGTGCTATACTTCTGACTGAGCTGTGTCCCCAGTATGAGAAGAGACTTAGAATGAAGGTCACAAGTATGATCTCACAGAGGCTGGTATTAATGTGGTAGGTAAAAGTGGTGGTATAAGTATTTGAGATGATCTCACTTTTTAATCAGGGATACTTGTGTATGTCTGATGTTTGGACTGATGGCATTTAGTCTTTGCATATCCCATAATCACTCTCTAGTACCCTGTTTAAAGATTACTGTATGGTGCACTCCCAGCACTAGGGAGGCAGAGGTAGTTGGATCTCTTTTGAGTTTAAAGCTATCATGCTTTTCAGAGCTAGTTTCAAGACAGCTAGGACTACACAGTGAAACCCTGTTTTGAACCCCCCCCCCAAATCACCATACCCATTCATTCTCTCGTACTGTTGAACAGTGTAGTTAAGGCTGTTGCAGGGTGGAGAATGTGAGGAGTGGGTTTGTCCTGAGAAGTGACTAGGAAAAGCTTGGTCCTGTGGCCCAGTCTCTGTTAGGATTTGTCCTTAGTTGCTGTCCACCTTCCTCATGCAACCCCGGCTTTGTCATGACTGTGAAACTGTGGTGTGATAGATGAATTATGAGGTGTTCATTTCAGAGTATGAATTGAGCTGTGAATTCTCTTGATGGAAACCAGACCCATTTCTTTGGGTGTCGGTCTAGAGCTGGGGTTGAACTTTGGCTTTTTCTAATTGTGCCCCCTGCACCCCCAACAGGAATACAGTGTTTCTTAATCTGCTTCCTCATTAGTCAGTGGGGCTACTCACTCTTGTTGTGGGTTGTTGTAGGAGATGCTTGGAAAGACTATAAAGTTCCAAGGGTTATTAAATGTCATGTATGGGTAAACTGATTGGAGTCACTGGAACATGTTGTTGTTATTTAGGGACTCATGTATTTCAGATTTCAGAGTTTTTTGAATTTTGAAATATTCACATAGGTTTTATCAGCTGAGCATCTTGAATCCAATATCCAAACCCTGTATCTTTTTGTGTACCTTACCTATGCCTACAGAGCTATCACAGATCGGGAAATTGGAAATTCTATGGGGATAGGATCTTGTCAGTATTGTGCCCAGTGCCTGTGTTGATCATGCTTATTTCATTTCTAAGTTTAAAAACTTTTTGTAGTTTTTTTTCTATTCCCATTTATTTTTCTTAGGGATTTATTTACCCGTCCACCATCTTTGAAAATATGGGACTGGCAGAGTGTGGTGCCTTGCCCTGTATCTAGACGGAGGAACCAGCTCTTTGGTGTCTGGTCTCTGGAAGCAAAGGAGGGACAGATAAACAATGGGTTCCACCCACAATAGCTTTGAATTTGGTCTGACGCAAAATGGTAAACTTGAAATATTATGAGATCGTTGTCTTATAACTCAATTACATTCTTCTTCAGCATGAACATTGTAGATGGCATTGGTGGGTTGCAATGTCAAAGGTTGTATCTTCTATACAAAGTGGTGTATCTCAGGTCTTACTGCTGAGAAATTCTGTCCTGCTAGGTACTGTACGTGAAGCCTATGCATGAAAGGAATCCAGACCACAGGTTTTGAAATGGTAGTTGTTTGACGTTTATGATTGTAAGTCAGTGTTTTTACAGTGACATGTGACACATAAGACTTTATGGTTTCTGATGATACTTTCCTAATTCTTTTTAGCAGATTAAATATAACCTTCCACCTAGTTTCTGTGAAAGAATGATTTGACCTTGTACATGAGCAACTATATAAAGGGCAGGTTGTCCAACTTCAGATTCTTTTCAGTTGCAAAGTAGATTATATTATTTACTTTGCAGAACTGTTTTTAGAATGGAAAACAATACAGACAATATCTGTGATACAGTACTATTATTTTTGCTTTAGGTTCATTTTATAACTGTTTTATACAATGACAGTAAGTTCCTCTGGTATGGTCAGAGCATTCCAGATGTTAGTATGGGTTTCAGTAATTGTTTATAAACTAAATTTAAATTGTACTTTTCTTTCGTAGATTTCTGAGTGTCCATCTTGGTTGTTGAATTATCTTACTAATTCATGTATCAGCTGTCACAACTGCATCATTGAAAAAGAGGTAATTTCAAATTTATTTATTTATATTTTTTTGTTTTTGTTTTTTTGAGACAGGGTTTCTCTGTATTGTTTTGGAGGCTGTCCAGAGATCCGCCTGCCTCTGCCTCCTGAGTGCTGGGATTAAAGGCATGTGCCACCAACACCTGGCCTTTTCCTTTTCCTTTTTTGTTTTTATTTCAAGCTTAAAAGTAGCTGCTTATCTTTTACTTTTATTTGGGTCATATTTGTGTCCTTAACATAGATGTTAATAGTTCTTTTGAACTAAATTTGACCCATCCACACTACAAAACATAGCTTATATTCCCTCATTGTGTGCATGCGTATGGGTGTCTACAAATGCACTTGTGTGGGTATATGTACATGTGTGTGTGCAGTGTGTGCAGAGGCCAGAGGACAAATCCAGTGTTGTTTCCCAGCATGGCCCACTTTTCCTTTGAGGTCAGAGCTGTCCTGTCCTGGAACTCTCTAAGCTGGGTAGGTGGCTGGCTAGTGAGCCCCGGAGTCCCCTGCCTTCCTCCAATGCTCGGGGATTACCAGCATATGCCACCTTGCTTGGCTTCTAAAGTCTGGGTTCTGGGATCAAACTCAAGTCCTTGTGTTTGCAAGGTAGGCATTTTACTGACAGCTATTTCCCAGCCCTACACACTCGTTCTTTACCGGAGGGTTTTGTTTTGTTTCTATTATCCAAAAACCTTTTGGTAATATAGTTTATATTGTGATCACCACTGTGCTGTGTGATACAGATCACAGTGAACTGAGACTTTAAGTGTGCTATAGGATATTTGTTTCTTCAGATGATCTTCATTGTCCATTTTGCATCACTCATGGCAAGGACAGAGTTTGAGAAATGTATCAGTAGGTCACTTTGTGGCATGACTACCATAAAATGTGTGTAAACACACCTACATGATACAACATGTGCAACTAGCTGTATGGTGTTTGTTTGTTTTTGTTTATTTGAGACAGGGTTTCTCTGTGTAGCCCTGGCTGTCCTGGAACTAACTCGCTCTGTAGACCAGGGTGGCCTTGAACTCAGAGATCTGCCTGCCTCTGCTTCCCAAGTACTGAGATCAAAGTTGTGCACCACCACCACCACCAGGCTTATATCTCTGTTTTGTACTTAGTATAGTGATAGCAACTATATCCTGTTGTAGACTATTAATGACTAGACTCTTGATGTAAAAGGAATGAGGAACAAATTCGGTACTAGGATCATTTGGTAAGCCTGATGATAAAAATGAGGAGAAAAAAAGTTAGGATTAAATTATTTTATTTCACTAGGTGTGGTTGCATGATACCAGAGCACTAGATTTTAGAAGTGCTCATCCTGAGAAAATGTTGTGGTTGTGAAGGTGTCTTCCTTAGCTCCATAAAGTTGGTTCAAAGATAACAGATCTGCGGTCTCAGTAAGCATACAGAAGTGGCAGTATGTGCCCAATATGTATGGTCCACTTGGAACTAATGTCCTGTTACCGTTTTGTTTTAATTACTCATCATTTTCTGTGATAAGATGTCAGGAGCAACTCAACTCACGTAAGAAAGAGTTTATCCGAGGGACAAGAATCCATTATAATGAGGAAGCAGGGCAGCTGGAACAGCAGGACCTGAGTGTGGCAAGCTTTCTTGTGGGATTGTCTTTGGATAGCCAGCCCTCAAATAACAACATGGAGACTTTTTAATTATGAAAGCTTGGCCTTTACTTTAGGCTTGTCCCCAACTAGCTCTTCTAATCCAAATTAACCTGCTTCTATTAATCTATGTTCTGTCATGTGGCTTTTACCTTTTCTCAGCACGGCATGCCGACTTGCTCCAGGTCTGCTGATGAAATCCCTGCACCTAGATTCCTTCCACTCACTTCCTCTCTATGCCAGGAAGTCCCGTCTAGCTCTTGGCCATTCAGTTCTTTATTAAGCCAATCACAGTGACACTTCGTCACACCATGTAAACAAATATTCCACACCACCTGAGAGCTCACATCCTCAGTCATAAGCACGAAGCAGAGAGAACTGGAAATCGGGTGAGGCTATGTAATCACAAAGCCCACCAGTGACTTACTTCCTCTAGCAAGGCTGCATCTCCTAACCCTCCCCAAATAGCACCACTAATTGGGTCCTAAGTGTTCATAGAGCCTATGGAGGACATTTTGCTTTCAAGCCACGCCACATTTGGAAGAAAAAACATTACCATTGTGCCCATGTAACTTCTGGGAGTGACTGTACTTGTGGCAAGATGAACTTTCAGTAGTAGAAGAGATTCTGGAAGGATCACTGGAGAACTAGGGACCCAGGGTTTCTTACATTTCTTTAGTAACTGACTGGGAGCTTATGTAACTCAGTCTTTGGGATTTTATTTCCCAAATGGAACAAGAGAGTGAAATACCAAGGGTCCCTTCCACCTAGAGGAAGAAAGTTCATTAGTTACCAGTACTAAGCCATGCTGGTCTGCAGAGTTAGGCAGTCCAGTTGTGCCACATTTGGCAACATAGCGTGTACCATGTGTGTGTGACTACCCCTCTCTGTCTGTTCCTATTGCCCTTCAGCATCAGATCCAGAAATAGAAATGGAGTGGTGTCCTGCTTGGCTGTGTGTCCTCAGGCAGATGGCTGGTTCTACTTATTACATAGAATGCAGCAACTCTAGTGTACTGGAGGTGGCTGTATTCCAGTAGTTGGTGGGTTAATTATCAGTCATAGATAAGGGAATTTCAGTGATTAAATTGTCTGTCTGTTGCTTTATCCAAATTGACTTTGTGGAAAGAGAGAAATGAGACACATCTTTAGCCAGTTCTCAGGAAAAACTGCATTTTGTGTAATAAGTGGAATTTTAACATGGTTTTTAAAGGAGAAATAGCTGAGACAGTTGGAGATGATCTCTTTTGTCATTGGATGTAAAAGTGCACATCATCACCATGTCTGTCTCAGTGCCTTTGGCTGGCTGTTTACGGTGTATTCGAAGTGATGCTGAGAGTGTCACATGAATGCCTCCTCATTAGCCTAACAGCCTTGTGGCAAGTGGCATTAACCCCCCTTAAAGGAAAATGAAACCTGGCGGTTGAGCATCCTGTCCATGCTTGCTAAGAGGCTATCACTTCAGGTCTGTGCTGGCCCCACTTCCAGAGTTTGCTTCCTGGCTCTCCTTTTATGGTTCATATATTTATGTAGCTGTTGTTTGTCAGCTTCTGTGTGATGAGTTGGGCATGGGTTGCTGTCCTCAGGAAGCCCATGGAAGAGGTTTGTGCTCTGCAGCTTACTGGCAGTGTTCCTGCTTCCTACCGAGGAGCTAAATGTGCCCAGCTTGGGCCACACTGTAACAACCCCATCACTGTTTCTGACCTACCATTTATTTGGTGTTTATGGTATGCCAGCCTCTGTGCTAACATTATTTCATTTAAGCCTTAAAACAGCCTATGTTTGGTGACTCTGGTATCCCTCATTTTCTGGATATGGCAGCTAATCTGAGAGAGTAAGGTCATTGCCCTCTGGTGAATACACTGAGGGAAGGTAGCTGAGATTTGAACCCCACTGATGTAGTTCTCCATCCACACCCCAAACACCCATATGTCCTTGAGCATTGAAACTACAGTCACTAGAAAGATTTCAGTTGCTTTATCAAGCCAATTTGAAAATAAACTGTTGTAAATGTTTTTCTGTGGATGCATGGATCAAGATTCATGGGACTAGTGTCGGAATAGGTTAATGTAACTTTATTCGGGGAGAATGCACTTACATAAGAAGCAGGTGACTGTTGCAAGTTCCAGCTCCAAGGATTCACGAGGCTGCCCTCTGTGACCTGACTGGAAGCAAGAGAGAGCCACCTGTCCGGACCCTACCCCTAAAACCCACTCTCCATCATGTCCGCACCTGTGACTACACACAAATGGGTGTGGTCAGTACTACAGGTGAGGGCGGGGTGGATATCTCACTACAGTTTTCTGTTGCAGAAGTAGTATTTGACTGAAAATTGGGAGAACTGTTAGACTACTACTACACCAAAAAAGGTGTTTGGCATGCTTTCCATTTCTTCCTTGAAATAATTATTCCATGTTGTAGATAGGTTATACTTGAGAATAGGAGCAGTATATTCTTATGTAAAATTTAGAGAATCCTCAATTAAATTTGTAAAGATGCCTCCTGATAGGAAGATAAATGACAAGTTAGATTACATATGGGGAGAGTGACTTCATAATGATGTAGTAATAATCACATTTGGATTTCATAGGTGAGCATAGCTAGGGAACAATGCCTCAAAAATTCATTGGGGTGTATTAAAGGAGAGATAGGGTCTACTATGGATCTTCCTAGTGCAGTTTCTAGTCCAGGACCATCTGTTACGATGCCTCTCTGTTCTGTGAATTGTGCATTTGTATATTCTGGGTGGTAACATTTTTTGAAAATGTGAAATATTTTACTGAATGAGAGCCTTGCAGTGATATTGCTCTTATTATCTCTATGTTAATTGTAATTAGAGTTTTAACAAAATCATCTCTTATAAAATATGCATAATATACTCATTACATATAAAAATTACTGAGTTTTCTTGCATCTTTATTGAACAGTAGACTTTATTGCTTAGTCTCCTAGTTTTATGTTTCCAGAAAAACGGCATGGAAAATATAGAATCCTCCTTTATGCTCCCTACCCCCTGCCTCCCCAATTTTCTCTATTTTTTCAATTTTTCCAAATGACTAATTAATAATTGGCATGCTATTATTAACTAGAGTGCATAGTTTAGGATTTATGGTAATATTTGTGTAGTCATACAGGTGCTGAAAACTGTCACAATTTTAAAAATCCCCTGTGAAAAATAAGAAAAGTAAGTTCCCTTCTGTCAGCATCCCTAGTCTACCTCTTCCAAGAAACAGTGGCAGTGTCTTCTTGTCTCCTTAGAATCATCTTGCATTTCATTCATTTAGTGAAAACAGTGAGGGTAAATGTTCCCTGTAAACAGATGGTTTTTGCATGTATCATATTTTCCATTTAAAGCATAGTAAGTCACCTTGAAACTTCTTAAAGGGAGGGATTATTAGGGAACCGAGGACAGCGCTCTGTGTATTTTCTGTTGAGCAGTCCTCTGGGAAGAATAATGCTGTAAGCTAGCATTCTAATGCTCTACCATAGCAACACCTTGGGATGGGCACTAGTGCTGAAACACATAGTGTAAGCCTTGGGATTACTGAACACATCATAAATAGAGCTGGGAGGAAGTGCTCTGACATGTGTTGTGCTCATTCCATCACCATCTTTGTCCAAACAGAAAAGCTTTGACCTGGTGTTACACAAGACTTAAGCGTCCGCATCTGTGATATTTTAACCCTTTGAGCAGCTTATTGATTGTGTGATCAGATGTGTCTCAATAACATGTACGTTTTCCCTTAGAAAAGTGGAAATTGAAAAGAGAAACGTGAACTGGCCAGTGAAGCGTAAGGAAGTTTCATGAAAACTCAGCCATTGTTCTATTTCTTTCTCATAAAACTGAGTGTTGCCATGGGAAGATATTGGTGGAGGGTTCTTCATAATAAACTGTTATATATTCATTCTAGAAATAGAATTCCATTCAGTGGTTTGGTAGCCTGTCATGCTTGAGTGCAGAAGAAATAGAACTTAGTGATAACTCAAATAGATAAGCTTAAAATTTTTTTCTCTTCATTTTATTGTATGAAAAGTAACATGCTTTTCTAGAAGCTACATGGTGAATCTGTTTCCTAAACTTCTTGTACTGTGAGCATTTGACAAATTGTCTAAAAATCAATTTGTAACTATATGCATGACAACATTATAGTTCATTGTTATGTGAAAGGAAGTGCCTGTGATTGGTAACTAGGAAAAAAGTATGTATTTACATACAATAGAATATCATTAGCTTTAAGGTGGAAGAAATTCAGACAGTCCTGCAGTATAAATGAAGGTTGAGAACGTTATGCTAAGTGAAATAGCAGTCTTAAAAAGTTAGATACTGTACGCATCTACTGTCTGATTCAAATTCACAGAGACAGGTGGTTGTCAGCATCCAGGGAGAAAGATGATGGACTCATGGAGAGAGGTTTAGAGTTTCAGTTTTGCTAGACAGAAGTCTAGAGCTTGTTTGTACCACATTGTGGATGTGCTTCTTATGACTGAACTTGGAAAGGGTTAAGATGATACATTTTATGTATAGTTTACCACAAAAGAAAATTCAAAAAATTCCATTCAAAGACAGATACAACTGATTTTTTTTCCCCCAGGGAATTAGCCATGAAAGAATGGAGAAGGCCGGAAGTCTAAGTCTTTTCCTAGGGATATATTATCTCATTTCTTAAATAATTAAATTTAAGCACATCCAGCTGTTTAGAACTAAAGAGGAAGACAGTCATTTGGGTAATTACTGTCTGCTTTTAAAATATATGTAAAACTCAGTATTCCTGTATAAAAATTTTTTTAAATCCTGTTTTGTCATTTATTTATACTGACTGAAGTGGTTGTGTGTGTGTGTGTGTGTGTGTGTTAAATCATCTAATCTAGAGAGTATAGGCAGACTGAACTAGCCAAGTTCAAAGGAAGTTATATGTGTGATGGTGTGGAGTGATATCACACGTGTGTGTGTAGTGTGGAGGTGATATTACACGTGTGTGTGAAGTGTGGAGGTCATATCACACATGTGTGATGGTGTGGAGGTGATATCCACACATGTGTGTGATGGTGTGGAGGTGATATCACACGTGTGTGATGGTGTGGAGGTGATATCACACGTGTGTGATGGTGTGGAGGTGATATCACACATGTGTGATGGTGTGGAGGTGATATCACACTTGTGTGATGGTGTGGAGGTGATATCACACATGTGTGATGGTGTGGACGTGATATCCACACACGTGTGTGATGGTGTGGAGGTGATATCCACACATGTGTGTGATGGTGTGGGCGTGATATACACACACGTGTGTGATGGTGTGGAGGTGATATCCACACATGTGTGTGTGGTTGGAGGTGATATCACACATGTGTGATGGTGTGGAGGTGATATCCACACATGTGTGTGATGGTGTGGAGGTGATATCACACATGTGTGATGGTGTGGAGGTGATATCACACATGTGTGTGATGGTGTGGAGGTGATACATGTGTGTGATGTGTGGAGGTGATATCACACATGTGTGTGTAGTGTGGAGGTGATACATGTGTGTGATGGTGTGGAGGTGATATCACACATGTGTTATGGTGTGGAGGTGATATCACACATGTGTGTGATGGTGTGGAGGTGATATCATACGTGTGTGTGGTGTGGAGGTGATATCACACATGTGTGTGATGGTGTGGAGGTGATATCACACATGTGTGTGTAGTGTGGAGGTGCTATCACACGTGTGTGTGGTGTGGAGGTGATATCATACACGTGTGTGTGGTGTGGAGGTGATATACATGTGTGTGTAGTGTGGAAGTGATATCACACATGTGTGTGATGGTGTGGAGGTGATATCACACATGTGTGTGATGGTGTGGAGGTGATATCATACGTGTGTGTGCGGTGTGGAGGTGATATCACACATGTGTGTGTGGTGAGGAGGTGATATCCACACATGTGTGTGTGGTGTGGAGGTGATATCACACATGTGTGATGGTGGTGATATCATACATGTGTGTGTGGTGTGGAGGTGATATCACACATGTGTGATGGTGTGGAGGTGAGATCACACATGTGTGATGGTGTGGTGATATCATACATGTGTGATGGTGTGGAGGTGAGATCACACATGTGTGATGGTGTGGAGGTGATATCACACATGTGTGTGATGGTGTGGAGGTGATATCACACACGTGTGTGTGGTGTGGAGGTGATATCACACATGTGTGATGGTGTGGAGGTGATATCCACACACGTGTGTGATGGTGTGGAGATGATATCACACACGTGTGTGTAGTGTGGAGGTGGTATCACACATGTGTGATGGTGTGGAGGTGATATCACACATGTGTGTGTGGTGTGGAGGTGATATCCACACATGTGTGTGTGGTGTGGAGGTGGTATCACACATGTGTGATGGTGTGGAGGTGATATCATACATGTGTGTGTGGTGTGGAGGTAATATCCACACACGTGTGTGATGGTGTGGAGGTGATATCATACATGTGTGATGGTGTGGAGATGATATCACACATGTGTGATGGTGTGGAGGTGATATCACACATGTGTGTGATGGTGTGGAGGTGACATCACATATGTGTGTGTGGTGTGGAGGTGATATCATACCTGTGTGTGTGGTGTGGAGGTGATATCCACACATGTGTGTGTGGTGTGGAGGTGGTATCACACATGTGTGATGGTGTGGAGGTGATATCATACACGTGTGTGTGGTGTGGAGGTGATATCATACATGTGTGTGTGGTGTGGAGGTGATATCACACATGTGTGTGTGGTGTGGAGGTGGTATCACACATGTGTGATGGTGTGGAGTGATATCATACATGTGTGTGATGGTGTGGAGGTGACATCACATATGTGTGTGTGGTGTGGAGGTGATATCATACATGTGTGTGTGGTGTGGAGGTGATATCACACATGTGTGTGTAGTGTGGAGGTGGTATCACACATGTGTGATGGTGTGGAGGTGATATCACACATGTGTGTGTGGTGTGGAGGTGGTATCACACATGTGTGATGGTGTGGAGGTGATATCATACATGTGTGATGGTGTGGAGATGATATCACACATGTGTGATGGTGTGGAGGTGATATCATACATGTGTGTGATGGTGTGGAGGTGACATCACATATGTGTGTGTGGTGTGGAGGTGATATCATACATGTGTGTGTGGTGTGGAGGTGATATCACACATGTGTGTGTAGTGTGGAGGTGGTATCACACATGTGTTATGGTGTGGAGGTGATATCATACATGTGTGATGGTGTGGAGGTGATAACATACATGTGTGTGTGGTGTGGAGGTGATATCATACATGTGTGTGGTGTGGAGGTGGTATCCACACACGTGTGTGTGGTGTGGAGGTGGTATCACACATGTGTGATGGTGTGGAGGTGATATCATACATGTGTGTGCGGTGTGGAGGTGATATCACACATGTGTGATGGTGTGGAGGTGATATCACACATGTGTGATGTGTGGAGGTGATATACATGTGTGATGGTGTGGAGATGATATCATACATGTGTGTGCGGTGTGGAGGTGATATCACACATGTGTGATGGTGTGGAGGTGATATCATACCTGTGTGTGTGGTGTGGAGGTGATATCACACATGTGTGATGGTGTGGAGGTGGTATCACACATGTGTGATGGTGTGGAGGTGATATACATGTGTGATGGTGTGGAGATGATATCACACATGTGTGATGGTGTGGAGGTGATATCACACATGTGTGTGATGGTGTGGAGGTGACATCACATATGTGTGTGTGGTGTGGAGGTGATATCATACCTGTGTGTGTGGTGTGGAGGTGATATCACACATGTGTGATGGTGTGGAGGTGGTATCACACATGTGTGATGGTGTGGAGGTGATATCATACACGTGTGTGTGGTGTGGAGGTGATATCACACATGTGTGATTGTGTGGAGGTGGTATCACACATGTGTGATGGTGTGGAGGTGATATCATACGTGTGTGTGGTGTGGAGGTGATATCACACACGTGTGTGTGTGGTGTGGAGGTGATATCACACACGTGTGTGTGTGGTGTGGAGGTGATATCACACACGTGTGTGTGTGGTGTGGAGGTGATATCACACGTGCGTGATGGTGTGGAGTGATATCACACAGTGGCAGTGTGAAGAGGTCTGAGCTGCTGTAGATTTGCCTAAGAGGAAAGAGGCAAATTGCTGAAGAAGATATCTGTGTTGTTCTTGGGGTGAAGAAGTTACTTGTTAAACAGAAGGAAGGGCTAGTTGAAGTTTAGTAAACAAAAGGAAGTACTGTTTGTGCAAGTTTATAATTTCTAACATTCATTAATTATGAACTGAAGGAAAATGTAATGATTAAAAATAGCATTGGATAGTGGCAGGGTTTTTGTATATATTTATATTTTCCAAAATGTATTCCATGGTAACATAAAGTAACTCATTTGCTTTAAAGGACTTTTAGTTGATATATAATAATAGCATGATAAACCTCATTGATTTTACCTAGTTGGGGAATCAGTTAATCTGTGTAAATCTAAGGTGTCAAAACAAAAAGGTCATCTAAAGAAATGCAGTTTTATTACTGTACATGCTGCTTCTAAAAATCAGATTAATATAACAAACTCACGCGGAAGAGTCTGGGGAGGTTCTGTAGAGAGAGGTAGCAGTGGCTTGTCATTAGTTAACTTTGCAAGTGCAGAGGAACTTTTGAAACGACAGAGACTACCTAAGCAGTTCTCTGAAGTTTTAGCTTTCATTTTCTTTATGGCATAGTCAGTCTTCAGCCCCATCCCCAGCTGTGGGTTGGATTCAGAGCTGTGTTCTAGGCGGGCTCTCCCTGAGCTTTACCCCCTCTCACCTGCACTCTTGAAAGCATTTTGAGATTTGTTGCTCAGGCTTGGATTTGTTATTGTAGCTCACAAAGCCCTTGAACTCTGTCCTGCCTCAGATTTCTCTGTTGCTAGGATTACATGCCTGTGTCCCCAGGCTTGGCAACTGTAAATTTTTAATATGGTACATCTTGTAAATTCTTAGTTATCTGTGCCCTGAGACTAGAATGAAACAGAAGTAAGGCCTGATGGGAGAGCCTCTAAATGAAGGGCAGCGAGCAAGAACTGAAGACTATCTCAACAAGAAGAAATGATTAGTAGTTGATAAACTAAATGAAAAACACCTAAACTTTGGATTCTGGGAAAGTCCATATTGAAGGCCCCAAAGGGAAAAATCAAAATGGCCATTGCAGAGCAACAAAGAGAAAAATTACAGATCAGAAGCAGAGAGATGGTGTTGACAATGATGGCTGCCCCTCCCAGCATGGATGTAAGGGCGGCTGGGAGCTGAAGCTGCTGCCATTAGCATGGAGAAGAAAACCTAGCAAGATGAGACAGAGGGGTCATCCTGGGGTCACCCCCCGAAGCTCTGCTGTACAGCTTCTTGCCAAGATGTGGTATGGCACTGAGAAGGCCACCTTCCTAGATGTCGTGTGAACCTGTAGAGATGCCCTAAATAGCTTACTCTCCTTTGCAGTCTTTTTGTTTATTATTATTATTATTATTATTATTATTATTATTATTATTATTTTTGGTTTGTTGAGACAGGGTTTCTCTGTGTAACAGTCTTGGCTGTCCTGGAACTCGCTCTATAGACCAGGCTGGCCTCAGACTCACAGAGATCCACCTGCCTCTGCCTCCCGAGTGCTGGGATTCAAGACATGGGCCACCACTACCCAACTTGCAGTTTTAAAATCCCATCATAGTTCTTGCAGATTTCGAATACTCCTAATGAATTGGCATTCATTCTCCTACCCCTAATGGTGCTTTCTGTTTCATTTTGGGAGAAAGAGCACTTAGGCCCTTGGATATCACCATTTTTATAGGAATGTGGAAATCAAGGTGAATGCAGAGTTGCTTGTGTAAAGAATGAAAGAGAGGAGGCTTCGAAGTGCAGCTTGGGAAGTGTGAGTTTGGATTCTTATAGGAGAAATGAAACTAGTTGAGCAGGCTTGTGAATTAAACTTTCTTATGCTTGATTGCACACTGAAGTATTAAATCTTTCAAGTGTATCTGTATCAGGGCTGGCTAATCTGCCTTTAGGTATATAATGGACAATTGATCTAGCTTTGCTTTTAAGAAAATCCTTGGTGCACTTGACCATTAAAACACATTCCAGCATTTGGTGTTCATTAGTGTTGTAACTGAAACAAAAACATTTTAATGGTTGATCCCAGAGTATTTTGAAGTTAGTATAACTTTGCTGAGAAGGTATTTAAACTTTAGTATCAGTTACAAATAGGCCATGAGCCAACTCTTCAAGCTATTTCTAAGTAAGACATTGAGTTTTTTGAATTAAAAAAAATACATTGTTTGGCACTGTGCCATGTGGAGGGAACAGAATGGAACAAGTATTGCAGGGTTTGTACCAACAATTGTCATTCCGAGTGAGGCCTTTAAGACATGGTGAAGGGGGTTTAGAGTGACTCCTCGTGTGAACAGTTTGCCAAAATTTAGTTTTCAATCATGAAGGACAAACTTTGCATATAAAAATAGGAGTGAATTTGGACAATAATTAAAGTTTCAACTCAGTTTAGGAGTTTGTTACTTGTCTAAAAGTGGGCTGTTTCAGCTGGAAATTTTAAGGAGATGACTCATTTATCTGTCAAGGTAGAATAATTTCACAATCTAGTAAGTTACAAGGGAAATCCCAGTCTAATCCTAGTACTTGGGAGGCAGAGTCAAACAAATCTCTGTGAGTTCAAGGCCATCCAGGTCTACAAAGAGAGTTCCAAGCCAGACAGGGTATGTGATGAGACCCTGTGACAAACCAACCTTTCAATCACCACACAACAACAAGAGAGAGATGACTGGCTTGGCAGAGAAGAGCTTAGAATAAGAGACTGTTTTAGAGAACATTCAAAGCCTTCACTTTGCCATGAGATCTCATTAATATATGCATATTTGGAATAATTCTGTAGTCTAGTTTTCTTCATGTAAAAGAAGAAGTTGCTCATTATTTACCTGGGTTTATTTATCTTCTCTAGTTCCAAATTGTAGAATTATGCCAATGAAAGTCATTCAGTTCAAATCATTTTGTGTCGTTCTTTAAATCATTCTAGTGGTAATTTTTATGATTTTTCCCTTTTACACACCTTGGCCTGTTGTGTTTGAAAGTATTGCCTTCTGATTCTCTTTCTTGTGTTCACTAGTGTAGTTTGCGTATGGCATAGATTATGGGTGTTGCTTAGGAAGAAGGAAGATAGATTTGTCTGGATTGTTTTCATTGGTCCAAACAGCATGCTCTGTGGAGATAGATAGATACAGTAGATATAATTTGATAGATACAATCAACTGCCTTTGTGGTGATGAGTAAGTGAGACAACTGTACCATGCTTGGGCTTACCTTATTTCCTGCTGCTGTAAAAGAACACCCAAGACTAGGTTAGTTTTAAGGAAGAGAATTTGTTTAGCTTATGGTTCAGAAGGCTAGAAGTCCACCACATTTGATGAAGGTCTTTGTACTAAGTTAACACATGGTGACAGGAGAAGCAGAGAGGGTGGTGAGAATAACACATCATGAAATGACTGAAATTGCTTCTATAACATATTTACTCTTGCAATAAATAATTTATAATACAACAATAGTCCCTGCTGTCAAGATCACGACATGCAGAGTATCTTAGTTACTTTTCTGTTGCTGTGAAGGGATACAGTGACGAAGACAACTGCTCACAATTTCAGCGGGTGAGTCCACGTCCATCATGGCAGGGAGCATGGCAGCAGGCAGGCAAGGTAGCTGAGTCCTTACATCTAATCCCTAAGCACAGACACAGAGAGCCGCCTGGGAATAGTGTGGGCCTTTGAAACCTTAAAGCTTGTCCCAGCAATACACCTCCTAATCCTTCCCAAAGCGTTCGACCAACTGGGAATTACTTCCAACTGTCCTGTGAGTGATGTTTTCTCTGTGGGATCCTGTATAAGAACTAAGACAATGGTTAAGTCTCAAGAGGACCAGCTCTAACATTGTAACTGGTCTCTGAGGAGCAGGTGAAGCTTATCTGAGGTTCTTATCTGAAGCTCCTGCCAGAGTTTCGTAAGAAGGTGGACCACCGCAGCCAGCTAATCTGGAATTGTCTAGAGCAGTTTTAGTCCAAAGCCGATCCTTGAGTGGTGTTTATCAGTTTCCTGACATCATGTGAACCAAGGGGAGTCAGTGTTGTGGGACCCCATCTTTTTTCTGGAGACTTTAGAGATTGCTGCGAGGAAATTTTTAACCTGCTTGGATTTAGAGAAGGAATGAGACACAGTCGAACTCCAAAGCCAGCTTTGATTTTTTAAGTGAGTTGGGACTGCCACTATACTGGGAAGTAAGGAGATAAAGGTTTTCAGGTAGTGAGATTTTACCCCTGTATTGGATATTGGTACCATAAGTCAGATAATCCTTTGCTTGGTGATTCTTTCTGGATAGTTATCCTTTCTTCTTTAGTCATCTAGATGTCCAATGTCTTCTGGCTTCTTGAAGGTGGGTATGTCTGTTTTTTTGTTCTTGAAAAGATAAGAACAGAACCCTGCTCTGACCTTTGTGAGGTTTCTTTACAACTCGTGGGATTGTCTCCTTGATAGATGAGCTATCGTTTTTCTCCATAAAGAGGTTTCTTCTGTTCAAACTGAATCTTGATTAGCTTTGATGGTATCCATAGCTTTTCTTCTCCTGTGGAAACAAAAATGAAACCCCTTCCCCAGTGTAGCACATATCCTGGTTTCCATTCTGAGGTCGACACATCCTTGAAGTTCACCAGCTGATTTAGCTCAGAAGTTTTTTCTATTGTCCAATGTCTCTCCACAGATGTTGTTCCTTTCTCATTAGCACTGAGAAAATTCAAAGTTAACAAGGCGTTATGCAATCTGTTTTTGTTCTTGGTTTCCCCTGCCTATTTATAAAGCATTTCTTTTAAGCTGGGATTAGATCTCTCAATGACTGCTTGTCCTGTAGGATTGTGTGGTATACCTGTAATATGCTTTATGATATAATATTTAAAAAACTGTTTCAATTTACTAGAGACATATGCTAGAGAATTGTCAGTTTTAATTTGTGCAGGTATACCCATATTACTTCTAATAGGTATGTAATTACACAATCAGCTCTTTCAGAGCTCAAAGTAGTTACCCATTGAAATCCCAAAAATGTGTCTATTGTATGGTGTACATATTTTAATTTTCCAAATTCTGCAAAATGAAACATCCATTTTCCAAATTTCATTTCTATGCATACCCTTAGGTAAGGTTTGGTTATAGAAGGAACAAGTAGGACATTTTTTTATGATTTCCTTATTGCCAAGTGATGAAAAAATCCTTTCTTAAACATTGGATATTCACATGGTATTTTTATGAAATTCTGAGGCCTCCAGCACACTTCCTATTAATAATTAATCAATTTCATCATTGCCTTGTGCTAGAGGACCTGACAGACCCATGTGGGATCTGATGTGTGTTTTATATATATAGGATGATTCCTTTTTCTTATTATTTCCTGTAATTGCATAAATATGAAGTTAATTCTGTAGCATCAGGAATTCAGCAGTTTCAATATGTAAGACAACTCTCTGCATATTGAGAGTGGGTAACTATATTGAGAAGTCTTCTAAAGTTCATTAGTACCATGAGAATGGCTTACAATTCTGCCTTTTGCACAGAGTTATAAGTGCTTTGAAGCACTTTACTTTTATCTCCTGATTTATGTCCTGCCTTACTTGATTTGTCTACATCAGTGTAGAATGTAGGGACTCCAGAGATTAATGATTTCCTTATAAGGTGTGGGAGGATCCTAATGGTTTTCTTTATGAACTTTATTCTTTCACTTTTGGGATAATTGTTGCTAATCTTTCCAAAAAAGTCATTTCAAGCTCTTTGCCAGTTTGCAGGATGTTCAGACCACAACCCAAAAGAGAGTGAGGCCCTCTTCTTCCTTATAAGGGATCAGGTCAACACACCAAAGCCACACCCTAAGGCCAGTACCTCAAATCTATTAGTGGAACAAGATGCCTCTACACACCTCAGTGGGTAATTACAAGCCATAGTGAGAAGTGCCTGCTTGGAAGAGTTAAATCAACACATTAAGCAATCCTGCTATCACAGAGTAGATGAATCAGGTTTAAAAACATTGAGAGTTAATTACAGTGGCCACTGGGAGCCACATGTGGAAGTCAGCTGAGAAGTTGTGGAGCTGGCCCTGGCGAGGCACGAGTGGGACTGTGCTAGTTCAAGGCTAACTGGGGTACATAGCCAGGTTTTACCCTCCCCAAGTCCTCTCCAAAAAGTTCTGATATTCTTTCCACTGGAAGCATAGAACCTACTTTTAAAATGGTTATAGAAAAATGCATTCAAGATTTGCTACTTGAGATTATAGGTATTCTGGATTATAAACTCTCTGGAGGCAGATTCCTGTGTCTCATTTAGCTTGACATTTGTTTATTTTGTATGTAGTGCAGCACACACTGCGCATGAGCTATAATACATCTGCTCTGGGCAGCTCACAGTCTGGTTGGGAAAACAGGCATAGAAACAGATAAGCACGACTGAAAACCACCAGTGCACATATAGTATACTGCTCATCTTCCACTACTGTGGAAAAGTGAGGTCAGAGGGCACAGATTCATATACTCACTGAGCCTTGTTCCTAAACACAGGGATAGGGAATAAATATTTAAGTGGTGTTTTTAAATTCCCACGAATTGTCTCAAAGTGCTTGTCCCCTCCATGCACCCCCAGTCCTCTATACCAACTGCAGAGACAAACACTTGTACTTTGGATTGCTTTTTCCCCCATGTGTCTTCTGTATTTAAAGATGCTGGATTCTGTAGAGCGCACACATGATCACAGATAGTGGTTATGCACACCTGTATTTAAAGATGTTGGATTCTGTAGAGCGCACACATGATCACAGATAGTGGTTATGCACACCTGTATTTAAAGATGTTGGATTCTGTAGAGCGCACACATGATCACAGATAGTGGTTATGCACACCTGTATTTAAAGATGTTGGATTCTGTAGAGCGCACACATGATCACAGATAGTGGTTATGCACACCTGTATTTAAAGATGTTGGATTCTGTAGAGCGCACACATGATCACAGATAGTGGTTATGCACATCTGTATTTAAAGATGTTGGATTCTGTAGAGCGCACACATGATCACAGATAGTGGTTATGCACATCTGTATTTAAAGATGTTGGATTCTGTAGAGCGCACACATGATCACAGATAGTGGTTATGCACATCCAGCATGGTGGCAGTGACAGCACTTGGTTCTAACGTTGTTTTCTCCAAGTGTGTCTCGTGTTCTATCACTAAGGTTCTTTTAGATTTTATAAGACTAAATCAGTGTATTTTAGTTCATCTGTTTTGTGTTTATTTAACACCTGTGACAAGATAATTTCAACCTTTCACTTACAAAAGAGAAACACAGTATCACGGCATGCCTCAGCGTTGAAGTACACCTTCTGTGTTTTTGCCCATTAGCCATGTGGAAAATCCCAATTACAGAACCTTTGAGAACAGTTACTTGTAAACCTAGTATTCATACAAAACAAAAAGCCCTTTTAAATGAAATCCATAATGAGATGCACTCGACCAAATCTGTGTGTCATAAACCTTTCAAGATCAGTGCCGATGAAGAATGTATCCATGACTTTGGAGCAGCCTGAACAAAACAGTGTTGTTAAGATGACTAAAGCAAGGCGGCTGGCAGCCTGCTTGTGACAGGAAGGTGTGGCACTGCAATGGGGGTGGAACAGTCCCCAGCAGCGGGGGCTGCTGCAGTCATGTTCTGTGCACGGCTCTCAACAGCCTAATACAAGTGTTTTGACAAGTGGAATTATAGAATTAAAAAATAATCTGTTGAAAGTACCATTTCATTTGGAAGGAGAGTCTTGACAATTAGTTGTGAATGTAATGTAGAATCTGGCAGTGTCTACCAAGAAGGGCTTGTGTTCTAGTATCACCTTTGTTAGGAAGTTGCCCTCGAAGGCACACTTCCAGGGTGTCACAGGGACAGATTGTGCAGCAAGCATTCCCAAGAAAGATTGAGAGACTGGCTTGTTAACTCTAACTGTCACAGGACACTTACTCCGTCAGCCTCAGTCTCTTGAGCTGTGCAGAAGACAGGCCCGAAAGGGTTCTTTGAGACAAGAGTTAATACGAGAGAACGTCAGCCATGTCACCTGCACGAGAATGTCGCCTACTCCTGCACAGGCAGCACTTTCTCCTGTACTGCTGTCTGCTTGCTTTTCTTCCCATTGAGATTTGAAGACTTCTTTAGCTCTCATACTAGTCTTCATTGACCTTCCTTTAGCCTCTTAACCCTCTGGGTCTTTTGTTTATGCCTTTTTTTTTTTTTTTTAGAGTTATGGGGGTAGAGGTCTATAGGTGGCTCTGAGCTGCCTGACCTGGGTGCTGGATGCTGGAAACAGTAGTGCTCTCTGAACTGCTTGCTAAAGCCATCTCTCCAGCCACCAACCCTTTGTTCTACTTTATCCGATGTCTGTTATCTTCTTAAACATCCCCATCTCCAATTCTTATTCCTTTATTGGATTCCTTTACTGAGTAAGCTTAGTGCCACTCTTTACGCCATGGACATGTAGTTCTTCATTGGAAACTCTTAGCCTGAGATCTTTGAGTAGCCTTTGGAGGACCTCTGGATCTCTGAAACTGCATATGTGTTTTTACACAAGAGAGGACTCTAACCCCTGATGCTGCTCAGAGCATTTCATGAACTCTTTAAGGTCAGGAGTTGTTGCTCCCTTTGCTCCCCGGTGATTTTAGCCTCCTTTCCACTTGCCTTGTTGGTGTGAGGGACCCTCTTCATCGGTGCACAGGTGTTCTTTGCGGCCGTCTTCACTCAGAGTGTGTGTGGGTTCCTGTCATTGTATTATAAGGAGCTTTGCCCCCACAACTTGATTATTGTGCTTCTCTTTTCTGCAGCAGCCTTGCTGTAATTTTTTTTCACACTTTCAGAGCTACAGCAGTATGTATTCCTTAAAAGTTAATTTTCTTGGTTTCAAATTGTGAAAAAAATTTTTTTTTGGTTTTACGAGACAGGGTTTCTCTGTTTTGGAGGCTGTCGGTCCAGCCTGGCCTCGAACTCACAGAGATCCACCTGCCTCTGCCTCCCGAGTGCTGGGATTAAAGGCGTGCGCCACCAACGCCCGGCTCAAATTGTGAAAATTTTAATGAGAATGTCACCCATAGGCTCTGACATTTTGAAACTTGGTTCCTAGTTGGTGACAGTATTTGGAGACTTTAGGAAGTGTGTGTGACCTTGTTGGGGGAAGTATGTCACTGGACATGAACTTTGAGAGTTTAAGGATGTAGTTTCAAATTCACTCTCTTTGCTTTGTGTTTGTGGTTCAAGATGTGAGCTCTGAGTGTCCTGCTCCTAACTCCATGTCTTCATTTCACTCTCCCAGACTCTAACCCTCAGGACGATAAGCACATAAATATTTTTCTTAATAACAGCGATAGAAAAGTAACAAATATACAAATATTCCTAGTAAATGGCCAGCTCAATTTGAAACGTGGCAAATGTTTTTAGTTTGATTTTCCTTTTCTTATATGTGAAATGTTTGTGCCAACTTGGAACCAAAGTATTCAGTATTTTAGAAGATAATTGTCTAGTGAAAAAGGAATGTTTTGAAGTTAGTTATAAATTCACCAGAAGAAAAATGCACATTGACAGCATTTTGGATTTCTTTAGCCTTTGAAGACAGATATGGCAACTATAACAAAATAGTCATGTAGACTTACGGAATTATTTCTAGTTGGCCAGAGAACCACAGTTGTTTTCTGAAGCAGAATCATCATGCACATGAATCATTGTGTCAGCTGGAAGACTTTAGAATTCCTCCAGGAAAATGGGATAACCAAGCGAGGCATTTCATGCATCTTAGTGTCCGTAAAAGCCTGAGGAAAAGAAGCCTTCCTCCGACGGCCATGCTGCTTTCATCTCTGCACTGGTACCCTGACCTCAGAATGCATGTGTTTTCAGTGTTCTCCCTGTACTTGTGAGAGTCAGGTCAGATGGACAAACACAAATGCCACGTGTCCTCCCTGTCCTAACCCTCGGTGACCAAACAAGATGCACTAAATTATTTAACAGAAATGAATGGAGTGCCTGGCGTGTGTTAGGTGCTTGGTGCCCAACAGTGCAGATAGCACACAGGGCCTTTGTCCTCCAGAAAAGATGCTATATTCACGTCTATGTACTGTTAATTCCTGTGCAAGTAGTCTAAAGTACATTGCAGGACTGAATAGAGTCTGAGGAGAGAGAAGATTGCAGTCACTAAAATAGCTCAGTTGGGAGAGTATTAGAATGCCATATATAAGTAAGGATTTGATAGAAAAAAAAAGACCTTCATTTTGTCACTGTTAATCTGTTTTCTGTGTTTTACTAGTAAAATAGGTGGCAGGCCATTATGTTTGACTGCTCAGCAGTGATGACACAAAAGCTTTTGGACCTTGGAACAAATTTTGTTCTGGAAATGAAAATGCACTGTGACCCATGCAGGCGATGTTGGCCACAGCCGATGAAGGGGGGGGGGGGGGCGTGAGACGAGAAGAGCTCTGGCTTTTGTTTCCCTGGTGGCAGGTCCCTTGCTAACACTGACATGGAGAACTCCACAGTCTGTTTTGGAGACTGCTGTGGGTGTGGGGTTCTATGAAAGAACAGTGTGGACGGTACTTATCTGGCCTCACCCCTCCGTAGAGACGATGACATGGAGGCCTCTGTGTCCTCTTTTCAGTTGCTTACAGGGTCATAGAGTTGAGCCTAAAGGTTTTGCTTAAAAAGCAACCAAACTTTTATAAATGGCTGACACTGGGCCTACTTCTAATGCTATCTTTGGAACCTGAGTGGTGAGGGGTCACAGAGTGTACTTCACTGCTTGGAATGGACAAGACACTGGAGAACAGGGGAGGGGCTCTTCTGGAGCCCTAGAGTCTGTCTGTCCATGTGTCTGTGTATTCCCCCATGGGTCACTCCCTCCCTCACCCCTGGCTCTCCTAATTCTTGCTTCTTTGTAGTAAGTCATTCCTGAGTTTGAGTTCCTCAGGCCAGTGCTTGAGCTTGTCACCTACAATAAGAAGTCACAGCAAGAGCTCTCACCTGGCTGCCCTCCTCTTCCCTCCTAACTGTCTCTGTTGCCCCTAGGCAGGTAGGAAAATGGAAAAAGATGTGTGACACTTGAGCTATAGAAGTCATTTCAGATCTGTCAAAAATGATAGATTTAAGCAATTAATGTTTCAAGGTTCTCAAAATTATGTTCTTAAATCTACCTAATTGGAGAAATATGCTATCTTCATTAGGAAGGCTGTTTGGAAGTAAGTAACAAGCCAAAGCATTCAGAGAGTAGAGTATTTTAGCAGTAATGAGCGTACCCTCTGCGGCCCGACATGTGGGAATCATTATGTGTAGCAGATAGACTGTCACCATACTTCTCAAGTCAGAGGCCAGGTCTTCATTAGAGCCGGCCGTTCTCATTCTCACAATTCATCTTACTCGGGCAAAATGCTTTCCATACTTAATGAAACTAAATTTCAAGAGAAGGCTTCCTTAATTCTATAGTGTGAAATGCTTCTTTTTTATTCTAAGCATGTTCTCCCTACCTTTAGAAGATTTTTAATTTAAATGTCACATAGTATAAAGGGTAATTTGTAAGTTATGTAGGTATGAAATTTGCATGCTTTCTATCTAATGTGACTGGAATTTTTCTCCAATTACAGCAGAGGGCAAGCCCATCATTCTCCAGTTTCAGAAAAGATTCCAGCTGCTTGCAAGAGGAGAGCTAAATAGAACATTTAATATTTTGGAAAAAAGAATCTGTCCTAGGGGAAAAGGTTTCCTGTTCAAAAAGAGATTAAATTATGCAGTTTGGCCACTCTAGGGTGTGGATATTTTGAGTACTGTAACTGTCATTTATTTTTTATCAAGTTCAAGTGGAAAAATTGAAAACTTAATTTTGACACGCAGTCCTTTGGCGTTGAGGCCCCATGTGCTGCTGAGATCTGTGTAGTCACATTCCTCTTAGAGGATATGTGTTAGTTCTCAAAATTCTCAGCAAATATAGCTGCAGCCAGAAATTCCTCTGTTGAGATTCCTTCCGGCCCAGATGAAACTAATAGTTTCAGGCTGTGTTGCTGTCAGTCATTACTAATCCAGGTAGGGCTGCTCACTGTTTTCAATTTTCTTTTTCTGAACTTAAAGGCAGTGTTTGCCTTTTCCCATGAGAAGTCAGTGCTAATGTGCCTGGGCTTCTAGCAACAGCAGATAGTTGGCCCTGTCCACATGGACACAATTAGGCTTTGTGTTCAGGCTGTTGTGGATGTGGGCTTGATGATAGACACAGTACAGGGGAGACAGGCGCATCGGGGTGCTAGGAAAGAATGGGAACTTTGGAAGTTGATGCCACAGAGAGCAGCTCTTTCCTACCTAAAATACTTCTTGGTTGTGTTTGTCATTTGGGGGTAGAATGTGAAATTAATTAAATGAACATTATATTTTTGTTTATTTTAACCCTTTTCACTAATGACAAGACTTTTAGAAACATTCAAAGTATCATCACCAGGTAACATTCTGTTCAGATCAGATCAAAATGAGTTTTCTCTCTTTTTCTTCTCCTCTCCTTCCCTGTCTCCCTCAATTTTTAAATAAAATTTGCAGTTATTCATTCATTGTGTGTGTGTGTGTGTGTGTGTGTGAGAGAGAGAGAGAGAGAGAGAGAGAGAGAGAGAGAGAGAGAGAGAGAGAGAGAGAGAGAGAGAGAGAGAGAGAGAGTTGTATAGCAGAATGCACATGGTGGAGGTCAGAAGACAGTTGCAGGATCTGGCTCTCTCCTTCTACTTACCACAGAGTGAATTGAACTCGGATCCTCAGGCTTTCCCCACTCAGCCTCTTTCCATCCTTTTTGTTTTTCTTGATAGTAACCCAGGCTGACCATGAACTTGTGATCTTGCTGTCTCTGCCTTCTAAGTACTGGGATTTCAGGTGTACCACCTTATCCCACATCGTTTTATATTTTAGATTATCTTTGTTAATACTTAAAAACGGCATGATGCACAGTTCTGGGTTATCTCCAGTTGGCTCTGTGATCTCTGGCCAGTGATGGGTGCTCTTTTAGTCTAGGTTTTCAGTTTATGAACCAGGGCAGTAAATTGTAGAGTTGGTGGGAGGAATAGTAATATGGCAGATATGAAGTGTCTGAGGTATGCCTGGTATTCAGAAAATAGTAGTTATATTGCATCATAAATTGCCTCCCTGCCTGCTCATTTATCTTATATTACTTTTTTAGTTCTCCCTATTTTTTTGCTATATTTAGTTCTCTTCCACTGGAACTTAGAAGTGTGAAAATACTCAATTTATGGATAAATTTGTCAACAAGTAAAAGTGTTGTTGGTCATGTCCCAAGAGACTTTGCAGACATTGGGACCTTCAGCCTGGTGGCATTTCACTTTCACTGTCCTCAGGGCGCTGTCTTTCTGGGGAGACTGGACTTACCAAAGTGGACACTGTACTCAGACACAGCCTGAGAAGGAAGAAAGGCCGAGTCTTTACGCTACCACTGGGGCATAGCTGTGTGTAGCATTGATCTGTAGAGGTCTGTGGGAGCACAAAGGAGAGTGAAGAAAGGGAGATCGTTCCAGGGCTCAGATATTTAATGATAGAGGTAAATGTGGCATTGGCTGCAAACTTGCTTTTCTGCTTCTGTTTGAAATTCTACTGAAAAGGACCATACCAAAATGGAGAGGTGACAGCAATAGTAGAGACTTGAACAACATTTTGGAAATTAGTGAAAAACTAATAAGTAGGTGTTGTCAGGGTGGAAGCAGAGTGTAATTGAAGGAGAAGCTCCGGACAGTCAGATTCACATTCACTGGTGCATGCATTAGTCATTGAAGTAAGAACAGTCTTTATTCTCAGGGAGGAGATTACACACTAATGATGGGGGAAGTCCTGTGTATATGTCAATAAAGCACTGTTGGCCAATAGGGAACCAAGATAGGTGTGACTAGGAGTCTAGGAGGGCTCTGGGAAGGAGAAACACAGAAAGTCAAGATGTAACGCCATGGGGTAGGAAGCCCGGAAACTTCTCCGGTAAGAGACATACTTAGATTAACAATTATGGGGTAATTACTTAATTCAGAGCTAGCCAGTAAGAAACAAGCAAGGCCAACAGCTTCATAATTAATATAGCCTCCTGTGTGATTATTTGGTACTGATGCGGCTCTGGAACCAGGCTGGTGGGAAGGCTTCTCTCAAGGAAAAGGCTTCCCTTAACACACTAATAAAACGAAGTGATTTAAATAGTGTTAGAAGGTGATAGACAGTGAAGAAGAAAATGGGCTAAGGAAGATTAGGCATGCTGAGGGGAGGGGAGAGGAGGGCCTAGTCATATTTTACAGTGAGGTGGCTGAGTAGACTAACTTGAACAGTGACTTGGAAGACAGCAATTGAACTAAGCCCATTGGAGGTCAGCTGTTGTAGGCATCAAGATGACTAGTGAAGACTTGGAGAATATGGAGACAAACTTGAGAACCAAGATTGGGAATATGGTTGGAAAGGAGTAAGAGATAAGTCATGGCTGGAAAGAGAGCTCTTTTAGAGGATCCAAGTTCAGTTCCCAACATTCATGTCTGGTGGCTCCCAGCTACCTGTAATTCCAGCTCCAAGGTGGGGGAGGTGATGGGAGGGAATCTGACGTCTTTGGCTTCCATGAGCACTGGCACACATGTTCATATTACTACCCCCACAAACAGATATACATAATTAAAAAAATTAAAAATGGAGAGATCAAAGTAATGGAGGGGTGTGAATAGATTCTGAGAGTAAGTTTGTTTGAAATATTATTTTAACTAGGCAGAGATGTGTTATATTTGTTTTTGCTGCAGAATATTACTTTAACTGTAAAGGTGTGTTACATTGTGTTGCATTTAACAATGTAAGGATGTGTGTTTAATTATGTAAAGTTGTATTGCATCTGTTTCACCGTGCCTACCTACCTAAGGCACCTGATTGATCCAATAAAGAGCTGAATGGCTCATAGGTTTTTAGGAGAGGGGTAGGTGGGGCTGTGAGACAGAGAAAAAGAGAAGGATGAGAAAAGGAGGAGAGAATGAGAGAGATGTCTGGGTCAAGAAGCCAGGCAGCCAGCCAGATATAGAGACAGCAAGCAGGAAAGAAAAAGTAAAAAACCCTGAGGCAAAAGGTAGAAAAAGAGAGACAGGTTAACTCAAGTTAAGAGTGCTATCCAGAAATGTGCCTATAGTAGGCCGAGCATTCAAAACTAATAAGAAGTCTCTGTGTTATGATTAGGGAGCTGGCTATTGGCCCAAAAGAAAGAGCCTGGTATGTAAGTTGGACTAGCAAGGTTTCATCAGGCTCAAATAAGGATGTGCATGCCGACCCCAACAGTCTGCCTGCTGTAATGGCCAGCACTCTGCAGGTGAGTGGGCTCAGTACTGCTCCTCACACCTCACCCCCACCCTACAGAAACACACCAGAGGATGGGAAGTGATCCTTAGACAGCCTAGTTAGAAGGTCTTCAGGCAGTGGTTTTGGGGTTCCCATCGGAACGACTCCTTTGCCAATTTAGCCTATGATGATGTCACGAAATGTTGTATTGCACAGGTCTAAGCATGCCTACTATTTACTTGGATTATTGCTCTCTGGACTTGAGCAGACATGTTTGAACAAAATCCTTTATATTAATGAAACCAAAATAGGTGAAAAGCAATGTGAAAGGAACAGAATTAGGGTCAGAACAAAATAATTTCAAATCTTGTAAACTCCTCATGCAGTGACTAAATGAGCAACAGGGCACTCGCCCAGCATCCATAGATAAATAATGGCTCTTGATTATTTAAAATGTCACTTATTCAGCAGAAGAGTTAGGAGGTGAAATATGACAGTTTTTTAAAGGTACGATTAAGAGAGATGAGATGTGGTATAGAGTGGAGGTAGGAGGTTCAGGAGAATACTTGGAAGACTGCATAACAATCGGCTAATAGAGAGTTTCAGGAAGTTTGAGATGAGTGACTGTTCGCCAGTCTGCTCTGTGGTCAGGGCTCCAGCACTTGGACTGGTGAATGTCTTCCTGCTCTCCTTCACTATTCCGTGCCCAACACAGCATGTGTACATAGTAGAGTCTCAACACAGCACGTGTACATAATAGAGTCTCAACATAGCACGTGTACATAGTAGAGTCTCAACACAGCACATGTACATAGTAGAGTCTCAACACAGCACGTGTACATAGTAGAGTCTCAACACAGCACGTGTACATAGTAGAGTCTCAACATAGCACGTGTACATAGTAGAGTCTCAACACAGCACGTGTACATAGTAGAGTCTCAACATAGCACGTGTACATAGTAGAGTCTCAGACATTTTGACTAAAATTAGCCTCATTTTTGTAGAAAATAAACACAATAAACTAAGCAGGAGCTAATGAATAGGAAACATTGTTTTTTCAAGAAAGACTAATTCTTTTTTTAGTCAGTTGGGAATGGTGTGTGTGTGTGTGTGTGTGTGTGTGTGTGTGTGTGTGTGTGTGTGTGTTGAGACAGGGTATCACTGTATCTCTAGCTGTCCTGGAACTCACTCTGTAGACCAGGCTGGCCTTATTTCCTTGTTTCTTAATGTTATTTATATTGATGTACATAAAGTGGTGGTGTGATTGTACTCAGAGGAGAGGAGAATGCTTGGGAGAGCCAGGATGGCAGTGTGGAAGCTACGGTTGTTCATGTTTAGTTGTATGGTTGGCATGGCATCTAGAGATGGCCGAAGTGATGGCTGGAGCAGGATGTGGTAGTAGCCCTCATCTCCATTATCACTTGTCTGTGAAATCAGTTGTAAATAATGTAGATTTGTTTTGGTAAAACAAAACTTGAAGTCATCTGATACCACCATGTTGCACCCTTCTGTGTACCGAGGCCATGTCTGTCACCTGAATATCTCCAGGGAGCTCTTTATACGGGATCCTTGTCCCTTTGCTCCTGCTTCTATAGCAGACTCATCTTTTGTTATTGTTGATCATGTTCTGTCCCATGCAGACTCTTTTGTTGACTGTTGGTGGTACCATTTTGAGAGGTTCTAGAAACTTTAGGCCCAGAGGGCTGGAGCAGGTCATTGCCAGTGCCTTTGCTGGTTATACCAGTCCCTGCACTCGGTAATTTCTGTCCCCTCCTCCATTCACTCCCGTCTTCATGATGTTCTGCCTAAGCACAAGCAACCATGGGCCCCAGGGCCCAGAATACATCTTCCCTCTTTTAAATTACTCTGGCAGGTATATAGGAGCCAGAAGTAACCTGCACCTCTGAGTTGATGTGGTCTCCTAACTTAAGAGTACAGTGACTGTAATTGTAGCCACATGGCCTGCGGATCTTTTGCAGTGAGTTGTGTTCTCTGCTAAAGTCATTTGTGATTCTCTTGTAGCTTCCAATTGATGATAACACGTTTCACTGTAATGAAGGCCTCTAATATGCCAGTGTTGTTCCTTTGAGTTATTTAGTATATATTGTATGTTCTGCAAGGTCAAGGACTGTTGGCTCTGCTTACTGTTTAACTGACATTGTCATATGCCGTTGAGAAGGAGATCATTAGTGTTTAAAACAACATGGCTTTTGAGTGAGACAAGCCTGGATTTCAAACCCATATCTACTACTTAGTAGCCATTTTATTTATCTTCCCTTGTGAGTCCCAGTTTCCTTGTCTCTATACTAGAAATGGTCATTGTCCCTCTGTGATGGAGGTTGCTTTACGGATTAAATGAAAGAAAGCAGATGAACTACTTGGCACACAGTGATGGCTAGTGTGTGCTCACCCTTACTATTGCCTTGTTTCTGAGTGATGCTGTCACTGTTTGCTCAGACTTTCAGAGCTTCCATCTGCTTGGCAAGAGCAATTTTTCTACTTGTAAGGATTCGGCAAGTGTTGATGGCTGCTTTTAGTCTTGTCTGCACCTCTTTCCCTCTCTCTCAAATATTACCACTTCCTGCACTTATCACCTAAGTCTCCCTAACTTTAGAGACATTTTCAGTTTTCGTCATCTGCTGTTTCTTATAATTTTCTTTCTGGCCTTTGAAAACATCACAATAAATTATTCATTTTTTTTCATTTAAGTGATGCTTGGCATTAATAAAGCAAAAGGAAAAGTTACACTTTTCCCCTCAATTCTCTAGGGATACCAAGAGAGGTCACACAGTGTTACACACAGGTCTTAGAGAAAGAACCCTGAAGTAGGCTTGCTTTAACTGATATCTATTGTGTGTTACTTCTAGTACAGCGAGAAAATGTTTTTCACAGAGTATTCTCCACTCCATGGACTGTGGATTGCATCCAGAGAAAGTGATGAGAAAATTTGCAGTGCTTTTGGGGTGTCCTCCAAGGTGGGAGTGTGTCCCGCTCATCTCTGTGTCCACTGGCGGGCGAGGACTGTGCATACAGTGCGTGAGTGTGCGAAAGAGCCAACCAGCCATGCAGCTGTGCCTGTCCCTGTGTTTTATTTTGTGACACTTTGAGACTCGGGAGGTTAGTGAAGGTGCCACCTTACATCTCCATCCTGCTCTCCCCGATTCCTTCTGCTTTTACATGGGTAAACCTTGTCTGCCCTTGAGTTGGTCGCTGAAGCACTCTTGGCTTTTTGGACAATTTGGGCCAGCTGTTTTGACGACTATCTCTCAGTTTGGGTTTGTGTAATGAACACTCTTAGTGAGAGCAAGGTTTTGCAGTTCTGTGGAGACCATGGAAAGGCCATGTGTTCCCAGGGTGTCAGTGGGCATGTGATACCAGTTTGTACCAGTACTATTGATCACTTGGTTAAGATGCACAGGACGTTTCTCCAGTGTCAAGTCATAGTCTGCCCCTCTGTAACCCTGTGCGATTTAGACTAGCTTGTTCCTCACTAGATGCCAACTGTTGGACCCTGTCAGGGTCATTGGTGCTGGCCTACTAAGGAAGGCTTCTCCTTTATACTAGTTTGAACTTACAGATTCTTATTTTATTCAATAGGTTCTATTTTATTACTGACATTAACTAATTTATTACTGGCATTAAACATTAAATTAGTTCAGGTCTAGCTAGTGGGAACCCTTGCAAATAGTTTTGTCCTTTTGACAGGTCTTCATCACTTATTCAGTCTACTTTATCTTTCTGTTACATTAAGGTATTCAAAGTTCATTTTGTACTTTCTAGCTTAGCCCTAGACTCAGCCATTTCTCTAAGGTGCCCTGGGTCCTTTTCATGGAAAGTGTTTGGTGTAGTCATTGCTGCTAACATATCATTGGTCAGAGATGCCATCAGATTTCATGTTTTTCAGGAACCAAGCTAAGAAATATATGTGTATGTCTGCATTCTGTCTAAATTAAAGTTCATATTGATTATTAACGCTCTAATATGACACTACAGTACTCATTCTAGATTCTGTCTGTAACTTTCTAACAGTAAAAAACTTTATATAGTATTGTTTTCTATCCCTATTAAGACACCTGTTTAGTCATTAAGTGACATTTTTGAATTAAGGAGGTAATAAACAGTTACAATGTTAGGTACCCTCATTGTCTGGTCAGTTTTTGGCATGAAGTAGAAGAAGCAATATCTCCATCCTTAAAATTTTTGACCAGTGGGGCTCAACCTGTGGCTCTTGACTCCGTTGACAAACCTGTCTCCAAAAATATTTATATTACAATTCATAACAGTAAGAAAATTACAGTTATAAAGTAACAACACAATAATTTTATGGTTGGGGTGTCGCCACAATATGAGGAACCATATTAAGGGGTCACAGCATTAGGAAGGTTGAGAACCACTGCTTTTGACTATATGATATATAGCTATATAAATATCCTTGCTTTTTACTGTCTAAAGTATGAATATGATAAATTATTCAATTACTGTGAACTATTAACATCTAGCTTTTTTCCAATAAGGAAAAGTTATAATTTAAAATTGCTCGGTAAGGAAAATAGCTCCATTGTTTGCTTTCAAATGCTTCAGCTATAGGCAGCAGTATTGAACAGATTTCAGCATTTCTAATTACAGAATTAGCTCGCAGACTTTGTCTGGCTCGTTTTTCACACCTGTCAGCTGTAGCGATGTGAAATATGTTGTTCCTCTGAATCCCTTCCTGTACCTCCTGCTGCCAGACAGAGAGGGCTCCCATCACTACGGCTTGTTATTAGGCTGCAAAAACAAGAATGCTTGGAACTAAGGAACTAGTGAGCAGAAAGTTCTGATAACCTGACGACTCATTCCCAGTTTTCATTATCAACTGTGTGTAGCCCTGGGAAAACTGTAGGGTTTCCTTCCCCAGTGCCCGCCACGGCCCTACAGTAACAGTTTAGGACCTAAGCCATTTAGCGGTTTTTCCTGTGATGTAATTAAATATACACCCTATTCTCATGAACTTGTATTTTATTCTTAGGACTGTGTCTTCATAGGGATCTTTCTTGTTTTGCTTTTTCGTTTATTTACCTCAGTTGCAGCTGTGGCGTCTCGTGCCAGCTTTTAATGTGAGTTTCTTACTACCAGGCAAGCAGGGAAGATAGCTTCGTGCTCTGTGTGCTTTTCCACAGGACAACTGGAAAGTGCTTTTGTTAAAAGAAACTGGCTTTTCTGACCCAGGTGGACATATTCATTTTAGGCTTTTCTCCTCATGCTTCTGATGGAATGGGCCTTTTCAAGCTGAATGGAACGATCCAGCCTTCGAAGCACTCTAATTGGAAAGGCATTTTCTTGTCTAAAGAAAAACTGAAATGGTAACTTACATGAATAGTCTTTTGTTCTAGAGTAAACTTGAGAGCCATGTTCTATATATTCAAGCCTTTCAAGTGCAGATTACAGCTAATTATGTTCTGTGAGACAAGGTGTATTGTCACACTGTGCATCCTTGCTTCCTATTGTGGTTTGTTTCTGTAAATACAAGTTGTTCAAACATTGGCCCCATATTGCTGATTTACACACACACACACACACACACACACACACACACACACACACACACACACGGAGAGAGAGAGAGAGAGAGAGAGAGAGAGAGAGAGAGAGAGAGAGACAGAGAGAGAGACAGAGAGAGAGACAGAGAGAGAGCGCTGTTAACAGCATGACCTACTGGCTGTAGTTCCAAATATATCTTTGTACTTTTAGCCAGTTATGATGTTGTTTTCATTTTCAGTTTTTAGTTATTGTCCCCGTCGGCTTTTATGACAGTGCAGTATCTTTTTAGGGTTACACATAAACCTCCAGGGATACAACCCAGAAGAGGAATGGGAAAGGAAACTCCATCCTGCTAGGGGTCACTGAGGTTCAGTGTTGACAGTGGGAGATGTCTTTGTCAGTTAAAGTGAAAAACCAATGTTTTTTTCCCCCTATTTCCAATCACAAATGTGGAAGCATATTTATTTATAAAGAATCTTTAAAGGATGCACAATAGACTCTAAATGTAATCAAATTATGGAAGGCCAGTTTGAGTTAGGAAGCATCGTGAGGTGCAGAACCATAGGTGTCACTTGACAACAGAAGAGGCCATGTTCCTTTTTCCCAGGGCATCTCAGCAGAGAGGTGTGCAATGGACGCTCAGCAGAGAGGTGTGCAATGGACGCCCAGCAGAGAGGTGTGCAATGGGTGAATGAATCTCAGGAGCTTCTGTCTGACTTTTCACTTATTATTGTTTGTAGTTGAAAGTAGTCTTCTTTCATACAGTTGACTTTTCATTTTACACATAAAGAACTTAATCTGGAAATGGAATGGCTAAGGCAGAAGCAGAGCCCCAAAGTACTTTATTCTCATGTATCACTTGCTCTGCCTTTAAAAGGGGTTTTATTTTCAAGCTGTGTAATAGTTGGAACTAAGCCAAGCATCATAATGTGAAATTTTTGTATGTGCTGCTACAGTGGCTTGACTGATTATATCTGTGATTTGCATATTCTTTGTAAACAGGCAGTTATAATGTTCTCATGGAGGTAATTAAACAGTTGGGCTGATTTTTCCTTTTATGTTGTTATCATTGTTTTTTGTTTAACTTGTTGGTAACTTCCCTATTGAGGGCTGTCATAATCACATTTATTGACAGAGTGTAGTGTCACTGACTTGAGTGTGAAGAGACTTGAGAAACTGTATTGCTGAAGTAATTCATTATTTACAAGAAGAAATAGGCCTCCAAGCAGTTAAGTAACTTGTCAGTGTCATGTCAGTATTTGGTGACAGAGTTGGAAGTAGAGCCTGGGTTTTATGCTCTTTTATCCAGTATATTTTTGTTGTGAATAATTTACCTCTAACTGGCAGTTAATATAAGAAGTCAGAGTTTTGGTGCAGATTTATCAAGGCAGTAATATATGATAAAATATCAGTCAATGGGGCAGGCTTACAGATAAAGTTTCACTATGCTTTTCTTTCCTTCTGAGTATCAGGTTCTATGTCTGTTGAAGAGGGAGTTAGTGAGAAGACCTAAGGAAATAGAATTCCCAGGCAGTCAGGCTTGGAACACACACTTGTGGGATCTGAACTGTCAGGGCAGGGAGAATGACTGTGGAGAGAATAATGATGTTGTGTCTGTACCATGTGATGGTTTTATAGGGCCTGCAGACACTGGGTTAGCGATGCTGGTGCTGATCAAAGGCTTAGCCAGGAGAGAAATAAAAGCATAGCTGTAGAGTCGTAAGTATTACTTTATGAAAAGGACAACAAAGCCTGGCACATGTGGGCTTGTGTATGTATGTCTACATAGTGTTTAAAGATCATATTTGTATTGATTGAATGATTCCAGAGGAGTCAAAGCAGTATGTTTTGATGTTTCATGAATTGACATTTGGGAGATAAATTATTTTTTCTTTGATATATTACATGTTACATTCATGTATTACTTTTATTAAAAAATGGAAATAAGTAAAAATCCATTTATAGATTTTTAGACTTAAGATCTTTTAATCTTTAGGTATAATAGTAGGGTCTTATACTGTGTCCCAGGCTGGCTTTCCTTGCTTAAAAGCTGAAAATCTTAACCCAGTGATGGCAGATCTTTCCTGTAGAGAAATTACTTGTCTAGTGACTGGTCCTCCGCATCCTTTGTCTAGTGACTGGTCCTCCGCATCCTTTGTCTAGTGACTGGTCCTCCTGCATCCTTTGTCTAGTGACTGGTCCTCCGCATCCTTTGTCTAGTGACTGGTCCTCCGCATCCTTTGTCTAGTGACTGGTCCTCCGCATCCTTTGTCTAGTGACTGGTCCTCTGCGTCTCTTTGTGCTGCGCATTTGTAGCACAGTAGCATTCTGGAAGCTAATGTTTAGATGTGCACTGCAGTTAAAGAAAATGGCCCCTAAAGGGAGTGGCACTAAGGAGGTGTGGCCTTCTTGGAGGAAATGTGTCACTATGTGGGCAGGCTTTGAGGTCTCTTTTGCTCAAGCTTCCCTCAATGTGACTGTTAGTCAATTTCCTATTGCCTGCAAGATGTAGGACTCTCAGATACTCCAGTAACGTGTGTGTCTGGACATTGCCATGCTTCCTGTCATAGAGATAATGTACTGTACCTCTGAAACTGTAAGAAAGCCACCCAAATTAAATGTTTTCTGCATAAGAGTTTCCATGGTCTGGCTGGGGGGTGGTGGTGCACGCCTTTAGTCCCAACACTCTGGAGGCAGAGGCAGGCAGATCTCTGTGAGTTCAAGGCCAGCCTGGTCTACAGAGCGAGTTCCAGGACAGGCTACAAAGCTGCAGATAAACCCTGTCTCAAAAAACAAAACAAAACAAACAAAAGAGTTGCTATGGTCATGGTGTCTCTTCACAGCAATGAAAACCCTAACTAAAACATGCTCTCCTAAGTTGAGAGTTTTCAAATGTTTATAGTTTGATTACTTTTAAAATGTGTTTCATATTGTTTCAGAAATCTCTTATATTTAGTATATGGGGATATTGTATGAGATAATGTTTCCTTATAAAATCCTGGCGAATGATTCTCATAATCTCTTTGATCAACTTAAGACTGGAACCATCCTTCTGCTAGAAATGGATTGCTATCGTATTTTGTGGATTTTCTAAGTCCTGAGTCTCTTGAGCCTTTAATATCGTAATAAATACTCTTGTAATTTTCCAGCACTGAGGATTCTTGTCCCTAAGAAGTTGCTTGTTTAATTTAAATTGTAGATACTAATAAAAGAAAAATATTTTGGGGTGTAAATATTTACTGAGAGCATGTTAGTCACAGGTTTCACATAGCACCAACAAAGCTGTTCTTCATAGAAAAACTAAAGATTAGGCAATTTAAAAACTGAGGAAAACAGAAGTGTTAATTTGTGTTTGAGGTGAGAAAACAGAACACTTTCTTTTCCTGGTGAAGGCATGCATTTTACAATTAACTCCTTCATTGTAGTAACTCCTCTGTTGTAGTAACATCGAGTTAATATTTATAGTTAGTAACCAGGTCCTGAGTAAACACTACATTAAAATTTTTTTGTGATTATTGTTGTGCGTGTACATGATGTGTATGTGGAAGGTTTACATGTGCCATGTTGTACATGTGGAGGTCAGAGGTCAGCTTTGATGTTGTCAGTTCTCTTTTTCTACCTTTATATGGTTCGCAGTTCACCTTAAGTCATTATACACCAGGCACCTTTGCCTGCTGAGCTGTCTTACCAGCCAAACATACATCTTTTTTCTTTTTTTTTTGTTTTTGTTTTGTTTGTTTTGAGAAAAAGTTTCTGTGTGTAACAGTCTTAGCTGTCTTGGAACTCAATCTGTAGACCAGGCTGGCCTTGAACTCACAGAAATCAGACTGTCTCTGCCTCCCGAGTGCTGGAATTAAAGGCGAGTACCACCACTGCTTGGCCTAACATACATTTTTAACAAGGAAGCCTTCTACTCTATAAAGAGCTAGTAAGCTTGAGAAACCCACAGGAAGTGTCTGATCTGCAAGCTCAGAATGGGACTATTAGTGGGTTCAAGCTACAAAAGAACAAAGTAAATTGCTCATGAGGGAGTAGTTATAAAGAAGGTGAGAGGGGGTTGGGTGGTATTGGTGGCGGCGGCGGCCACAGCACACGCCTTTGATTCTAGCACTCAGGAGGCAGAGGAAGTCAGATCACTGTGAGTTTGAGGCTAGCCTGGTCTACAGAGTGAGTTCCAGGACAGCCAGGGTTAAACAGAGAAACCCTGTCTCAGGGGAAAGAAAAAAAAAAAAAAACCAAGCAAAAGACAAAACAAAAGAGAAGCTAGGAGGTCTGATGCGCTGCTTCTTCTTTCGAGGCTTTTAATGAGTTTGCTAAAGTTAACCTCCATAAAGACCTCTGACCGTCTCTTCCCTTGCTGCTGCTATTACATTTTAATTGAAAATTAGGTTGTTCTGGTTGACTCCTGCTGTGACATTGGCGAGAAAACCACTGAAGATGGAAATACCTGGCTTGTCATGTATTGGGACCGCTGGATAACTTAGCTTTAAGTCATTCTTAAGTCATAGAGGGCTTTAATGTCTACTTTCAAAATATTCCCATTTAAGACTGTATATGCAATTGCATGTTTTCTGCATATACTGTAAGGATATTAAAATGTACTGAGTTATTTTGAATGTTTTCTTTTTTTTCCTTTTGTGGTGGAAGCTTAAGGAACACATACATGAAAGTGGTTGGTGCCTTTCTGGGCACCTGAGGGGGGCAAGTGTTAATTTAATTAGAAATAGTACCAACAACCACTTGTTAGAGGCCTGTTAAAAGCATGCATGACTCTTACCTTTGACCTGTTTTTGTTATTTTGTTTTGTTGAGATGAGGTCTTGTCATATACTCTAGATGGGCTTGAACTTATGGCAGTCCTCCTGCTTCAGGCCTCCTAAGTGCTGAGAAACAGATATATGCCAACATGCTTGGCAGACCCTTCATTCTTGCTATTAAACTTTAGGATTTGTTCGTGATTTAAATGTTTTTCTAGGAGACAAATATGTGAAAACAGCCAAGAAAATTCCTGAAAAGGCAAGTGAAATACATCTTAAGCTGGCAAAATGAGTTATTAATAATACCTGCTTCTTTAGGTTGTCATGAGGATTAAGGGTATAATTTACTTAAAATCCTTAGTATGGTATGTGACACAGAGCAAGTATTTAATGTTTTTGTATATGGTGTGTATGTGTCTACATTTACGTATGTGCACACATACTTTGGCACATGTGGTGGTCAGAGAACAACCTTGGCATTGGTCCTGGTTTCACCTTGTTTGAGATGGGGTCTCTCTCCTTGTTGTTTTCTCTCCATTGATCCATTTTGCCTGTTAAGCACCATGTATGGTTTTCTTTTGTGAACATTAGATCATTTTGTAATACAGGCATTTTTTACCAACACAGCCAATACCTACAGTAGTGAGCCAATAACAAGAAGTTTAACAGTGCTCTCAATGGATGCCATTATCTTTAACCATTACTCATTACTGATATTCCTACCCTACTGCTAGAGAAGTACATACTAAATAGCCCAACTCTTTTGTTTTCCACACTTTTAATGGGTTCAGACAGGAGTAACACAGGGTGTGCTGTACCCATGGCCTTGGACTGTTATTTGGTTGGTGATCTCTTGGCACTTGGGAGTGTATTGGTGTCCCTCTTAGAAGATCCTTCCTTCCTCTCACTTTCCATTGTGTTCCTGTAGTTGGAGAAAAGAAGAGAGTCTATTAGTCTAGGTTTTAAAAATAGTTTTAGAAAAAGAACAAATGCCAAATTCATTGGTTATATTTAGAGAATGGTAAGGACCCAGTGGCCTGTTATAAAAATAAGAATAGGCAGGAGGGTGGGTCACTGTCTTAAATGATAGGTTTAAAAATGGAAGCCAGAGATCCACCTCATTGATCTGAGCTAAGAAGAGTTCCAGGGCAGCCTGAGCAACATAGTGAGAACCTGTTTCAAATAAAAAGGACAACAGAAACAGCTTCCCCACCTTCGCCTCATCTCCCCAACCAAAACCAAGTATGAAGAAATACCCCATGTTGTGGCTGAAGCAGAGATGTGACAGGTTAGAGGGCATCTGGAGCTACATAACAACCGTGTCTGGAGTGGGCTGGAGAAACACATAGGTGCTTCCTTAGCCCTTTGCTTTTATAACTAGTGCCCTAGTTACATGCTGATGGAGACTTCTATATGCTATATACCCAGTGCCCTAGTTATATGCTGATTGAGACTTCTATATGCTTTATACCCAGTGCCCTAGTTATATGCTGATGGAGACTTCTATATGTTTTATAACTAGTACCCTAGTTATATGCTGATGGAGACTTCTATATGCTTTATAACCAGTGCCCTAGTTACATGCTGATGGAGACTTCTATATGCTATATACCCAGTGCCCTCGTTACATGCTGATGGAGACTTCTATATTCTTTATACCCAGTGCCCTAGTTATATGCTGATGGAGACTTCTATATGTTTTATAACTAGTACCCTAGTTATATGCTGATGGAGACTTCTATATGTTTTATAACCAGTGCCCTAGTTATATGCTGATGGAGACTTCTACCAGGACAGCCATGGCTATGCAGTGAAGCGCTGTCTCATAAACAAACAAACAAGGAAGGAAGAATGCTGTAACACATATCTTGTATACACTTTTTTGATGAAACTTTAGGTTCAGTCGTAGAGTAAACCCCAGTGGCAATAGGTTTCTAGATGAAAGGACTTTAGAAGATGCATTGAAGTCTGTTGTAGCCGTAACTGCCCTTCAGAGAGGCCTCCTAGGTGACACTCTCAGGTACAAGTACATTTGCTCACTTTTGCTGGCATCAACCACCCGCATCTCAGGGTTCTGATTGGAACAAAGTTTTGTTATGAGTAAGTGATTTTGAACTTATTATTAGCTTTGTAAGTTGTTCACATTTTCTGGCATGGTCAGTTACCTGCCAGTAATTATCTGCTTCTTTCTAACCAACTGTCTTGTGATACTTAGGCTGGTTCCAGCTGCTCACTCAGTGACTGCCGAGGATGCATGACTGAGGGCCTGCAGAAAGGAGTTGTGTTCTGGGATTGGCAGTAAGCTGAGTCATGTGACCTGCCCACCAGCGTGTGCACCCATGTGGAAGGTAGGGGTTGTTCACGTGCCACATTGCAGAAAAGCATTTTTATAAACATAAACCATTATAACAACACAATGTTACATGTTGTATAAGTTCACTGACTTTTCTAAGAACGGGTTTCAAATGTCTTTTTTAATTCTTTGAATACAGGGACTCAGTGTCTGTCCCTGGGTGGGGTGGAGTTCACTGTGTAGACCAGGATGTCCTTGAATTCACAGAGATCTTCCTGCTTCTGCCATCATTGCCATCCTTGCCTGGCCATCCCTAGTCTCTTAAACATTTCTCTGAGGCAGTTTCTGTAATCTTAATTAATTTATAGAAAATCAGGGTCTCCTTTTTCATGTTAATGATATGACTTTGTGCATAAAGAACTTAGGTGTAACTCTTGAATTTTGGCACATAAATAAAGGGAACACATTAATAATCATGGTTACTAGGCAGCTTGCATGTTTGTTTGCTTAGTCTGTCCTGTGAGAGACTGGATCCTGGGATTTTACCTTAGACTGAAGTGGGCCCAGTCAGGGAAGGACTTCGAAACCCTGATCAGTACATAGTTTGCCTTAAAATGATACGTAGGCCCCTTTTTGACAGTATGGCACACTGACTGGTTAGCTGTTTAAAGCTGAGATGGAATATTCTACACCCCCCCAACATGTACACCTTTTTAAAACCACACACAATAAGTCGAGTTGCTTTAAACCTCTAAGTGCCTGTTTATCGCACTTTTGTGTGTTTAGTTCCGGTTCGCTAGTGAATAAGCACTGTGATGTAAGGGGGTCACAAGATTAAATAAAGGAGCCTTGCTTGAAATTTGAAATTTGCTAACCTTGCATAATATTATGAAGGTTTAAAGTTTTGTGGGTTTTTTTTTTGCCTGTTTGTTTGGTTTTTTTGGGGGGAAGAAGGTTTCTCTGTGACTTTGGAGGCTGTCCTGAAACTAGTTCTTGTAGACCAGGCTGGTCTCAAACTCACAGAGATCTGACTGCCTCTGCTCCCAAGTGCTGGAACTAAAGGTGTGCACCACCACTGCCCACCTGGTAAAGTTTTAGTGTAATTACATATCTGTTTTTGTAAATTATAAAGAATGTTTTAAATTTTAAGAAAAATACATTTACTTTGAAACCAGGTCATTCTGTCTTGTTTGGTGGGCCTTGAACTCTTGATCTTCCAGTAATCCTTCCTCAGTCTCTAGAATAAGTACCCTGCAGCCATGCATGTGTATGCCAGGCCAAATTAATTTTCTAAGTCCTAAAAGTTACAAGCAAAAGAAGATTAAAGCAAAGTAATATTGGCAGAAATGACAGTGTTACTTGCATTGTGAGGAACATAGGCTAATAACAAAATATCAAAACTGATAAGCAAAAAACCAGTTTCCTTGGGGTTGGAACAATGACCCAGCAGTTAAGAACACTGTCTGCTCTTCCAGAGGACCTAGGTTCGAATCCCAGCACCTACGTGGCAGTTCACAACTGTCTGTGACTCCAGTTCCAGGGGATCAGATTCCTTCTTTTAACCTGCTCAGGCACCAGGCATGCAAATGTGCACAGACATACATGGAGACAGAGCACCTGTACACATAAAGTAATAACTCAAGAAGTTAACTCCCAAAGGGAATGCACACATTGCTAGTACATACAGAAAAGGATTTATGTGCCCAGTGTGCTAACATATGCCTCTATGGGTTTTCTACAAGTTTACAGCTAGCCTGACCTACATGGTGAGACCCTGCCCTCCAAAACAGAAGAGAAAAGAATTCTGTTTCCTTAATAATCAAAGAAATGGAAGTTCCTTAGAAGCAGTTGTTAGTGTTAACAGAATATTGTAGCTATCAGAGAAGACATGTTGAGGTAAACATGCATGCCCCAGGGGTATCAGTGAGTTGACATTTGAGAAAACAACTTGTAGGACTTTAAGGAAATTAAATAAATAAGCAAAAATGTCACATAAAGTTATCACTACTCAGGTGATTTTTGATTGAGATTTTTTTTAAAAATATAAAAACCCCTGAAGCAGTCTGAAACTTCAGTCATAGCAGGGATGTTTGAAAGCAAGTATTCGAAACTGTAACCGTGCGATACAGTGTTAGGAACCTTCCGGTTTGCATTCATCACTTAACATGAGGGGCTGTTTTGACAGAAGTAGGGGAAGAGCCAGACAATACTTAGTGATCTCTTGGAAAGAAGAACTGGGGGAAAGACTGAGAATATACACTGAGAACCAGTCTTGGAATTGTGGGTTATCGTTCCCGGGTTCTGTCTCTGCTGTACTTTGTGGTCCAGTCTTTCTTCAGTGTGCAAGAACTTTTGTAGTCAGAAGCCAGTGAATCTTATTCACTATTTACTTAAAATCGCCTCTTGGGTGACACTTCAGTGCTAGGGAAGGGGTTAGATGCGCCTTGGAAGAGTTTTTGTTTCTTTGCTTGTTTGTTTTGTTCTTTTTTGGGGGACAGGGAGTTGGCTGTTTTGGACCTTGGAGAGAGGTTCATTGTGTGTGTGTGTGTGTGTGTGTGTGTGTGTGTGTGTGTGTGTGTGTGTGTAGGCTGTTTATCACAGGGAAGAATTTTGGTTTTCTCAAAGTGAGGGCAATGTTTTCCTGCTTAATGGAACTTTCTAAGATGGTTCAGGGGAAAATGTGGCTTTCCTGTGCAGAGTCCCCTAAAATACAATGTCTGAAAGAGTGTTAGAAAATGTCCTGTCTACAAGAAAACGCGTCTTAATTGGTTTGAGGCAACTTTAAGTTACTGTTTATCACTACAGTGGGATTTGTTGATGAAGTAGTGTTTTAGCTGCTCACGGGAATGGGTTTTCAGATGAGGTTTGCTTTCTCCTGCTTCCCTCTGTTCGCTTTGCTAGTAGCTGTGCTCCTGGCTTTAAAATGGGTTTATTGACAAAAGTCTATTGGTATTGACCACAATTTGAGGTTGTAAAGTCTTCAACACAATATTTTCAGTTGTTTTGATATCTTGATGGTTTTTACAGGACATTGATGCCTGTAAAACAACTGTTAGATTAATATTTAGTTCTATATTTTTACTTTAAAAATATCAACACAATGAGACAAATTGCTGAGAGGATACCTTTATATGTGCTTACAAGCCTGTCTGTTCCTGTGTATCTAACATGTATACAAATGGGAACACAAGTCTGGGCCAACGAAAAGGGGGACGTCTGAGGTGGGGAAGGCTATATAGACTTTAGCAGTTAAGACTTAGAGAAATAGCAGGTATTTCCTTTCCTGTAGGATTGAAGTTTTCACAAATCCTTTAAAAAGTATCTGTGACCACACAAAGAACTGTTTGCTTCCCTGTGAGGTGGACATGAGGCTCCTTACTCTTTATGCCTGTCTACCACAGGTGATTTAAGTTTAAGTTGTGAACTGATCAAGAATAAAGGAATTCTGCGTCAAAAACTATGCACACTATGTGTCAGTATTAAGGTTGTGGTCACCCGTCGTCAGCTGCTCTGCAGAGAACATATTTTTTCACAGAGGCAGAAGGAAAAGTCCTTGGTGCCTCTCCTGCTTGCATTAGAGTTAGAAATACCTCTGCCTAAAGGAAGACAAAACAGGGCACATTACTGTAGGTCAACTTAGAGTGACTGAGGTTTTGTCATTAGACCATCATGGCAGGGCAGAATATGCTGTTTCCTTTGTTCTACTCTTGTTGAAGTTCCTGTTTGGTGTATTTTGTCCACTTCCCATTTCTCTGCCTCATTGTCAGTGGAATCAACAAAATAATGAAAGTATTAAAGTGTTTTATAATTGAGTATTATATATTTTGTATCAAAAGTATCCATAACCTCTCTCCCAATAATTCTAAGCATGAAAATTTACTAGGAGAAAATAACTTAGAACCTCCAAACCTCCCTAGATAATTGTATATATAAAAATTATTAGAAATAATTTTATTCACTTGCAAGTTTTTCAAATTAAAGACCATCTATCTATCCATTGTTTAGAGATAGACTGTACAAGGGTATAACAGTAGTTGTACAAGCACAAGTGATATGGGAAGTCCTGTGATTATGGCAATAAAGCACTGTTGGGCCAATAGGAATCTAGATAGGTGGCTCTAGTAGTCCAGGAGGATTCTGGGAAGGAGAAACACAAGAGAGTCGAGATGTAACGCCATGGGGTAGGAAGCCCGGAAACTTCTCCAGTAAGAGACATACTTAGATTAATAATTATGGGGTAGTTACTTAAGTCAGAGCTAGCTGGTAAGAAACAAGCAAGGCCAACAGCTTCGTAATTAATATAGCCACCTGTGTGTTTATTTGGGACTGATGCGGCTCTAGAACCAGGCTGGCGGGAAGACTTCTCTCAAGGAAAAGGTTTCCCTTTACACACAGGCATGCACAGGTTGGCAATTGTGCACATGGTTGTAAATGTGCTTCTAGCTGCTGAAAATAGATACCATCATTTGTGATGCATTGCTGTTCAGATTGTTTGGGGTCTCCTTTGAGACCTTGTGTCTTTCCAGATTTTCTTTTGAGTGTTCTATACATTGAAGGCACCAAGATCAGTCCAAATTCAAGTTGCATTTTATCCCTAGGAAAGAGCTGCAAGGACCCTGTTTTCTTCTGTTGAAGATGGATATTAGAGACTGAGGTCCAGGTCCTGTGTGTCCTTGCTATGTGGACACCATTGCTTTTAGACCCCTTGAGTGGATAGAGCTAGGAATTACATGTGTCTTTGCCAGCACAACCATAGACATTGTATTTTCACAATGTTGCACCCAGCATTGTGAGTTTCCACCTCTCATCCCAGCCTCTGACAATTCGAACCGCCCCCTTTTTATTTATAGTTTCCTCCTCCAGCAGTAAGAAACCTGGTGCTCAATACTCGGTGTATTTACTTACTTGTTGTTGAGTATGCATATAAAGCAATGGCTTCCCACTGAGACATTTATTTGCCTTTTGGTTGAGACAGTTATGAATGTTTTGGAGTACTTTAGTTGTCCGTGTTGGAAAGGGCCTAATGGCATCCGGAGGTTAAGAATGCTCCTAAACATCATCAGAACAGTGAATGGCATGGTCCGAAGTGTCTGGTGACCCGTGCAAGGTGGCCATGCCCAAAACCTTGTACACGGGAATCTGGCTGGAGGATTGAGTGTGAGAGCAAGCGCTCCCTCATCTCTGAGAAGAGCGGAGGGTAGAGTGCCAGTGGCGCCCTATTGAGAAACAAATAGCTCCAGTGTTGCTAGTTAACTCCCTGTGGAAAATGAGTGTGCCAGTTAGCACAAGATATTTCCATGCAATTCTCTTCTGCTTCTCCTTACAGTTGAGTAGGTCCTTTACCCCTTTCAGTGTGGTGTGCTACTCAGCTATGGTACAGTGAAGATTATTTGTTTCCTTTGCATTAGGCTGTGGATCCATCTTAGTTTTACTTTTGTATGCTGTTGAGGGATGTGTTGGGGGTTCAGAGTCAGAACAGTACAAGAAAGTTCTATTCAGAAAAGAGAGAAGAAGGTGTTTGAAAAGCTTCCCGGAGCTCTACCCAGTCATTAGACCTGTCTTTAAAGTTAGCTGGTGACTAGACACAGAAGAGTGGAGAAGCTCTTTTCCATTTCCTACCTGTAAGGGTTGATGTGATGATGACAGTATCCAGGTGGCATCCGCCATGATGCCTGCATCACAGAGGGGTCATCTTCTCATATCTGCCTACCAAACACTAATTACACTGCCACTGTGTACAGAAGCACTGATTAATGAACATGGCTTGTGGCTTTGAGTTGATCCTGTGTTCGCGACTTGGTAGTAGTTTATAGAAAGTAGTGTCTTTTTATAACTGATAATGCAATGCCAGAGGCTAAGGGCAAAACAGTAATAATTATTGAAAGAAATGTTTATTTCTGTGACCAAATGCCTGATACAGGTTACTTATTGAAGAAAGGAGCTTTGTTTGTTTCAGTTTGGGAGGCTGAAAGGCATAGCTCAGTTCCTGGCTGTGTAATATGTAATATGGTGGGCAGAGCCGTGAAAGCATGGTCAGAGGCAAGGGAACACATCTCAAGCTAGGAATGAAGGAGACAGGAAATGACAGCACTCCTCCTCTTAGACCGGGTCTCACTATGTAGCCTTGACTGACCTGCACCTTATAGAACAGTCTGTCCTTGGATCCACAGAGGTGGCCTACTATACTGGCTTTAGGAAAAAAAAATAGCCACTTCAGAAAACCCTCAGAGTTCCAGAAGAGCTGCCAAGGTTTTGCAGGAAAGCTACTTTGTAAGTAATTAATAATAAAATTATTTTAGTGATGGTTTTTGAAGACTGGCTAAAAATTTAGAGAGCTTTAAAATACTTTTACTTCATCTGCCTCTTTAAAATTTCTAGCTTATATGTGTGTACACATGCATGCTGCAGAATAGAAAACATTTATAGTCTGTCAATGGGCAGTACAAAAAAGATCTCATACACACATACAATGAAATATGATCATACCTACTCCCATTTCTCCCCTCCAATTCTCCCTAACCTGCCTGCCCCCAACTTCATGTTTTCTTCTTCTTCCTTCTTATAACCCACCCATGGCTTTCTTTTGAAATAAGATACTGAGAACAGATGTTCCAGTCCTGCCACTTTGACTAAATATGAATCTCAGGATGTTCCCACGGTGCCTGATGCTTGGAAGTTTTATGGTCACTGTTGTAGTTTAGCCTGAATCAGGGGCAAGCGCACACATATTCTAGGGATACGGCTGCGAGTCTGAGTGCATTATCTTCCTGGGGCCTGCACGGCAGCACAAGCTGCTTCTGCCTCGTGTTCTAGGCCCACATCCAAGTCTAACGTGGCTGCTTCATGAGCATCATCTCCCCTCTTCTGGTCCCCTCTACTCCCCAAGCAGCAGATCTGAAACCATTTGGTCTGCAGAATCCCTCAGACTAGTGGTTCTCAGCCTTCCCAGTGCCACAGCCTTTTAATACAGTTCACTCTGTGGTGACCCCCAGCCATAAAATGATTTTGTTCCTTCATAACTGCAGTTTTGCTACTGTTATGAATTATGATGTAAATATCTGATATGTGACCCCCAAAGGATCATGACTCATAGGTTGAGAACCACTGTCATAGAATCTTAAAACTGATTGAGGTTGTTCTCAAGTCATTTTTGCTTGAGTTCAAGCTACTAGTTGTTCCTCAGCAGAAATTGAGAGAACTTTAGCAGAGCCTGTTCACTAATTTGTTTCTGGAATATGTTGCATGTCAATGCAAATAACATTTCGTGAGAAATAACTAGTTTCCAATTATTCTCCATTGTTTGAGAGCCATTTTAATGTGTGACTTAATGGGCAGCGCCGGGGCTTCCTGTCTGCCCCAGTATCCTGTTGAAACACCATGCACCATCTAACCCCTGGGAAATGGCTGGATGCTCTGGAGAAAAGGAGGGTGAAGGGCTTGTTATGATTTGTATTGCAGTGCAGACCCTCAGGAAGGTCTGTTCCTCTCCTGGTGTTTTCCTTCTTCCTGGGCTGAGGAAGACAGAGGTACTCCTGCCTGGCTGTGGCCTCAGAAGGGCATCTTCTCAGGGAGAGTTTGCCCAGGGCCTGATTTGGGGCACGCCACCCCGCCCCTTTGCTTGCCATCATCATGCTGAGGGTGGGAGCCTCCCACTGATTGGTACTTCCTTTCAAGTGCCTGCATTTTGTCCTGTAAGTCTACCGAAGGCCTTTTTTCCCGGTTACTGAAAGATGCTAAATTACTGGGATGGAATCTGCTCAGTGTTTGTTTCTTATAAATTGTTCAACTCTGTTGTTCCTTTCTGTTAGCAAACAGTAGCAAAACAAATGGACAGTTAGGTAGTAGTATTAATGACAGGTATAATCTAATTATTTAAAGCTGAAACTTATTTTTTGTTGTGATCCCAGACCTTTGATTGGGTTTTGTTTCAAAATGTCTCTGGTACTGTTTTCTTCTAGTGAAGGTGTTCCTAATTTGTAATATAGAATCAGATATCTATTGTTTTATGGTATAGGAACTCACAAAGAGTCAGTCTGATGTTCGGTACACAGTACCACGAGAACTGTTCTGACACTGATAAAATGCCCGAGGCAAACAACTGAAAAGGAGGAGGGGCTTGTTTCAGGGATCTCAGCACTTGCAGCTCCTTAGACTCATGCTGGGCCATTATTCTGCATGGGATGCCACATGGGCGCGTGTGCTACAGGAGGCCTATTCACTTGATTGCAGTTAGGGAGCACAGAGAGAGGAGGACCCCAAGGTCCTCTCCTTTGTTATGCTTTGTATGTGAAATGACCAGGGGCGCACGTTTTGAAAACTTGTTCTCAGAGGCTGGCCGTATCTGTGGCAGGATCTAGTTGGCAAAACTATTCATTGGGAAAGGTTTTGGTGGCTCTCCAGTCTCACTGTCTGCTGCCTGCTGCACTGAGATGTAGCGTCATTGTCACATGACTCTGCCATCATGACCATCATGAATGCTGCCATGCCTTTGCCACTGCGATGCATGCCAACAGAGACCTTATCTCTCCTAGTGGTTTCTGCCGGGTGTTTGCATCACTACAACACAAAAGCAAACAATGCATTCTTCCTAACTTTCTCCCCACTTTCTTTACAAGAGTTGGCCTTGGTCATGGCATCTCTTCACAGCAATAGGACAGTGACTAGGACAAGGGAGGAGGAAGTTTTCATGTACTTGGATGACTGACCTATTGTTAGAGACCATCTTGTCCTATATTTTCTTTGAAAAAGAAAAATCCAAGGCTGTCCTTTCTTGATGTAAGTAAACAACTTAAGGGAAGATTGATTTACTTGCCACAGTCATGTGACTTTTGCTTCTGGCCTGGGATGAGGTAGAATGTGGCAGTACACCATGGTGGAGGAAGGATGCTCACTGGTGAACAGCAGGCAGAGAGACAAGGATTACCCTTGAGGACATATTCCCAATGACCCCCAAGCCAGCTTCACCTCCTGACGACAGCCCACTACGGAGGGTGAACTAACCAGTGCATCCTCATGATCCAGTCACCCTCAGTAGTGAGTGCTATCAGCTGGGAGGAGCCGCACACAGGCACCTAAGACATCTCATGTTCAACCCTCGCAGTCTCAGAGTGCACTGACCCTGAGGAGACGACTTTAGATCTCCTGGTAAATAATACCTGCAGTGCTTTCTAAAAGGGGATTAACACGGTATAGAGGGCAAGTGAGTGCAGATTCACCTGGCAGGAGCCAGCCTCTGCAGCCAGCTGCAGTAGACCAACCCTTCATCTCAAAGGCATAGGGAGCCCTAGTGTACTCTAGGTCAGAACTGCTGTGAGGCCATCTTCTTGTGTTTCCTTTGAAGAATCTTTTCTTACGGACCTACAAAGCCTTGAAAGGAAATTACTTTACCAAAGGGAGTGGGAAGTTGCTGCAAGTGACTGGACACATCCTGTTGACCTAAACAGCTTCAAGGGAGGTCTTTGCCATTAGTCTCCTTTACTTAGGGGTAAAGAGTTCCTTGTTTCAAATGATTCCTTATGGAATTTGCAGTTCAGTGTGATGTGTCTCAGAACTTTGCGCTCTGGCATGTTTGACTGCAGATGTTTCTGGGGGATGGTCAGTTTGCTGATAAATGGCACAACGTTACGTTACACTTGAAATATGTCTTGAGACTTTTTTTTTTAACAGCCAGCTAGAGAGGGGAAAATGCTCTCAGAAGCTGAAGGCTCAGTTTCAGGAATACCAAGTTCGCCTTTCTTGTCTAGTGTCAGATTAATGTGGAGTTGGGAACTGAAAGCTGGCATGTGTTACCTCCTACACCCGCAAATGCTGCTTGTTAAGACAGGCACATTTCTGAGATAGTTGCTTGAGGACCTGAGGTCAAGCCCTTCTTTTCCTGCCTGCTTGTCATCTTCCAGCCATAACCAGAGATCTACATTGTTCAGTTGATTTGAAAACAATTTGTTGGTTCTTTCTGGTTTTAATAAATACACAGGTTGGCTTAATGGTTTCCTGAACTAAGTAATGCAGAAGTTACATTGTTACTGTTTCTAATATTTTTTTGTGCTTAAAATGTGGATGCCATTGAGAATGGCAATCATTTTCCTAATTTGGCAGGTTGGAACAGGCTTTGGATCACAACTCTTGAGAGATGTGACCCTCTGAGTGAGTGTCGTGGGATTCGCTCACATCAAACCTGGATTCATGTTCCCCTGCAAGGTCCTGAAACATGGACATTCCAGCTTTCTGCAGGTCACAGTTTGGTGTAGAACTGCAGAATGAACCTGCCTATAAGTTATACAGAGCTTATTTAGAATCCAGCTGGCATTTCAAACTGGGTTTATGCTTTTCTACTTAAGATCATTTCTAGAAGAACATTTATTAAACTTTATAAGATTTCTTGCAATATTATAACATGGTCCTAGTTGAGTTTTCCCCAATTTACTTTTAAGTGGTGGGTGCACGATGGAGAGAGGCTAGTAAATTTTAATTTTAGATATGCTGTGCAATCATAAAATCATAATGAACATCACATGGTAACAATGGGTTGTGCACTTACTACATGGATGTGAATGAGGTAGAACAAATTCTCTCTCTCTCTGTGTATGTGTGGTGCTGTATATTAAACTCTACTTATATGTTGTTCCATATGTTGAACAAACTAATCTTAAGGAGAAGGAAAGGAAAGGAGCTAGAGCAGTGAGTGACTCAGGGACAATCTCTTAAGTAGTAGTCATGTCAGTTTTTGTGTGTATGTGTTTTTCTACTTCAAAAGTTTTTAAGAGATTAATTATAAGTATTTGTATATGGTTTTTAATCTTGAAAATAAAAAACTTTAAAAATAAACACATTATGAAATGCTGAAATACTTTTTTTTTTAATTCATTCCAGTTATCATTCAAGTGGCAAGTTTTTCCACTTCTCATTATAGGAATTTTGGGAAAGTTTGTTGGGATCTTTTTGTGGTAAAAAATTTTTAAGAATGAAAAAGGCCCTTGATCTTAGCAAGCTAGAATTAAATAAACTAGTGTTCAAGCCTCTAAATGCCAGCTGTCTAGCGACCATGGATGGGCTCTCTATTGACCTGATTGGTGGTGAAGCTAAGCTGTTTCCCCAAGTACTTTTCTGCAGTTCTGCAGACTGTTTCAAAAGAGGCTTTTCAAGATGCTATCACTGAAAGCGGGGTGCAAACAGCAGTCCTTGGGGTGATGTCTTTGATGTATGTGAGGAGGATTCTTCCCCACATGGAAGCTTCTCATTGACTCATTGTTTTTACTGTGTGACCATGTCCCATGACTGTAAGCCACACGTCACTACAGCTCGGCAAACTCTGGATCCTCTGAGACAAGGGCTGCAATAACCAGAAAAGGGAAAACCAGTACAGTATGTCAGAGACATCCAACTGTGGGAAACAACTATTTAAGAATTAATGTTGCTAGCATTTTTTATGCAGACAAATGAAGGCAACTTTATATTTCCTTATCTTGAAAAACTTTTCAGCCTTTCTCATTTTCTTTCCCATTTTGTTAACTTCACCTGAGAAAGTAATTTTATATTGTTCTTTCATGAGTGTAGATCATTTTGAGGTCAATCATAGCTGAGAACTGTGCCCTTCAACCCTTGTAGGCTTGTTTCTAAGTAGTACACATACGCCGTAAAGTAAATAGATGTTATCAAGAAGACTTACATTAGTGTTTGTAGCTCTGCAGTCTCCAGCCTTGAAGTATCGTAAGTGATGTGTTGTTTCCTTGTTTGACCCATGTTCTCACTAAGTACACATAGCTCAGGCCGGCTTCTTATTCACGATCCTCTCGCCTCAGCCTCCCAAGCCCTGATGTTACAGGTGAGAGTCACTTCACAATAAAAGTAGACTCATTCACTCATGTATTCACCATGTGCAGTTATTGGTTGCCTTTTATATAGCTGGCTTTCTATATGCTTTGCATTCTACATGCCACAGTGAGTAAAACAGGCATTTAGGAGACAATGAGTGAACACCAGTTATGCATTGTTAAACCTGGGGCTGTGCTCTCTGTAGAGAGAAGGAAGCACCGAGTAAGTACTTAATAACTAATATCAGACAGTTTATTAGTCAGGGTTCTCTAGAGGAACAGAACTTGTAGAACGAATCTATCTCTCCTCTCTCTGTCTTCATAGTTACTTCTTTAGATTTATTAGAATGATTTACAGGCTGTGGTTCAGCTAGTCCAAAAATGGTTGTCTGCCAATGGAAGGTCCAAAAATCTAGTAGTTGTTCAGTCCACAAGGCTAGATATCTTAACTGATCTTCAGTACATGTGAGAATCCCAAAAAAGCAGGCTCTAATGAACAGGGAAGAAATGGACTTGCCCGAGAGAGTGAAGACAAGCAGGCGAGAGCAAACTCTTCCTCTCCATGCCCTTCATACAGGCTGCCAGCGGAAGGTGTGGCCCAGATTAAAGGTGTGTTCCCACCTCGAAAGATCTGGATTAGAAGTGAGTCTTCCCACTTCAAATGACTTAATTAAGGAAAATATCCCTCACAGTGTGCCCAGCTGCTTGGGTTTCGTTAATTCCAGATGTAGTCATGTTGATAACCAAAATAACATCACAGATAAGAATTAGAACTTCAAAGACACCAACACAGGGAGAGCTGTTAAGACCCTGGCCTGGCCTACTTAATGGTTGGTAGAGAAGATCAAAATGAGTATAATTAATCACAGGTGAATATAGCTGCCATAAAGGAGAAAGTAAAGGGTGCTGTGACCGTATAGACGGAGTGTGGGGGTGACAGGGAAGAATGCAGGAAGCAGTGATGCTGTGCCGAGTGGAGCTGTGTCTATGTGTTTGCTGACTCCTGTGACAGGTGCAGCAAAACGAGAAGCTTGAACCACAGAGATTTGTGGATTGTGATTGTGCAGGCTGAGAATCGAGGGTCACGATGCCAGCGCAGCTGGTTCCTTCTGGAGGCGGAGGGGCCGTTGGTTCCGCTCTGTCTGCCGGCAGTTTATTGCAGATTTTAGAATTACTTTTCACAATGTCTTCTTCCTGTGGACCTTGTGTGTCAGGTTCCCACTTTGATAAGGACACCAGTCCTGTTGGATTAGGGGGCCATTCTGCTCTCGTTTGAAACCACCTAAATGAATGACATTCACAACTTTTGTTGCCAAATGAGGTCACATTCTGAAGAGATTGTTTTATTCCAGTATCATCCGATAAGGTACAAGAAGTTGGGTCTTGGGCTATTTTAACTTTGGTATGTTTAATCTGTTTCTGGAGAAAATAAATAAATATATTTTTAGAAAATACATTGTAAAGGTCTTTTTCAGAAACTGCACTCAGCTAATGTCTCATGAGCAGGATGGTGAGTGGAAGATCAAGTTATGGCTTTGAGGAATCTGAGCTCTGCAGAATCAGGGTTAGTAGCGTGCTTGTTTTATTGTTTTAAAAAGAGGAAAACGAAGAGACATTTGTAAGCTAATGTGTAATCCAGTAGAGAGGGAGGCCTTGGGGGTGCAATGGAGACATGAGGGTTGGTTGATGAGGTGAATTTAGGTGAGAGGAGCGAGACCTAGTGCACACAGAAGAGCAAGTCTGAGCGCTGAGACGAGGCGGGGCACGGAGGTCTCAGTAGGTAAAGTACTGCTAAGGCATTGCTCTGAAAGTGTGTGCACCCAGGTTCATTCCCCAGCAACCACAGAAGAGCCAGGTAGATATGGGGCCATCCATAATCTCAGCACCAAAGAGCCATAGACAAAGGGTCCTTTGGGCAAATTGGCTATGAGATCAGGTATGGTGAGAGATCCTGCCTCAGTGAAGTGTGGGGCAATTGAGGGAACACACCAGACATTATCTTGGGGCGTCCACATTGAGATGTGCACATAAACCTATACGCACATGGACACACCTACATGCTCGAATTCATGCATGTGTGTGCTCTAAAGACACGGACATACAGAGACAGCAATGAGAGAAATGAGGACAGGTAAGGTGACAGAAAGCTAACTGGATGCTGGTGGTGATGGGTGATCTCTTCTGAGTGCTACTGTGTTACTAGTGAGGGCGTAAGTAAGTGGTTCACTAGTCAGCTGTGGCAGGGGGGAGTATGAGAGGGTTAAGGAACCAAGGAACCATGGAGAGGTGTGAAATCATTAGCTGAAGGGAAAAGAGTAAGTCCTCACAAAAGACAGGTTTTCATCTGGGTATGGGCACACGCTGATGGTCCCTGCATTTGGGAGGCAGAGCCATGGAGGATGGTGACTGTGAGATGGGCCTGGTAGTGTTGCAAGACTGCCTCTAGTATACAGAAACAAGCCAAAGACTGCCTCTAATATACAGAAACAAGCCAAAGACTGCCTCTAGTATACAGAAACAAGCCAAAGACTGCCTCTAGTATACAGAAACAAGCCAAAGACTGCCTCTAGTATACAGAAACAAGCCAAAGACTGCCTCTAGTATACAGAAACAAGCCAAAGACTGCCTCTAGTATACAGAAACAAGCGAAAGACTGGGTTTTCACCAAGACCGAAGGGTAAGGCTGACAGCAGCTGATTCTAATAGATGTTTGCAAAGTACCGAACAAGGTACTAATGTAAGAGAGGGTTGGGACCATCGGAGAATGAGAAAGAGCTCTACTTAGTTATTTTCCCAAAGTCATAAACCCTATAGCCAAGCTAGAAGGCAACTGAGCCAGATGGAGGACATGAGTTACAGGAGTCTTATTAACAAAGAAATGGGTGTTTTGGTATGTCCCAAAATAGGCATTTGATAGTAAAAATGCAAGTATATTATGTAAGTAAGTATATCTACTAAAATACTGGTCAATTTCCAGTGAGTGGAAAATGAAGCTGCAAGCTGATTTTCAGAAGCTTCTGTTGCTTGAGTCCCATTGGTAGTCACTGTTAGAAACGTCAGATACCGTATGACCTTAGTCTATACTATGAAAAATTGAAAGGTGCCCCATGTTTGACAATGGCTTCCAAATATACCAAAGATCAACAGTGTACATCTTTGATATATCTGCTACCAGGCTAGGGAAGCGATTGCTCCTGTGTGTTTAATGTGTGGGCACTGCCACAGCAGGAGACCGGAACTTGTGCCTAGATTCTCCCTGTTTGCGTCAGTGTGAATGTGGCAGCAGCACTCAGGTTCCACCAAACAGTCCCAGTGCTGGACCCCTAGAGTTGAACCCCCTTTAGGAAAGTGGTCTGCTTCACATTTCTCCATGGGGAAGGATGAAGCTCCTAGGTGCTGGACATAGTCTCATTTCCACTGTGTAAGGCTTAGGAAGTCTAGAAGACCTCCAAGGAAGGGAAGGTATCTGAGTACTTGTCAGTGTGAGGTTTTCAACCTCGTATTTTCGGTGTGAAAAGTAGAGCCCAAGTTTGATGTCTGAATGACTTGGTAGATAGAAAACTGGTTTGCATAAGATTCCCAAGCCTCTGCTTTTAAGTGACCATCCAGCCTGGGGAGTCATTACCAAGCCACTTGTTCTGCAGTACACCAAGGATGCTACTTACATATTAACCATTGACTTCCAGTCTGTTTGAATGTGTGAGTGTTCACAGTGGTTAAAAATAGCTCAAAGCTCATTTCTGAGATGACTCCTTTTAGTGTGATACTTAATAAAAACCCAGAAACCTTTAAAAATCTAGAAAACCTAGAAAGTGTCTTTATCTTGAGTTTCCTCAGGGACCCTGTCTTAACCAGTGAAGTCATTTCTCTTTGTTTATAGTATTGGAGTATTTTACTTATTTCAACTGTGTGTTGTCACTAGCAAAGCAAGATTTCATGCTGTTAAGTGTGCTTGCTGGTAAATACAAATCAAATAATTTTAGACTAGTGCTGTTGGCTTTCTTGATGGGGATTTTATTACTCTGTATCTAAAATAGTTATCATACTCCATTAAAACAAGTTGGAACATAAAAAAATAAAAGTGGGATGGATCATGAGATGATAAAAGTTCTGTCAGGTTAACGTTTTATTTTACAAGTAGCTAAATAATTTAAAAGTATTTCCTTTCCTTAAGTTTGAGTTCTAAATCCTGGTGGTGCTTGGAACAGAAAGCTACACCTGTGGTAGCGGAGCATGTGGCAGTAATCTGTTTACACAGCTGTGTAGTGATGTCAGCCACACAGAGGACATTCTCAGAGTTGCGCAATGAGCCTCATTTCCACACAGCCGTCAGTTCTGCCTTGGAAATCACTAATTAAAGGATAACTTCAGAGCTTGACCGCATACTTCTGAGCTCACTAGCTGTCCTCTATCTGAATGCATAAGTTCAGTCATAAGTATATGTTGGCCAGTTTCTGAGAAAACCTGGACTCTTGGTTAAGACTGTTTCATATTTGTGATTTATGCTTTCATTGCATTTATTGCCTGCTGTTTTTGTACCAAACTGAACGTCCATTAAACTTTATTGCAGTTACGTGGGCTCTTTTGGTGCACTTTACTAAAGTTATAGAGTTGAATTAAATTGGCCTGTGTGAAAGCTTCCTTTATCATTAATAAATTTCATGTAATCCATGGGGCTATTAGTTTTGGATAGATTGTATGACTTCATACTGCTACTAGAATATAAATAAATACTTTAAGCATTTGTAAAAATACAGGTTGAGAATTTATTCCCAGGACTTTGAAGCTTTAGTAAAGAATCTGATTCGGAAAAAGTGAATAAAATGTTGCCCCGCCTGTGTTGCCATCACATTGCTTCTAAAGTGCTCACCTGAAAGCGGTACCCACGGCAGGGGCGAGCGTCCCTGTTTGTTGGGCACTTGCGTGTGTCTTGCACTCTGCTCAACCCCACAGACACCAGGACTCCAGGGCCACTTCCTGCTCACGTGTGCGCTCTTGTCTTTGTCCCTGGAGAGATAGATACTACGCAGCAGCTTGCAGTTACCAGCAGTTGCTTTCTAGACTCTCCAGCATCTGACAGAGCAGATGCACAGAACACAGATGAAAGGTGGCACCTTTGTTAGGCCCTTAACTCTTCTACACTCTGCAATGGATACTGCATTTGAAAAGGGCCCTAAGAGAGTAGATTTACTACCTGTCTGTTTCTTCACTGGGCAAAGTCACGTGCTTATTTTTCTTGCTTAAGCAATTTAATTTCCAAATTGGGTGCAGAATCATGAAGTGTTTGCAGTTAAGGTTACTTTGAGTTTAATTTTATGTTTTTACAGCACGTAGCACAGCAATGTTATTGCAAAGTTATTAAATTTGCTGTTTTGTATAGTTAGTATCTGCCGTAAAGATTACTAAGATAAGTAGCTTAAAGAGAACCCAGAGTTCACCATGTAGGCTAGCTGGCCAGAAAGCTCCAGCGATGCTCCTGTCTCTGCTTCCCAAGAGTGGGGTGAGGGTGTTGTGTGTGTGCTGTGGTGCTCACTGACTGAACTCTTTCCCTAACCCTGAAATTCATTATTTTGTTTAATTAATAATGCTGTAATAAAGCATAAAAAGTTTGCAGTTTAAGGAGACAGAAAATGCCAGTTACCCTGATTTGATCCTTGCAAATTAATGCATGTATCATATCATACTTCATAAATATGTATAAGTATGTCAATTAAAAATTAATGAGAACTAAGAGAGCCTTCAAGTAATAGAACAATTAGATTGTAGAGAGCAAAGAGCTATGAAATGGAAGTGTCCTTTTAACTGATTTATTCTTCAGGTATATTAGACTGCAGAAGGAAAGAAAGGAAATCACAGTATATTCATACACTTCACTAAACTTTTGTTGAACTTGTTTTGTTATTTGGGGTTCCCCCAAGCATTCCCATAGAAAAACAGCAGTGGCAGGGCTGGTCTGAGTGTTGGCATGTGAGAAGCACCGTTCTGTGCAGCGGTGAGGTCTGGGTTTGAAGGCAGTGTGCATGACTGTCGACCTGTCTGCCTGCCTTTTACAGCAGGGAGGATGAAACAGAGAGAACCTGTGCTGGCCATAGCTTTGATTGTGGAGAAAAACAGTGACTGGAACCAAGCACGTCAGTTTTCTCCCACGTGAGGAGCCACCTCATGGTATGCTCTAGTACTTGGTGGTTAACTGTACTCTTTAAATGCTTCCCTACAACATGGTTAGAAGTGAAATGAAGCTATTGATGAGTTAAGCTCTGTTTTCATTGATAGCTAGATCATATCAAGTATAAACTTAAATGTTCCAACAGTGGGTGGAGATGGTGCTGTTGGATCCCATTCTAGCTGTGACTTTCAGTCAAGTGGAAGAACTTGACTTGTGGTAGTGTTTGGAGTGCTTTTCCTGTGAGTGTCTTCCGCTTTCTCTTTTCCCTCATTTATTACTTCCGTCTTACAAAGAAGTCACATTATTAGTGTTAAACATTCAGTAAAGGTAATTAAAGAACAAGAGTTGGCTGAGGATATATATAGTCAGCAATAGAGAATTTGCCCAACACCCACAGAGCCCTCCCCCAGCATGGGGGAGGGGAGGGGAGGGGAGGATCCTTTGGAGAACTTTTCTAAAATTCGAGGTCAAAATACTCCTCATGTTTAGTAATCCACACTTCTTGTTTGATGCAGCACAGACCCAAGTGGGGATAATTTGTTTTATTCCCGAATTTGAGAGTGCTTTCGTTTTTCAAGTACATACTAAACAAGTAGAATGGGTAAGGTCTGTGTACACAGCCCTCATGTCTCGTCCCCAAGCTCACCTAAGCTTCTTCAGAGGTAAGCCAGAGGCAGTCACTGAACACTCATGCTGCAGTGTCTTCTTCCCTTACTCAATGGTTAGTCTTTATTAGTAGGATCAAGACACATTTACAGAAGGAACTTTTGAAAATTAAAAACTTTCAGGCAGACTTGTGCAAATTCTCAATTGAACTTTTCAACTTCCAGAATCCAGAAATAAACTTATATTACGATATGCAGATGTAATTGCCTTCAAAACATGTACCACAGGAACGTTAATTTTATGCTTTGAAGTTAAGATCAGAAAAAAGCCTTCCTGCGAGCTGTATACGTTATTATTAGTGGACCCTTTGCTTTCTCTAGAACAGCTCAGAGGTTTGTGCTCTTAGAATCAGGATGACATGGACACTGGGACCTTACCTCATCTTTCAGTCTTCCTGTTACTTCCTTTCCTTCACTTGGTCTCTCAAAAGGGCATAGACAGGTAGACTAGATGGCTCAGTGGGTAGCAGTACTTGTGACCTGAACTCAGTCTCGAAGACCCACGTGGTGAAAGGAGACAACAGATTTCTTCAAGTTGTCCTCTGACCCCTCCAACTTGCATGTCCTTGTATGCATGTACACCTAATAAATAAATAAATAAATAAATATAGCAAAAATTTATAACTAAAAAAAAAGGAAAAGGCACAGTCACTGTTACTGTGGGAACAGACACTTCAAATCTAGAAATGTAATGAGAAGCTCTATAAAACTCAGGGTTTATTTTTTGTTTTGTTTTGGTTTTTTGAGACAGGGTTTCTCTGTATTACTTTGGAGCCTGTACTGGCACTAATTCTGCAAACCAGGCTGGTCTTGAACTCACAGAGATCCACCTGCCTCTGCTTCCTAAGTGCTGGGATTAAAGGTGTGCGCCACCTGGCTAAAACTCAGTTTTTAACAATCTCAAGAGACAATCACTTAGAGCATCCTGCTGACCTTCAAAAGTTAAAATTCTTTGATTAAAGTAGGTTTGTTTTAACTTTATACAAGAATAAGGATTATTTTAGAAGTTTGTGACAGTTGTACTTCTCCATATAAAGGTTCTGAGCTTGAATCTTGGTGCTGGTTTGACTACTTGAAAAGCTAGTAGGGTGTGGATGTGAATTCCAATGCATCACTCTTGGCTGAGCAATGAGTGAGTATCACATTGCCTAATGTCCACAGGGATGGGAGAGGGAGTACATAATGTTCCTTCACTGAGGTTGGGGGCTGCGCTGACTGTAATACTAAGGGAATGTGACTCCAGTGAAGATGGAGGTTTCTGTCCCGCCTGGTCCCATAGCCATTTTGCCCCACATAAACACAGGGGCATTATATTAATTATGAAATTGTTGGCTGATGGCTAGGGCTTCTTATTGGCTAGCTCTGTCTTAATTATTAAATCCTTTCTGTCAATCTAAGTATTTCCACGTTGTCTTATTTTACCGGAGAAGTGTCTGGACCTGTTACTCCTTCCCCTACTATATGGTATCTCTCCCTCTTGGCCTCTCTTTGCCTTCCTCTCCCTGGCCTTCTCCTTGTCTGGTAGCCCTGCCTATCCTTCCTGCTTGGCTATTGGTCAAACAGTGTTTTATTCACTAACCAATAAGAGAAATATGTTTACAGAAGAACATCTCCCATCACTCCAGAACGTTGAGTACTTACGGATCCTTGGACATTGTCTGAGATTTCCAACAAAGCAATACTATTTGTTGATTCAACAAAGCAGATGCCTTAACTTAGGGACAAAACAAAGAGCTTGCTAGTTTAATTTTTGTGGCTCCTAAGAGCTGGTCGACTAGGGCTGCCCCTGTGGATGGCCAGTCAGCTAGGACCTACCTGCTAAGGTTTTCAGTAGCACTGAGGCTTGTAGGACTGGGTCAGATGACTGACACTGGAACTACCTCCCTGCAGAATGGAAAAGACATTGAGATGACTTTTATTTCAGTGTTGTTTTGATATGTATGTAAGTATGTATGCATGCATGCATACGTATATTTTTAAAAATTGGGTAGGGTCTCACTTTTTATACAAACTAGTCTTGAATTCCTGGATTCAAGTGACCCTATTGCCTCATCCTCATTAGTAACTGAGAGTCTAGGCCATCACTGGTCCATCTCCATCTTAGTGTTTTTCAGGTGGCTCTACTGAGCTGACTGAAGATAACATCCTTAAAGATACTGGGGGCTTTTTATGGTCCAGGATCAAGCCTACATTCTAATATATCCCATCTATATAAGCATTTGCTTTCAGCCAGGCCCCCACTGGCAGTCTAACAACACTGCCTTACTGGGATATTTTGTGTGTCTTTATATTTCATAGTCTTTAATTCTGGTATAAGTAAATATCCTTACTACTTTCTCATTTGTTATTCCCTTATTTCTTGTCTTTTTATAACCATCTCACAGAATTTAACTCATATAAACAAATTTCTGAAGCAAGACTGAGTATGGCTTTCACAATTTTGAACTGTCTGAACTTTTGAAATGTTAATGCATGTCTTTTCAACATCTAAAGTAGCTCCCTCCGCATTCATGAAATACCTGACTCCGGTGTCTTCAGTCTCAGAGTCTGGCTGGTTCTTTCCTTCCCACATCAGAGAATGTGATGGATCCATGTGATGTGTCTGCATTAGTCTTTAGCAATGGGGATACATGTTTGTAGTCAGATAATACTTAGTTTCCTATAATGTCTAACGCTTAGAAAATTAAATTGTATATATTTTTATTTCATGCTGTAAAGAAGGCAAGTGTAACTTTCCCCATAAATACCAAAAATCTGACTTAGGGAATATTTCAGTTTGCTAGATATAATCCAATACCATTCACAGTTCACACTGCTTTCATTTATATTCAGGGTAGAACTTGGTAACAAAATACAACTGGAACCCTTAAGGGAGTGCTCTAATTAGATTAAAGCTAAGATACATTGTTCTTCATATTAGCAGGAGATTCCCTGCCAAGAGCTTCTATTGTAAAAGTAAAGTATCACATTTTGAAATCCTATATGCAAACCAGAAATATTTTGGAAGCTTCCTAGAACTGTTAATATTATGCTTTGTTTTTAAATCCTTATGCATCTCAAGATTGTATTCTTAGGTCATCTGTCTGCATTCTTGTTATTTTGTAATGCCTGAAATGCTTTGGCCTTTTCTTTTTTTTTATATATAAAACTTTTCAAATCTGAGGCTTCTCTCCTCTGAAATGTAACACTGAGTTTTTCATGACAGGAAAGCTCTCCTTGAAGACAAATGTGGAACCTTCAGTAAACTGGCCTTGGATTCACTTTCACATTTAAAAAAGCAGGTCTTCTTTGTTTTTTCCTTTAGTGTTTTAAGAAAAGCTGGCATTGAATTGTATGTACGATGGAAGATGACTTTGTACTTCTGATCCTCCTACTATCTCTCAAGTGCTTGGGGTTTTTAATAATAATTTCTTTTGGTTAAGTTAAAGGAGACTAGAATTGCTGTGTAGTCTCCCAGTCTATACAGAAGAATAGGAGACTTTTTCTTCCCTGAGACCCACTGATGCCCACGCCCTTTCTTCCCTGAGACCACTGATGCCCACGCCCTTTCTTCCCTGAGACCCAAAGATGCCTGTGCCTTCTCTTCTAAAGTGCATATTCCAGTTTTTGATCTCTTTAAATGTTTGATAGCTTACTGATTAATATTAAGTGAATTTCATTCTAGATGATCAAAATATTTCTTGTATTATTAATAAGATGCATTTGATTTTCTAATCGTAATCAAATAAAACAAAGAATATATAAGATAAAACCCAAGATTCCTCACTTGTACATTTCCATGATGCTTTGTCACAGAGCTCAGATTCACTACAGTAAGATTAGTCGGAGATTCAATAGACCGTCTACAGACTAGTGCTTGTAATGGCTCACTGCGGAAGGGAAACTTCTTTTGTTGTTCTTTAAAAATACTTCTGTTCATGTGTAGGAAATGTGTAGGAAAATCCTCCCACAAAAGCCCAGAGAGAGTGAAGACTCTCTGGGATGAGCTTGCATTTTAGTCCCTGAACTGACTGCTGCTGGTCCAGAGAAAAGGTAACAGCCATTTACCCTCACTCCTCAGTGCTCAGTGGTGCACTAGTACTCATTACAGCAGGAAATAGTGCAGCATAGTGTGATTGAACTTGACATGAATTCAATTTTGACTGTTGTTTCTTCCCTACAGCTGTGGTGGGAATGGTCCCTAGGGCCTATATAAGCAGAAGGATTTTGTATACAGAATTTTATTTTGCAGACTGTATTTCAATACTACACACTCTGCATAATAAAAATGCAATATATTTAATAGTAACAAATTGTGACATGTGACTTGTTTAGTCAACATTTGTTAAGTGTAAAGCACATAGCATAATATGCTTTATACCACCTTCCTCAGAGGCCTAGTGATAATAGGCCTTTAAATGTAGATTAAGAAGACAGAAGAGAGATATAAATGGCCCCAATTAAAACATGTTTAAAATCGCCATATGATAAGTGGTGTAATAGAGTGGTGTATTGAGTAGGATGTCAGGCAATCAGAGAAGGCTTCATGGAAGACATGGTTGGGCATGGGCCTTACAGAGAGGGGGATGTGGGAAGAAGTTGGAACTGTAAATAAATGGCATTGCCCGTAGAAGGCATAGTGTAAGTACAGAGAGAATGTGTGCAGACTTGCTCAGTGCAAAGCCAAGTTCCACTCTGTGACCCAACTCAGCATCCCTTATGCTAGGGATTGAATTGGGACCTCCAGCATGCCAGGCAAACTCATTCACTAACACTGAGCCACACTCTCAGCACAAGGAAGAAAGCAAAGTGTGTTTTGGAGGTCATTTGACTAGGAGTGAGAAAGGACCTCAGTATGGGATCTTGTGTTCCAGCTAAAATGACTGAACTTCTGTGCATCTGGGCAGGGGAGCCATTAGCATTTATTTTCTGAACGAGGGCAACTTGATGAGATCTGTCTCTTCTCCTGGTGAATATAGAAAGTCTATGTTGCATAGGTTGGAAAAAGTATAAACTATACATTAATCAGATCTATTAGGTGCTGGCAGTTATCCAATGGAAGATTCAACTGTGGTTGCTAAAGGGGTAGGATTGAAGGAATGTGACAGTGACTAGTGAGTGACTAAAAATGTTGAAGTTGCTTAAAGGTCAAAGTTGACTCCCAGTCTTCCTTAGGATGCAGAATAGATCTAGTATAAATAGCTATCAAAGTGGAATCTTGGGGTTCAAATGACTGAGAGAGTAGATCTGAAAACTCTCGGCTGGAGAGATGGTTCAACCCAGAGGACTAGGGTTCAAATCCCAGCATTTCCCTGGTGACTCCTAACTATAACCTCAGCTTCAGGGGATATAATATTCTTCTCTGGCCTCTATGGACAAACCACATGGCACATATACTTAGACTCTTAAAATAAAATTTGTATAAAAAGAATAGGAAAAACTAGACCCTGGAGATCTCCTATGGAGGGCCTCACCCTCCCTGGAAATCGGAATGGGGATTGGGAGGGGAGCTGGGGGGGGCTGGCCGGGGGAGGGGGGGAGTTGGGTGGGAGGGAGCTGGGATTGACATGTGAAGCAAACTTCTTTCTAATTTAAATAAAATGAAAAAAGAATAGGAAAAACTCAAAAAAATCTTTGACAATTTATATTTTAGATTGTTGACTTTGAACAGCCAGCAAGACGTGTAAATGAAATGTCCTTGGACAACAGAAGCTACAGAATAAAGCAGCAGAAGTTGATGGTGTAGACAGAATCGGCAGAAGGGACAAAAGAAAGCTCTAGGCACAGCTCAAGACTTAGAGTAAGAGACTCTAGTGGGTCAGGCAAGGACACGCCACCAGTAAAGGTCAACAAGGCAGACATGATGGGAAACTGAGTAAGAAGGAAGGAGAATACCAGCAGGGTTGGCAGTGGAGAAACTCAACAAAGTTGAGTATTGAGAAAGGACTCCTGAATCTCACTTTGAAAGCTGCCGTTGTATCAGTGTGGGGAGAGGAGGGGTGTGGGATGAGGCCTGGGTTGGGTGTGGCAGCTGAAGGACAGGAACAGGTCAGCTGAGTAGCCCAAGGGCCAGGAGGCCAGAGAAGGGAATTCTTAGGTGGAAGAAAGCTCCATGGTTCTCGTGAGTGAAGGGGTTGAGAAGAAGGAACATTGAAGATGCACTTGAGGGGAGAAAGAGGCCGTGTGCCCGGGAGCTAGAGCCAGGCTGCAGGGTGGAGTGTGCTTGGTGCAGTTGTGTCTGCACACTCGGCTGAGTCGGGGTGGGCGCTGAGCACCCCGGGAGCTAGAGCCAGGCTGCAGGGTGGAGTGTGCTTGGTGCAGTTGTGTCTGCACACTCGGCTGAGTCGGGGTGGGCGCTGAGCACCCCGGGAGCTAGAGCCAGGCTGCAGGGTGGAGTGTGCTTGGTGCAGTTGTGTCTGCACTCTCGCTGAGTCGGGGTGGGCGCTGAGCACCCCGGGAGCTAGAGCCAGGCTGCAGGGTGGAGTGTGCTTGGTGCAGTTGTGTCTGCACTCTCGCTGAGTCGGGGTGGGCGCTGAGCACCCGAGTAGTGCTGAGGCACTTGGCCGTTAATGTTCTAATTTCTTTATGTCTACATTAATTTAATTAATTAATCAATTATTTCCGAGACAGGGTTTCTCTGTGGCTTTGGAGCCTGTCCTGGGACTAGCTCTTGTAGACCAGGCGGTCTCAAACTCAGAGATCCGCCTGCCTCTGCCTCCTGAGTGCTGGGATTAAAGGCGCATGTCACCACTGCCTGGTCTAAATTCATTTTAAATGAAATAGTCCATGTGGCTATCTTTGAGAGTACCCAGAGTAACACCAATAGTTAAATTAGGGAACAGGATCAGATACTGCAAGTGATAAGGACAAGTTCTAGAAGACATTTGAGGAAGAGGTAGAAGGTTGAAGAAACTCAGGATCCACGTTTCCTTTTCTTGTATGAAAATACACAGCCTCACTTGCTGGAAGGGTTTCAGCAGGCAGCATGACGGCTTTAGGTATCCCTGTGCGGTGGGTAATCTGGCAGATGGGAGGGAGCAGCAACACAGAGAGCCATCTAGAGGTGATTGTGAGTTTCAGGTGGCCTTCCCTTTCTGGAGGTTATTTTCATTAAGGTTAGGGGATGCTTGCAGTGTGCTGCTTGAGTAAATCAGTGCTAAGCAGGTGAGGATGGCCAGGGGCATTGTGGATTGGAGCTGGAGGCCCTGAGAGAGAATGGGGAAGAGTGCATTCCCCAGCTGTCAGGCTGGCGGAGACAAAGCCGCAGTTTTCATCTGTGAGAATTGCAGATCTGGAGATAGGATTTCCAGCAGGAAATGGGATGAGGAGATTAACAGATGACAGCTGTCAGATAAGAGGAGCACAGAGGATTGATGCACATTTTCCAAGTGCACAGGGCCGCTGACTGTATTGCTGGCTTACCTTTACTCTGCCTTTGTTCCCAATCTACCAACATAATTTGGGCTATAACCTTAAATGGTAAGACTGGATTTATTTTATCTTTTTGTAGTGGCCTCCAGATTTGTCAAAACTGAATTCAGAACCTGTGAGATCATCTTTCCTAACATTTAAATGTTGTAGATGGAGAATGTCACATCTGGGTCAAGTGACTACTCATAGATTGTGAGCCTGGGTCTTTATTGACTGCCTGCCTCCTGAACTGTGGGGTAACTTGAGCAACCGTGGCTTCTGGTCTCCATCTTTAGTAGGTACCCAATGCTCTGTATGCCAGGAACACTAAAACACAGCATGGAGTAGTCTGTAGCTTTACTGGGGTTTCTTTTCTGAATGTATATTTACAAATTACCAAGCAACTGACGTGACCCATCTGAAAACACACCTTGCTGGAGCATTGCTCTGTTGTCTCCCAGCTTATTCGTTATGCCATTATGACACTCAGCAATAAGGAAAGCAGTGGTGATAAGCATCATAAAACAAACCCTGCATTCTGGTCTGGCTTCAGTGTGTCAATGAGCAGCTCTTTCTTTCACTTTAAACAGTACCAAGTGTGCATTTTCTGCCTCCCTGCCCATTAAACCCTCTCCTGTGCTCCTCTGGACTTCACAAAGAAGAAAGATACTCAAATTATGCAATAAAAGTAAAACCCTTTTCAGAGAGTATTAGAACTTCATAAGGCTCTTAGCATTTCCTGTTCTGAATAATATGAAGAAACCTGCTGAAGGGATTGCAATTAATCGTGTTTGGTTTTTTAATGAAATGGTACTGTGTGTGTACTGTGTGTGTGTGTGTGTGTGTGTGTGGTAACTCTAATAGTACTTTCTCTTGCCTGTTGTACACATACCCTGCATTTGAAAAGAGGTCAGATAGTAGCCAGCTGCTGCTGCAAATGCAAAGGAAGGTGTGCAGGCTTCGGGGCTGGAGAGGTAGAGGACACTCTCGTTGCTTTAGGGAGTTTCTTGATGCCATGTATGGAATCGGCTCTAAAGTATTTCCATTTCTTGCAAGGAGAAGCACAAAGAAATGGGATTAGTTATTTTTAAAAAACTAAACAAAAGTATTGTGCAGGTGACCAAAGAGTGTTAAAATACCTTCTTTTTAAATTAGTTAATATAGCTTTCTTGAGGATTTTTAGCTGTCACAGTATTTAGAGTATGTGTGACATTAAAACATAAGACTTTGATGTTTAGGACTGTGGTGGTTTAAATAAGTATGGTCCCCATAAACTTGTGTGTTTGAAGACTTGGTCCATAGGGAGTGGCCTTGTTGGAGGAAGTGTGTCACAGAGGGAGCAGGCTTTGAGGTCCAATATGTTCAAGCTATGCCCAATGCAGTACACAGTCTCCTTCTATTGCCTACAGATAAAGATATAGAACTCTCAGCTCCTTCTCCAGCACCATGTCTGCCTGCATGCCACCATGCTTCCAGCCATGATGACAATGGACTGAACCTCTACAGCTATAAGCTAGCCCCAGTTAAATGTTTTCCTTTATAAGAGTTGCCATGGTCATTCCTTACAGCAGTAGAAGCCCTAACTAAGACAGGGACTAATATTTTTACTCAACTAAATGCTTCCTTCCTTCTTCTCCTTGACTTTGTCCCCTACCCCCACCCCCCAGGTTGATTTTATTTTTGGTAAATTTAGGAGATATAGAAGTGAAAAGTTATTTTTAGGATACTAGGCTTTGTCTTAATGCAGTGCTTCTTAAAATATGGGTCTCATGACCAACCTAGATGTCCTAGAAATCAAAATTTCCAGCCTACCTTCAACCCTGATGCCTGCGCAAGACCTTTGACATCAGAATCCATGTGATATGACCCAGTAACCTGTGTATCCACAGCCTTCTGGGGAATTCTGATGCACACTCAAGTTGAGAGCCACTGGATTTATGGCAAAATTTTTATACCTTTCTTATTTTTTTCACTGAGACATAGTTAACTTACCAAGGTTTTTACTGTTTGAGTGTCTGGATGAGTGTATTTTCACCACATCATACAGCTGTTTAATTCTGAATCATTTCGTTCCTCAGAAGGAAACTCCACACCTGTAAGCAGACTGTCCCACTGGTAGCTCCAGCCCCAGATGGGGGTGACCACCAGGTCACTTTTGTCTCCCTGGTTCGCCTATTCTGGTTGCTTTATATAAGTAAAGTCATGGAATATGTGGTCTTTTGTTTCTGCCTTTCACGTAACAAGGGTTTCAAGGTTGACCCCTGCTGTTGCATGTACTTCTCAATTGTCATGGCTGAGTTGTATTGTGTTGGAAAGATACACTGGTAACATGTTTATCCATTACTCGTTAGATGGGCATGCTGTTGTTTCTAGTTCTTTTGGTGCTGTGAGTATTTATTTTGCAAGAACTTGTTTTCAGTTCTCTTAGGTACATAGAGTCAGTTATCATTTGTGAATGTTAAGCCCAGAAAGTCACTGGAAGTGAGTGAGTATTGAATCATCTCCTTCAGGATTGTATTCCTGCAAGCGAGCCCATGTTCACAACATTCTCATCAGACAGTCAGTACAAACCTGACTCGAGATAGCTCCCCTGATGTGTATTGCCGGTTCCTTCATGTTAGCACGCATATCTAACAGCAGTGTAACTATGCGTTTATTTCACACATACATTTTTTTCTTTGATTTCTGTGTCCCAGGCAACTCTTCAGCGGTGCCCTTAAAGCAGCGAGGTCACAAACAGAAAGCACAAACACTGTGAAAAATGTGGCATTCAATGAGCTGCCAGAGACAGACCTGTGTGGTCTCCCCTGGGACATGTGCACCAGCAAGTCAGAGTCCCCTCCACTGCAGTGGCATAGCCTAGTAGTTGTGAAATGCCACAAGGGTTACTTGGAGGGTTATAAGTAAGTCATATCTAATAGTATGAACCCAGAAACAATGTGCTTGATGCCAGGCACCAACTGCACCTGGCATGGAGTTGCTGGATCATGGGATGATTTTGGTTTTAGGGGTTCCTGAGGCTGTTAGCCTTGTTACAGTGTCAGCAGCAGCATGGGGGCATTCTGGCCTCGCTGCTCTTGATGCTGTTTGGAATTCTTTCTTTGAGAATATGAAATAATATCCATTTCTTTGTGGTCTTAATTTTTACTTCCTGAAATTGCTAATGCATATTAGTTACTTGAATATCTTGAGAGATGCCTTTTCAAAACCTTGGCCTCTTCCAAAGTGGATTGTCTTTTTATGGATGACTTCTGGTTTTTGTTTTTAAACATGTATCTGGATGGTAGACTCTTAAGCATATAATTTGAGAATATTTCCCCATGCTGTGTATATGTATTACTTTCTTGAGCATGTCCTTTGATGTATGAAACATCGTTTGATGAGACCCCGTTTCACCTATTTCTCCTTTGTTCATGCTTTGGAAACTTGAAAATTCACTCTTCATGTAATTAACTAATCAGCATGTTCCAGCAGAAAACTGTTCACACATTTCTGTTATTAAAGACATGAAGAGTGGAGTTCATGGTTTCAATAGATTGCCACTTGCTTTCTAAAAGACTATCATTTATAAATATATGGTATTTGTTTGCAGGGATTTATACAGATTTATATAGGATTTTACACTGACATCCTGAGGCCCATCTGTTTATAAAAAGCAGTGTTAAATCCATTTAGCCAATGGATACTTTTTTGTTTGGGAAAATTGAAGCAAAAAACCAAAGCAAAACAAAAACAAGCAAACAAAGAAACCACTTATCACTGCTTTGGCTAATTCTTCCTTCTAAAAAAAAAAAGACAACAAAGCTGTGAACTTTCTGCTTTGAAAGCAGGGTCTCTAGATCCATTTGTGAAAGAACACAAACTCACAAACATGGAAATAGACAGGTATTGGTGTTTATTTGTGTTAGTTTAGATGCAGTACCCAATGTGTCAGAAAACTCAGTCTGTGGTTCTTAAGCTAGGCTGAGCAAGCGAACAGTATCAGCCTTCCTCTACTAAGTAACTCTAAATCCAGAAGATCAAAGGACATTATAACCAAAAACAGCCCTGGTTGCAATTTCCCTGTAGAAGCAGGAAAAGGCTAGAAATTACATGTCACCTTCATATCCTGGCTGGTTGACCCCGGTTCTCAGATCAAGTCCCTCTGTATGCCAGCTGTTACCATTATTAAGACTTTGCCCCAAGGGGTTAAGTAGGAGGAAAACTCCAGTGTCCTATCCCAGAGCAAACACAGAAGTCCCAGCCCCTTACATGCCCATTCAAAGCACTCTGAGCCTGCCTGTCACTCACTCCCAGTCCTGCAAGCTCCTGCAAGCTCCTGCTTTCTCTTGTGCTGACTTCTGCAACCTGGCCAGACCTACTGCCAGATCAGACTGAACCAAGGAGTTTCTTCTTTTAACAGAAGGTAACATCTTTATCTCTGCTTGTCTAGGTGGCCGTTTGTTGCTTTAAAGGAATTTCTTTTTAAACTGTTCCTGTTTTTTAAGGCTGTATTTTAAAATCCAGCTTACTGTTTTTCAGTGTAAGTCCTGTTTTAGTATTTAAAAAATTTTGCAACGTCCATTTGAGTTTCTAGCGTGGTATAGTAGAAGAAGGTCTGCTATTCCTAAGTTTATTAAAATGTGCTTTCCTTGTGGAGTTGGAAGGAAACCTAAGATTTAAAGTGGAGTATTTTGTTTCATACCTTTAGAGTTTTGTTTAATCTCTGCTTGAATGGGAAGGGGGGTATTGAAAGTGTGCCCCTATCGTAAGTAGTTGATAAAAATATAAGTAAAGAATCTTAGGAATCATTTTATTCTCATCTTAAGCTAAGTATTTTTGAAGACAGTAAATTAGTCTTCCAGCCTATGAAGATAGCCCACTAGGGAGCCAAGCGTCAACAGCAGGATCAGTTTTGCCCCAGATCATTTCATATGTTCAGCCCAGTGTACTCTGAGCTGCATCTGAGCTAATTAAATGTCGTGCCTTGAATGTGCTTTAATTGTACCAGTGATGACTGCATTCGGATTGGGTTTACTGCTTTACGTCCTATTAGCCGTAGCAAAATAGGTTTTTCTGTATTGACTTTTGTTTAAACTGAGAGTGGATAATTTATGTGTAACTGGCAAGAGAAAAAAAAGAAAAAAATGTTCAAACTAGTCTTAATTTGCAAAGTATGTTTCTGTGTGGTAACAGAAGCTAACATCTCTCATTCCGGTTTCGGGTGGTCAGAAATGCCTTTCAGCAGGGGCAGTGCAAGGCTTGCAGAGCACACTTGGTAATTTGCTAAGAACTTCCTTTATCCAAGAAGTACCCATGTGGACATAAGAAGGAAATGCACTCCTTTACCCATAGAGGATGGTTCTAGACCCCAACATTTGTAGATGGGAGCTCCAGTTAGCTCTCCTGGCTGGGGTATGCTGGGGACTGCGGGAGTGGGGGGTGGGGCACTGCTCTCTGCTTCCGTGCCTTTAACCCTGATGGCGCCTTCTGCTTTTTAGTGTACTAAAATAGTTACCTTGTTTATTAGTTCTTTAGCTTTGCCTCTCTAATTGGGGGCACTAGGTTTTTTTTTTTTTTGCTGTCAAATACTGAATATTAGAATACTTATAGAATTGTACTTCATTTGTAATGTCTTCTGCTTTATTGTAGCTTATGTTATACACCTGAAATGAACAATTATGAGCTTAAATTACTTGTAGTAATTATGAAGAATATGCAGTTTCTGAACTGATTGATCTACAGTGCAGTTGAAGAAACACATGTTAACCTTGTCTCAGTTTGAGATATGATCTGTCTAAGACTGATTCCTCTTGTCTTCGTAGCTTTTATTGCATCAGCTGCCCATTTTGATAACTCTTGAGAAATCTCCTTTCCTATGGTTGTTACTCCAAGTTCTTCTCCTTCTGTATTTACTGCTGTGAGTCCTGGGACTGGATCTCAGCATTCTCACGGTATGACCCTTAAAACACAATGTGCATGTTGTTCAGCGTGGACACACACTGTCATACATGGAACAGTTCCTACTTTAAAACATTGCAATTAATGATCATACCCCCAACACGGGAGATACGATCCAGATAAGATCAAGACAGTGATGTGGTGGAAATATACTTTTTAGTTGATATAGCTGTGTGTGTATGTGTGTGTGTGTGTGTGTGTATAGCACATATAGGTATATGTTAGCTTTGAGAAATAGATTGGATTGTTCTCTTCACTTTATTTTTGTTATCTCATTTTAGTTACTGTTAAGTAGGATCACTTAATGCTGGTATTCATATTTAAGTTATAAGAGAACTTGCAAGGAGCATAGTAGCTGCTCCACATATGGGTCACTAACTTGCTCATCTAACTGAAAAATATGGGTTAATTATTTTTGCGAACAAACAAGAATCCCAGGTCAACAGTAAATGCTGTTTTTGTTCATCTGAAACATACATAGGAAGAAAGAAAGAAAGAAAGAAAGCGTGTATCAGAATTCAGGAGCACTGTAGTGATAATTTAAGTAAGGAATAGAAAAATAACTATGAAAACTATACCCTGGCTTTACTAAAATAGATAAACTGCTGAAATTGAAATAAAAAAAAGCCTTTACAAGTCCAGTGCTTTCTAACTGTAAACACTTCCAGGGTCCTTTCCTTATCAGTGTTTCAGACAAATATTGGAGGGATGCTTCCCAAGTTGCTCAATAAACTAAAAGATCCCTCTTGAGACATTCTCGCCAGACTGTAGGGAAGGACTCATTTGGGAAGTTGCCCAAAGTTCACAGATCAGCAGGGGGTGGGGGTCTTAGACAGACAGCATTTGTAGGGACTTTAATTCTCAGTAAAGATGTCACCATTTAAATCAAGTAGTTGTGATGCTTTCTGCTGAGCAACCCCAGTCTTTGACAGAATGAGAGAAGTTTTTTTGTTTATTTATTTTTTAAATCTTCACATCCTTTGGTGTGGTGATAAATGAAAGAGTTTCTTCTTGGCTTACCTCAGTGAAGGGTGTTTACTCCAGGCTGATAAGTTCTGAGGGTTTGGGTTTGTAGTATGTTGTCTCCAGATGAGCTGTGGCCCGCTCTCCGTTAGTTGACTCTGTGTTGTGATCCAGCATGACAAGGGAGAGCTGGAGTCAAGAAGATAGGTTGCCTTGTTGCACGTTGAAATTTCTTGAAGAAAGAGTGTGTTCCTATGACCTCAAGACAAAGACTTACATCCAAGGGCCCTGTTTATTTCTGGAACACTTTGTAATTCTTGTTTGGTGGGGATGTGACGCTGGGAGGCAGCCTTGTCATCTGTAAGCTGTGTGACTGTAAATTAGAAATGTAAGATGAGTGCAACCATGATTGTTCCCCTTTTCTTGGTGTGAATTTTGGGGAACACACTCTTCTGTTGGAGGATATGGAGACTTCACTTTAGAAACGGACCAGTGGTTATAGATATGCTTTTCTTGAGGGTTAAAAAACTCCTTAGTCAAATAGCTACTTCCTAAACTTCCTTCAGAAGACCCACAGGTCACCAAGCCTGTGCGACAGTTTGTTTCAGGCTTTTGTGCTTCGTACAAGGGAATTCTGCAGTTGACTCTCATTTATGCTGTTGTCTTAATAAGGCTTCTGTAGTATGTCCTTGCCTGTGCCCTTACAGTACAAGAACTGTCATCAAGGAAACGAGTGGAGATGGGTTTATTTCCTGAAATATTTTCTAAATGTTGAGTATTTTGAGTGACAGTTGGATCCTCTTAAAAACTGATGAACATTAATTACATAAACTATGAATTGCTGTCTTGGCTGCACATTAGAATCACTTGGGAGCTTTAAAAAAAATCACCGATGGCCATACCAGCACAGTATGAATGAAATTAGAATTGCTGGCCAAGGGTCCGCTTTTGTAATTAAAAAGATATACATCACTGAAGTGATTCCAATGTGTAGCCAAGGTGAAGACTGTTGTAACAGGCATATGGTTTTTCAAATGTGTGTTGTATACATTGCATTTCCCTTAAGAGCTGTGATCCAGATGTATGTCTTAGTTGGGGTTGGAATTAGGGAACCACCTTTAGAAGGACTTTGTCCTTTTTTCATAACCATTGTTTGACATTTCTGAGTTGGAAAGCTTTGGCTTTAGCTCATATAAATTTGGTTATATGGATTAACATAGAAATCCAGATTTAGAGTAAAAAAACAATTCTTCTTAGTGGAATTTAACTCTGAACTACAGACTCAAAGATAATGAGTCTCGTGTCTCTCACGATGATCACTTTTTTGTGTTTGTTTGTTTTGTTTGTTTGTTTTTCCAAGATGGGGTTTTTCTGTGTAGCTTTGGAACCTATCCTGGCACTCGCTCTGTAGACCAGGCTGGCCTCGAACTCACAGAGATCTGCCTGCCTCTGCCTCTCGAGTGCTGGGATTAAAGACCTGCACCTCTAATGCCTGGGATGATGCTGACTTACAGTATGAGTTTGAGACATGGGTGCTATATGGTGTGATCATTTCTGTGGCTCTCCAAGTATTTCTTTCATAATTACAATATATATGGAGCTCTTGAAGTGTGTAGTTAGGGAGGTAGGTGTTCATGCTAGATGAAAATGGCAGTTAGCATCTTTTGTCCCAAATTATAAGCAAGAAATCTCATTTTTACTTCCCTGTCTCTCCTGCACAGACCTGATACCAAAGGAAAATGGGCATAAAACAAATGAAAAAGAATTGGTGTTTCTGTAAGCCTGAATTTCCTTTTTAACTTATCACTCCATGTATAAATTCATGTTTTGGTAACTGATGCATCTCTAGCTAACTAACTTCAGGTTCCCCCCCCGATTTGCTCTAGTACATTTATTATCTTCCTAAGCCCCCTCCTTGGCTTTTATCATAGTCTGTTGTAAATATGGGCAGAGTCTCTTCATTTTTCTCCTTTATCATTAAGTTTTTATGAATACTATCAGTAGTTTTATATAAAGATATGTAGCATTTATGGTTTATCCTCTTTGATATCTTTCTCAATATATTATACAACATATAATCATATTCAAAGAGGGTTATATAATGGTAAATGCTTTGTATATTTCACTTTCAAATATGGTAATGGTTACTAAGTAAGTTGAACCCTGGTTGACAATACAAATTCAGTAGTCAAGCAGCAAGTTATCATGAAAAGGAGTTCTCCAGGAAGAGCTCTCGCAGCTAAGTCAGTTTGCCTGCCTGTTCATGACGTGGGGAAGTCCACTGCTGCCAGGCGGCTCTGATGGGCTGTCTGTGGCATAGGTAGACATGGTTGTGGGGCTGGATTAAAAGCGTGGCTTCCAATTTGCTGTAGCGTCTGCTTATGGGGAATAATAGCAACAATACTTTTGTATGGTTCTTGGCAACCTGTAAAATGTTGAAGTGCTTAGGTGGAGATATTTGTAAATATTCTTACTGGAAGAGAGTTTAGTGGCAGAAAGTTTATGAACTCAAAAACGAAAAGCTAATTAGACTCAGCAGGTAAGAAGACACTTGTGTCTAAGACTGTCTCCTTAAGTCTCTAAACATACGGGCTTTGCTCAGCTCACACTTATATTATTTTGAAATTATCTGAGTAGCAGCTGAGAATAAAGATGGATCAACTGGCTTGTTTTTTGTTTGTTTCTAGTTAGTGCCGTAGTAGTGGCTGGATAACACCGTTAACCTAGTGAGCTGTCTCTGATGCTCTTGAATTGTAACCTTTCAACCCTGGGCAATACTGAATTTAGAGCCTTTCGTGCGGTGTTTATGTTACAAGTCTCTGATGGATTGCTTGGCCTTGGCATTTTCCTGGAGTCATCTGGAGGTAGAGGAAAGCCTTGCCCTTGGAGTCTTGGTGTGGAATTGAATCCAGCCATATGATTTGGATGAGGCTTTCATGTTGTTGACACTTAGCTTTCTCTCTGATGGGTTAAACTGTCTTCAGAGGCATTTTGAGAATGTGATTCACACAGCAAAGTAACTTAAAACATTCTACTAATGCTTTATGAGGACAACACTCCTCAGGACAAAGTCTGGCTGATGTCTTCCCACCCTCCCCTAGCTCAGCAGTGCCATGCGGGACATGCCTGGCACACACCCATTGTTTCTCACGATGTTTGGAGAAGCCGTGGGCTCCTGCTGCAGCTCTAAACAGCGAGGAGCCAGTGTGCTACCGGTGATGAGAACCAAGGCTGCCATTCGAGGGTGAGAGCCATCAGTGTCCAAGAATCATTTCCTACTAAAACAGGGCTGATAATAATAGGTATACTGACCAAACTGCCTTTAGTCCTTTGTGAAAAGGAAAACTTGAAGTCCTTTTGTGTACCCATCTTCTCTTTGGAGAAAAAGAGGCAATGCAATCCATTCCTTATAATATATAAGTTTTGTCAAAGAAGATTCAGAACCTAACAAATTTTATCAAAGTTAGGCAGAGCACAGTTTAGGAGAATTGATATAAGCCATAATTAAAGTCAGTAATTAATGAGAACTTAAACTGTTTCTTTCTCTGACCGAATTAGAAGGATGGTTTGTTTTTTCTTCAGCCCTTCTGTTCAACCTCCTAGCATTGTACGTCCTCTCTCTCGCCATTGCTGAGGCCGAGTTTCCTTGCTGCCTTGAAGCCTTGTTTGAGGTTTTCCTCTTCCGTGGAGGAATGTCTGCCAAGGACTAGCAGCACAGACATGTTGCTGGGGGCTTGTTGCCCCCTCCGGGTATATGGTTCAGAACCTGTCTTTTAACCACATTCCTAGCAGATCCCTAAATTTAAAGGCACTGGGCCCACATTGGACATTTTAATCTCATGAATGTGCTGGGGAGCACCACTCTCTGAAAGCAGGACTGGATACAGAAGGGGTGCAATTTTAACCACTTCAGTGCTGTGAGTCCAGAGAGACGTTGTCATTCTAACTCGTCATCTGCGCTTTGAGAAGACAGACAGCTCTTACCCTGGCATCACTCTTCCTAGTTTCACCACTTACCATTGGTGTGTGACCTTACTTAGTCTCGATATCAAGTTTTGTTTTGTAAGACAGGCTGGGTAATGCCTTCCACATCTGTCTTCTGAAGGCCGTTGGTGGGGTCAGCTTAGAGCTGACGCATGTGGGAGTGCTGTCGGAACTCCAAAGAGGTGTACCGTGGCGCTGCTGATGGTGGGAAGACATTGTTCCTCCAGGCTAGGAGGCCCTGTTTGTTACGGGTAGTGATGGTTACTGTGGCAATGGGATCAGGTCTGTGTAGCCTCTTCAACAGTACACTTAGACTTTGGCAGTTTTCTGGACTGCTTAGAAATTGTGATTTCCAGTTCCAAGCAGGGCCTGCATGGTTCTTCATGTACTTTAGCTGCCTCTGTGCTACTGAAGCCATTGTATAGTCCCATTGCATTCTTTAAGTGAATTGTGTTATTAGTATACTCTGGTGTATGTTGTATTTGTAGTAAATTTTATACCTCAGATAGGTTGTATCATGAATTCGTAATAAGATTTTCAATTATGTGCTCTTTTTTGTCTTTGAAGTGTGAGTCTTTGTATTTTATAGGATGTAATTCTAAGCACACAAACTGGTGATCCTGTACACACACACACACACACACACACACACACACACACACACACACACACACACACACACTATTTTAACCACGTAGACTGTTTTCTGACAGTTCTAGAGCTTTGCATACGCAAGCTCTCACCACTGAGATACATGCCCTGACGCCAACCACATTGATTCCTAACAGTAGGGTTTTCTGCAGATAGCTTTGTCTGAACATAATAGTGTGCACTGACTTCTTCCCATCCATTACATCCAGATCCAAATCACTATTTTTTTTTCGTTTTGTTTTGTGCTCTGTATGGTGTCTCTTTCTTTTCCTTCCTCCCTTCCTTCCTTCCTTCCTTCCTTTTTCCTTTTCTCTCCCTTCCTCCCTCCCTTCCTCCTTCCCTCCATTTCTCCCTCCCTCCTCCCTTCTCAGGATCTGATAATGTAGCTCTGGTTGAATCAGACTCATCATTCTCTTGGCTCAGCAACTCCAAACTTCTAGACATGTTACCAGCATGCCAGGCTGACTCATTCTTTCCTGTTATATGTAATACCTAGCAAGATATGGCAGAATTTAAGTTCCTGTTGATTGTAATTTAAGTTGCTTGCCCTTTTCACCTTTGAAGTGTTGTAGCCCAGACCCTAATGATATGTATATTATTCATATATGTCTGAATATACATTATTCTTATATATTTGAAGTTTTACTCTAGTAGAATTGTGGGCTGATGATATTTCAAATTTTAATAAGTAATGCCTCATTGCTGCCTTAGAAGGGCATATCATTTTGCATTTCAAACAAATTTAAGAAGGAAGTAAGACTTTGATACAGGGAGACTTAGGTAATTTGATCTATCTTCTCAGTTAGTGCCTGGTAAAATCAACTTGGAAACTTAGACCTACCCATGCTATTTGTTTTCAGTTACACATCTCTCAGTTTCCATCTTAAAACACAATTTGGCTGGGTGGTGGTGCACGCCTTTAATCCCAGCACTCGGAAGGCAGAGGCAAGCAGATCTTTGTGAGTTCAAGACCAGCCTGGCCTACAGAGTGAGTTCCAGGACAGCCAAGACTGCTACACAGAGAAACCCTGTTTCAAAAAACAAAAATGAAAACAAACAGAAAACACAATTTGGGCTTTACAACTAGGAAGCGCTGTTTCCTCTTTTCATTTTTAAATCACCCAGTGCATGACCGGTGCTGTGGGGCAAGTGGAGTGAGGTGAGGTCAGTGGGTTTTAATGCACTATATTGACTATCAGATTGCTGCAGAGTGAGAAGACACTAAGTGTGTGGCCAGGGCCCATCGGGTTTGAGTGCTGAGCAAGCTTTCTTTAGAGAGTGTGCTGGCTTGAACATCACTGTCTCTGTCAGCTCTTCTTTATGTGTAACTCAAAACTGGCCTTAAACTCCTTGCATTTATAACCACAACCATTACACTTAGCACAGGATTTGTCACATTTTGGAATGGTTAATGTTTTCTCCTAGAATGGCCTTTGGCATTACTACTTACTGTATTCTTTCTCCTCTGCTCTGTATGTTCTGCTGTTAGTTCCCTCCATCCTAGAATCAGAGCAGTTTTTTTCCTCCTCCATTTGTCTGGTCTCTCTCAGCATGGGTCTTAGTGTCAGCTTCTAACTTCAGATTGAGGCTTTGCTAGTCTGGTCATCTGAGCCTCTATACCAGTAAGCTATTAAGCCTAAATAGCCATTGGTAGGTATTTCTCAAAATAATTGTTTTGTTTTTGCTTTGTCTTTTTGTGTTTTATTTCCTTATGAGTCCAATTGGTTATTTCCAGTTTATGGTTATGACTAAAGAAACGGAATCAGAGAAAGCCCATGTCATTTTCTGTAATGGCAATCAGAAGTCTCATTACAAGCAATCTCCAGGTTACAAAAGGTAGCTTTTCTAAATAGCATTTGTAAAGCTGCATTTTATCATGGGTGGGGGTGGGGGTTGGGGGCAGTTAATTGTTAAACTAAGTACCTCTTTGGCCTATACAAACATTTTTTACGCTCACAGAACAGCAAATGGTGTATAACAGTAAGAGTAAAGGAGGGTGATTGCTGTGATTCTGGTTATTAAAAAACAAAAAACAAAAAACAAAAAACAAACAACCCCCCAAAAGACAAGATGATTCAATTAGAAGAAAGAAAACTGGATGGGAATCAGAGAATCTAGGGACAATTTTAGGGTACTCTGGAGGGTCTTATCAGCTGGTGTCAAGCTGTCTTGGGCCCTGTTCCCTTTAGAAATGTGTACTGTAGAATCACTTGTTTCTAGATTCTTCAAAACAACCCACCCAATAGCTGTGCTGGTAGATAATAGGATCAACTACTCAGTAGGATCAATTGCATTAAATATGAAAATATAGACCATTTCAGACACTGGTGTGATTAACCACCCTGTAAACCAGAAGTATCTTGCCATCCTCCTGTGTGTCTGTCACTCAGCTCAGTAGACACTTTGTCAGAATGGCTCTTTAGGCCTAGGTGGCAGCATGTTTACAGCCTGGGGGCTGGTGGTAGTTGGGAAAATGTAGACTTGTAGTGAGTGTTCCTGTAAGATCCTATCTTAGCGACTGCTCCCTACAGCACAGTTACACATGCTAAATCTCAGTTAGCTTTTTTTTTAAAGACTAAGCTTTTTCATATGTTCTTCTATTAGCAGTGTGAGGCTGTGTTCTTCCTCGCAGGAGCGTCAGTGGACATCAGTGAGATGGTATGGTGTCCTTGGTGATGGCAGACTGCTTAGCTCTGGCCAGTCACCTTAGTCTGTACCTGTCTTGCTTTCTATGATTGAGATAATGCACTGAATTCACACTGCTTTGAACTGGGGTTTTATCTGAGTGCTTAGACTGGATGCCTTTATCCCAGAGTGATTTTATGAAAGAGAAAGCTACTTCATATACCATAACTCAAAATTTCTCTCAACATCCTTTGGAAAAGGAGGTTGGGGCTGACAGGCTAGTTTGAAAAGGAATGGCAAGACATTTTAGACCTTTTGAGTTTATGTGTACAAAGTTTAAAATATTTTATTTTTCTACCAAATCAATTTGTAAAGACAATTTTAATGTGTAATTAATTTCTCACTTTGTGTTGTTTATTTAGTTGAGTTTGTGCATAGATGTGAGAGTTTTTATTTGAAGGACAAATATTGCACTAATTATGTTAAATTTGCATCAGAGTTGTTGAGATCCTCAGGTACCAGTATCCAGATAGGGACTCTGTGCACTCCCCTGGCAGGTGCTGCTCAGAACGTCGCCTGCTGAGCTGACAAGAGTGTGTGAGAGTGAGGTAGGACTCTTGCACCTGCGTGATCCAGGTTACAAGGGTGCACACGCAGACACGTAGACAGAAAAGGGGTCACTCCTCTTGACACTTGCATATGTCTGAGGTGGGGAGGGACACGGCTCTAGAAGCGGCATCAAAAGCTTAGGGATCTAAAGGAGTCCATGTGTAGAGTAGATAAATCAGTGGTGTTTGATGACTAGTCGTACTGTAAATCCCCATATTTTGTTTCCATGTATATTGCTTACAATAGCCTGGGTGGTTAAGGTTGCTGGCGAGTGGGGTGTCAGATTGTCTAGTTTTCTTATTGCATGTTTACTAGACAGACATGTTCCTGGTCCTGTGAGCATGTGAGGGACTTCTGTATATTGAAGCCAGGGCCCTTTGGTAGAAGGGGGGGGGCACCTAATTTAATGTGAAACAAATTCATCTACAGCATGTTTTTTCTTGTGCAAATGTTACCTACTGTTTACAACATAGAAAGTAAATTCATGAACAACTTCTACGGTGTGCCTGAAGGAAAAACTCTCTTATTCCTGTTAGTTTGTGTTGTAAGAATTTTCAGCTCACTAATCTTCATTTCAATAGTCTTGTTCTTACTCTGGAATTCGAGTGACTTAGAGAAAAAAATCTTAAATTGTTGAGATTTTTTCTAAGCCATGAAAAACTCTTAAAATTGTGTATATTATTTTAACACATACACTTCCTTGCCTTCAGTGTCACTCTCCATTTTGCCCATCGCTCCTCAGTTAGTAGTTGAAGGGTGGTGGTGTTGTCATCTTCTCTCCTTTGGGAAGGAAAGACAGCAGCACTGAGAGAAGAGGTGGGGTGGAGAAAGCAGCCAGTGAGGACAGAGGAAGACACAAGTAGAGGAGGCTCTGTGGGGCTGGCCCCTTACAGACACGGGCTCATGACCCTGTGGGGCTGGCCCCTTACAGACATGGGCTCATGACCCTGTGGGGCTGGCCCCTTACAGATACTGGCTCATGACCCTGTGGGGCTGGCCCCTTACAGACACGGGCTCATGACCCTGTGGGGCTGGCCCCTTACAGATACTGGCTCATGCCCTGTGGGAACCCTCATTTCTCACGAGCAGCGTTAGATGTCTCCAGTGCCTTCCTTGTTTATATATTTTCCAAACTGGATGGCTTCATATCTTTATCGTTTCCAGGGTCGAGAGACTGGAGCATGGCTGTGATCAGTGGAAGTGACTCTGTGCTTCTGAGCAATGGCAGCATCTCAACCAGTACTACCAACCCCTGTCCCCTCACCCCCAGTGACGGAGACCAGCTCACACCCAGAGAAGCCCCGAGAACAAAAGCAAGTCCAAATGGATGCCTGCATCTTAATGGCACAGTTAAGTCATCCTTTCTGCCTTTAGACAACCAAAGAACACCTCAGATGCCAGCTCAGTGCTGCCGCCCTTGTCCATACCATCACCCTGTGACCAGCCATAACCATCACCAAGAGTGCCATTCCGAGGCTGGCCCTACAGCATCCTCCGCTTTGGCCTCGTGTTGCATGCAGCCACATCCCGAATACTCTGCATCTCTGTGTCCAAACCATTCACCTGTGTACCAGGCTGCACACTGCCTTCAGCCCTCACCATCCTTCTGCCTTCATCACCCGTGGCCTGACCATTTCCAACATCAACCGGTACAGCAGCACCTGGCCATCATCAGGTGAGTGTGCTGGATGTCCTGTTGGCCCTCAGCATTAGACTAACCCCACACGAACCTGACAGCTTCTATTTATCCTCCAAAAGAAGAAGGGAAAAGAAAATGGTCAGGAAACAAAACCCATTGAAACACATGTGGATTGTGTGAAGCCCACTAAAATATAATTGAAATAATGTACTTGTCTAATCTATTGGCTTTGTGTCTGTGGTATGCATATGTAGATGTGATGAGGGCTTGTGTTACTATGCACAAGAGATGTATTTGTAGTGAAATTACCCAAATAGGAGCCTCCTTAATGTGTTAGTAGTAGTGGGCAACCTGTGTGAAAAAGAAGTTAACTGCTTGTTTCATTATGATTTTGTGCGTCTGTGCTCACAGTTTATATCCATAGGGTTTGAGTGATTATGTGGTACAGTGACTTCAGAGAGAGGTGACGTCCTTCCATAACAGACAGAGCCTATAAATCTGCAGCATGGAATTTTAAGACTTCTCTAGATCTGGTAGTCTGCAAGTGGTATAAGAATTGCCATCACTATCAGTCCTTCCTTCCCCATGCCCCAGCCCATTTTCTTTTACATGAGCTTTTCAGAAGTACTTGTCATATGAAAGTTAAGTCATATTCACTGCAGGTAAGCAGTGATGGCTTGTCCTGTAGAGTAAGTACTAAGGTCTTTGTAAACACAAAGTATTATTGTGTGATGTTAGGCAGTCATTTCTTATGAACCAGAAAGAGAGCAGCATTCCCTTTATGATCGAGGTGTACTACACACACACACACACACACACACACACACACACACACACACACACACACACACAAGAGCTTAAGGTGCACTTTGATCATTTTGTCAAAGGTGCATACTAGTGTCATTGTCCACATCTCAGTATGATGTGCAGCCTTCTTGTCACTCCAGACACCTTCCTTGTGCCCACTGGCCCTTGCCTCTCGCTGCAGCACACGCCATGACCGTTCTGTTGACCTGTCCCTGGACACACAGTCACACCACACTTATTATTTTATATCTGGCAAGTTTTGCTCAGCCTAACATCTTAAAGATTTATGTAGTTGTTTACTGGTTTGTTTTTACTGCAAACTAGTAATCCATTGTGCGTATGCAGCAGGCTCTCTTGTCAGTTAAGGGCAGCGTCCAATATGGAGAGAGAGTCTTCACCTTTGTCAGGTTTTGCAGATGTCAAGATTGGATACTCTTGAGCCGGGTGGTGGTGGCGCACGCCTTCAATCCCAGCACTCGGGAGGCAGAGGCAGGCGGATCTTTGTGAGTTCGAAGCCAGGCTGGACCGACAGCCTCCAAAACAATACAGAGAAACCCTGTCTCGTAAATACAAAAAAAAAAAAAAAAAAGATTGGATACTCTTAATCTTTCAGGGAGGAGGGGACAGAGATGTAAGAAAAGGGCAGAGAGCATGGGGAGAGAGGTCTCTGAAGAGTGTTTCCTTGGGCTCTGAGTACATCTCCATATTAGAGAGACTAGTTGTTCTAGAAGTGTGCAGAATTCCCCAAAGCTAGCCTTCGGGGATTTGTCCTAACAGCTCTGGGCTGCATGATCAGGTTTGGACTCTTCCCATGTTGAACTAAACTCTGTAACTAGTGGATTCTAAAACTATATACTCGTAAGTATTTATGTGATTAAGTCATCAATTATATGTATGGCTGTAGTATGAGGTGGGACAGCTAGTTACTCATACTGAAGCTGTTGGAGCTGAACTCCATACAGTAAGTCTTAAAGCATTAAAAATCTGGGCAAATAACTAGTGCTGCCGGGGTGCCAGGATGTGCCAAGGTTTTCTGGATTTGACTTAGCATTTGTTCATGACCTAATTTGAAAGTAATGAGAGTCCTGGTGTACTTTAAGTGGAATGGCATTAAAACTCAAGCTGATGGCAAGTGGCTGAGCTCGCCACTGCTCATGGGTGACACTAGGGATCCTACAGCCCTGGTGAACTTCCTGCAGATGGTGTAGGACACCGGGTTCCTAGACTTGTCCTCTGCAGATTCTCCTTTATATCTTAGCTAGATAGAGTGATGCAAAGCTTTCCTGGACAGAGGATTTTGTAATACTGCATGCCTTGTTCTGCTTCAAGAATGACTCCCCAGTTTCTGCATTTATTTTCATATATATTCAACAGTATGTATTTGATACTCATGTGTGCCCACACCAAAAGTGTCATTCTAAGCAGATTGAAATGTCATTTTTATCTTCATCAAGTCTTTAAACTACTAGAGGTAAATCAATAAACAGCTACAGTATCACAATTAAATCCTACCAAGAAGGTGCACACAGGGCTGAAGATGAATCTCACCAATGGAGAGAGAACAGAGGCCGTTGTTTTGCAGACAGTGTTTATGCAAAGAGCTGCATAGGATGAACCCAGCTCCAGCATAACTGAGCATCATTTGACTGTAGTGGAAGAGAGACGAGTAGTAAGGAGAGAGGTGGACTGGGTCCAAGGCCTGAAGGAAATTGCAAACCAAGACTTTCTAGACTCTATTCTGCGTTGTTGCTGCTCTCTCTCTCTCTCTGTCTCTCTCTGTCTCTCTCTCGTTCTCTCACTCTCTCCCTCTGTGTGTGTGTGTGTCTGTCTGTCACTCTGTGTGTGCATATGTACATGTCTGTGTACGATATGAATTGTATAAAATACTATTAGGTATTTTTGAGTAAATGTTCAGTTAAGTGGCACTAAATTCATTCAGGTTACTGAACAAGCATGATGGCCACCCAAACCAGAAGACACATCTTCCCAGTCTGAAATTCTGTCCTCTTAGACACTAGCATTCCTTTCTCCTCCTCTCTAGCCCACAGGCACCATTCTACCTTCTCCTCCCACAAACCTGAGTATAGTGGGTACGCCATGCCACATATGTAAAGTCACAGTTTGTGCCCATTTGTGAATAGGTTTCTTTCACTTAGTTGTTGCCAAGACTCACAAAGTCATAGCACTACATTTTGTGTGTATGTTTATCTGTTACGGACATAGGGAGATATGGACACTGCCCTTTTTATGAATAATGGTACTGTGAGCATGGGTGTACCAATTACCTATTGGAATAATGGTACTGTGAGCATGGGTGTACCATTACCTATTGGAATAATGGTACTGTGAGCATGGGTGTACCATTACCTATTGGAATAATGGTACTGTGAGCGTGGGTGTACCAGTACCTATTGGAATAATGGTACTGTGAGCATGAGTGTACCAATTACCTATTGGAATAATGGTAGGTACTGTGAGCATGGGTGTACCATTACCTATTGGAATAATGGTACTGTGAGCATGGGTGTACCAGTTACCTATTGGAATAATGGTACTGTGAGCGTGGGTGTACCAGTTACCTATTGGAATAATGGTACTGTGAGCATGGGTGTACCAGTTACCTATTGGAATAATGGTGCTGTGAGCATGGGTGTACCAGTTACCTATTGGAATAATGGTACTGTGAGCATGGGTGTACCAATTACCTATTGGAATAATGGTACTGTGAGCATGGGTGTGCCAGTCACAGAGATAGAGAAGATGGAAAAGGGGTCCGGAGTGAAGAGCAGAACCTGCAGTGTCCAGGGGCCTGGGATTTGGTGATACACGATATTACAGAAGGGTGTAGTGCTACAACAGTAAACGTGAAGAGTGATGTCGGGCTGGAGACAGGGCTCATTGGTTAAGAGTGCTTGCTGCTCTTCCAGAGGACCTGAGTTCAGTTCCCAGCACCCATGTCCAGGAGCTCACAGCTACCTGCAACTCTAGTTCCAGGGGATCCCACACCCTTTTCTGGCCTCTATGGGTGTCTGCACAACACACATGAGAAAAAGATTGTTGTCCCTTGAGCTCCCTTGAAAGTCTGATGATACTGGGTAGTACATGACAGTGACGTTGGACTGTAATGCTGTATCAGAAGACCTCAGGCCAGTGGGTACTTACTTGTAGAATTCTGCTGTAGCATGGCAAGACGCAAGCCAGGTGCTGCCTCCCTTTCCTCGGCTGGCAAGCATCAACAAAGCGCCTGTGGATGATAGACCTGTGGTGGAAGCGCCGTTCGGTGCATCTGCGCGGGATGAAGGAGCTCTGACAATGAGGATGTCTATGTCATTGCACTGCTTCTGTCAGCCGTCCTACCCTGTGCTTCAGATGATGCTAGGCGCCCATCCCTCCCAGGTGCCATACAGTCCTAAACCTCTGTGCTGTGTTGTGCAGCAGTGTGTGTTGCCATTTAACAACACGTGGTGTAAGGAGTGTCCATGGCTCAGCATTTCCATAAAGAATGTCTTAAGGGTGGACGGCCTTATATGGTCAAGTACAAAGATGGCGGCTCCTTCGTGCTGGTGATCGTTAGCGCTGTCTGTGTCTGTGCTGCAAGTCAGCCTGCCTGCTATATAAAACATCTTTATTTATTCATAAAGTACTTAAGCCCCAGCCATTTGCTCTCTTTTAAGGTGTCATCCCTCATGATTCCCCTCTCATTCACTCCTTGACTGATCTTCCCAGGGCATATGTCAGTCACTTGTGTGCCATTTTTATTCATTTTAAAAAATTCTCTTAATTTTGTGACTCATATAATTAACATCTTTGCAAAAGTTATATTTAGTTTTTTTGTTTGTTTTCTTGTAATTCTAGCTGTCCTGGAACTTGCTCTGTAGACCAGGCTGGCCCTGAACTCAAAGATCTGTCTGTCTCTGCCTTCTAAGTGATGGAATTAAAGGCGTTCACCACCACCACCCAGATCAAAAGTTAAATTTAGTATATTCTGTTTTAATATCATTTGTCACTGAATATAAAGTAGCTTGTCAGTTCTTGTCCTCACAGCCATTGTTCAACCATTGGTTAGCCTGATTAGTCAGGGACAGGAACAAATTCAGAAAGACAGGAAACAGCGTGTCCCTGTGGTAGAACAAAGTCTGTGCCAGCCTGTATTAAACCTGTTTCTTTATCTGGTCACTTGGGAAGCTCAAAGTATTATAGGTGAAAGATTATGAATAAGGGAATTTTGCAATGAAAATAAAGAATTCTAGGAGTTTGGAGGTGGTGGGACTCAATGGGATGAATGAACTTTACTTATGCCTGGCTGCTATTGGGACTTGTGTGTCCCTTGAAGAATGACTAGGAATTAATAAGGGAGATAAGGAGAAAGGGCATGGAGGATGGTTATAAAAGAATCATATTGATCTGGGCAGAGTAGGGCATATACCTACCTGTAATCCCAGCACTCTGAAGGCTGAAGTGGAAGGATCTTAAGCTTAAGGTTTAAATCTATTTTTTATTTAAAAATGTATTTAAGAAGGGGTAGAAAAGAGAACTTAGGGAAGAGTCGTTTGAGATGGTCCTGAGGTGTTTCTTAGTTTACACCCCCAGTGCAGTCCAGCTGTGTGTTCAGTAATCATCTGCTCTCTGTCGTCCGAGGCTGAGACGCCTCTCAGGACAGTCATGTTCCACCTAAGCTGTCGAAACACTTTCCAGATATTCATTTGGCATCTTACTGCCATATTAAAGTGAAAGGGCTGTAATATTACTGCACAGTTAATAAGGAGTTTTGTATCCAAAAATAGCAGCCAAGAGTTCTAATGTCAATCACATATCTTTTAATTTGGTGTTGCAGACAAGGGTTCTTGGTTATAACAGCATTCCATACCTGAATACTAGTGGCTCATTATCATGTTGAACCGATATTTGGGGGTACCTGCCACATGTGTCTTTGTTTTTTTGAAGACAGATAGTTACTGTTGGGGGCTCTGTGTAGCACACTGGAGGGATTGAGAGCTATACAGAGTTAGCAATACTTGCCATAGGGGGACCCTAGAGCCCTGGCACTGGCCCCTTAAAAGTTAACTAAGCATTACTACCACCATGTACTTGCAACAGCATGATTTTTTACTCCTGTTCAGTTTCTGGTATGCCAGTCTCTGGCCACATGAGAGGCTTTATTTCTGTCCTCCCATAAGAGATTAGTCACAGTGTAGAAAGGGCTGCTTTTTTCTAAAAAGAAATGAGAGTTCATGTGTTATATTAACAGATAAATGCCACCCTGTAATGCATGTTCTTTTGAATAAAGTATATTGTAACATCTCAAGGTACCATTACAGCTCTGGCCTGGTCTGCAGTGCTCTCCCTCTCCTCTGTCCTTAGCCCTGGTGACAGTGCTGTTCAATTTAGCCGAGAAATGAACAAAAGTTGTTCTGTGGTCTTCATCAACGTGGGCACTGACACAGACAGGCTTTGCTTTGTCATCCAGAGTCAACTCAGACTTTTTCTGAGATGCTGAGGGTTTACTGTTTGGTGCTAAAGACTATACTTTCAGGGATCATTTCTATAGTTCGTTACTGCTTGGTGCTAGACACACGTTGAGAGCTGTAAGCCTGGTTCCAGTCTTCAGAGCTGGGAAGGTGCTGTACACTGGTTAAGATGCTTAGACCCCAGCATGGCCTGACTATGAGTAGGTTGGTGCCCTCCTGAGTATGAGTTATATAATTGGAGCACAGAAGTGAAGCAACAGTGTTACTACAGAGGTATAAGTCAGGCTGATGTAATATGGACATTTGTGCAAATCCATATCCCTTTTCTTTTCATACCAGTAAAAAGATACTAACCATGAAAGAGTTACCTGTCCTCATCTCTTGAAGCAGACTATGCCGTCTTTAGGATTCCCGGGTAGGTAGCTTTTGCCAGAAGGGCTAAAGACTAGTCTTTAGGCTTATCATTCACTTAGATCTCATAAAACTTGAAATTTGATTCTTCAAGAACACTAGTGACATTGTAAATTTTCCATGGCCTTACGATAAGTGGCTTTCCTCGACAACACAGATGAAATGACTACTATCATTAGAGAGGCTCATTGAACCAGGCTGCCTTTCTTGGCTCTATAAAGGAGCTGAGATCATTTTTCCATTGTGGCAGCAAATGGAACTTATATAATACAGAATAACAGTCGTGTGTGTGTGTGTGTGTGTGTGTGTGTGTGTGTGTGAGAGAGAGAGAGAGAGAGAGAGAGAGCGAGCGAGAGAGAGAGAGAGAGCGAGAGAGAGCGAGAGAGAGAGAGAGATACATGCGGAGGTCTCCTGGGTTGCTTTCCACATTGTTTGTTTTGAGACAGTCTCAGAGAACCCAGAGCTCAGTGGCCAGCACACAGCAGCACTGGGATCACAGCAGCACACCACCACACCTGGCTTCTCACATGTGTGATGGGGATTGAACTCAGGTCCTCATGCTCGTGCAGCATGAGTTTACCAGCTGAATCTTCTCTCAGGCATAAAGATAGCTCTATTTGAGATCGATGGCTCCTTTTTTGTCAACTTTGATTGGAGTTTTATTGGCTGCATTTTTTTAGTGTATAACAAAGAAGTGATAAATGATAAAAAAATGTCCTTCAAAATCTCAAGGACCAAATTCCTACATTAGGAAAAAACTGTAGCCAATAAACAATATCCTTCAAAATCTGGAGATAACAGATGCCAAAAAGCCACTGCATGTCATCATTACAGTTGCTCTGAAACCAAAAATGTCAGCTCACATCATTTGCAGTTGTCTGGGCTCTTGAAGTAGGATCAGAGGAAAGGCATGGTGTCCGTAGTAAACAGGTTCTGTGGACCATAGAAACAGTTGGTGCTGCCTGATGGTGGTTCCCTTTCTCAGCCCCTCTCCTTGCTACCCAGTGTGAGGGAAGAAAGCCTGGGCTTGGGAAGAGACTCGGTGCATTTGAAGCCTGCCGGCTGCCTGCTAGTTTTGTGGTCTTAGCAAATATTTAATTTCTCTGCCTTAGTTTCCAGTCCTGCGAGGTAGGAGCAGCAGCTGAGTTACACTGTAACCTCTCCTCTCTTCTGCTTTTGCTCTGTCCACGTCCGTCTTCCTCCACGTCCGTCGTCTTCCATCGCTGCCCTTGTTGCCTGTGCTCCCTTCTGTTGGTGGTGTTTCAGAAGCAGCCACTCTGCAGCCTGACTCAAATAAAGACATGGGCACCCTATTTCCTTCTTAAGTATAAAGTGCACATTTCTCCGTCCACATAGAGAAAGGGACACAAGTCTGCCCAGACTCACAGTCTTTCTGCCAATTACATAATCTTATTATGATAGCTACGGATTATGTGAGAAGTCTGGTAAAACTTCATCTTAATTTTACCAAAACCAGGGTTTATTTTTACATTCCTTAACATAGTCAAGTTAACTGCTTAAAGGGATGATGTTTGTAGTGTGTAAAATGTTCCAAGCTTGCTTGCCAAAGTCAGTTCATTTGGCAGGCAGGTTGAGCAAAGGCTGATTTTACTAGGGGAGTTGTTTTAGAGTTCTTTATATTATAAAGGAGCATATTTTATAGAGTTTTTGCCCCGTGGAATGCATTGCACAGTGTGTAATGCATTTCAGAATATGCGCCTTTAATAACAAATGTTAAGAAACAAGATCAGAAGATCAGTTTTATTTCATAAAACTAACATAGCTCTTGGAAATGAAGCAGATATACTCTTTATTTCTTTCCATGTTACTGCTAGTTTGGTACGTAAAGAGAGAAATGGGATGGAGGGTATGGCTTAAGTTTTCTCGGAGTTTTTTGAAAGGTTGTAAGATGCTTGGCAAATGGGGAGGCTTAATAAATAAAAAGGCATTGATTGCTAAGGATCAGTTACTTCTTGGATTCTAAGAAAGAGACAGCTGCTGTTGACTGCACCTTCTTCCCAAACTTCAAGTGTGTTGCTAGGTGGAATTGAAAGTAATTTATAGAACTTAACATTTATAGAGGAATTTTGATTGCTATACTGGCACTCTTGTCAGTAAAATTAACTGTACAAAACTACATTTTTAACACAAACCAGATATTCAAACGGATTGCTTGGTATTTGGGAGTTTGAAGTGTAGCTTTATGCCAAAGGCATATTTGGAGTGCAATAAATATGTACTGCATGAAAGAATAAAAAGATTTCTCAAGACTTTTTTTTTAATTTTGCAAACAACCCCAAACTTACTATTTTAAAAACACCTCATGGAGTTAAAGTAGTCAACTGTGATCAAGCAACTTATGGTCTTCTATAAAGGAATGATTTAGGCAAAAATCACTCAATGACTTCATGAAACAAAATAAGGCTTAGAGGGTTCTTGAGCCCTAAAGAAGGAGATGGGACCATGGGAGAGTTTGGAGAAAGTGCCATAAGAAATGGGAAGGGCTTCTCAAACATGGACAGTTATAGAGGAGACCTGTAGAAACTAAGCCAGGACAGGCTTCAGCCTAGTGGTTTCCCTTGTGTGTAGGTATGCCAGCTGTAGTGTCTGTCTGTCACAGGGTGTACATGACATTCAACCCTGAAAAACCATCTACAACAACTAGCCCACGAGTACCACTTCCCTGACGCAGTGGATTCACAGTGTTGTACAGTCATCGTTACAGCATAGGTTTATTGCTGACTGCCTTGTCTTCAGTAACAATTCCTAATACTTGTGGGTGATGTTGTTCAACATTCTTTAAACCATTTTTGTGCGGCTCTGTTTCTTCAGGACCTGGTAGGGTGCCTGGAATTTGATGCATATTCAGAAATCAGTTGTTGAAAGAACTAGATAACTGGGCACCAATCAAGCTCTTCTTGCAGAGAGCTCAGTGATGTGGTGTGATGCTTTGGTACTGAGAATTAGGCCCTGCTGGTCTATCACATATGATGAGATGCATCCTTGGTGGTGAGAAAGTGTGAGATCTTTCCTGTCTTTGAGACTGTATTCTTCTGTCCTTTAAAGCTCCTCATCCCAAGTGCACTGTTTCTGACTTTGAAAACAGCCAATCAGGGGATGGAGAGATGACTCAGTGATCCAGAGGACGTCAGTTCAATTCCTAGCACCCACGTGGTATCTCACAACTACCTTTCATTCCAGTGCAAAAGGATCCTACACCTTCATCTGACCTCCAAAGGCACCAAGCCCCCACACAAAGTGCACAGACATACGTGTAAGCAAAACAATTGTGCACATAAAAACATAACATTGTAACAAGTAAAAAATAAAGCCAATCAGCCAAGCATAGCCTCACTAGTGAAGAGAAGAGGAATTAAGGTAGCTGTGCAGTCCACTGCTTCCAGCTTCTAGACGGCTTCCCATTGCATTTCTGAATGCAGTTCTAGGGAGAGGACGTGGAACGGGAACTGTGTTGTGGACAACCAGCCTGAGAACAGCCTGAGAATTTCCTTACAGGACAGAAGTTTAATCAGAAATTGACTGTTGATGTCCACTGTCGTGCAAGAAGTGATTCTTGGTTATAGTGAATACTAAGTAGTCTGGGTCCCGAGGCATCCGTGTGGAGCTTTGGTTTCGTACTGCGAGCAGTGATTTTCTAATGGGTTACTGGAAGCTGAAACTGCTACATTATGAAAGAGTACTCAGGAAAGATTTATTTAAATGTGCCATCTCATCATTACAGGGCTTCTCTCTAATGGTTAGACTCCACTTTGAACTCCAGTTGTATTGCTTTTTACCCAGCTGAAAACTCCCAATGAGCAACATTACTGTAGAGTCAGTGTTCTGGCTTAAGATCGTAGACTTCATTCTGCATTCCACACTCTTTGGTTATTTAAGTTTAACAAGTCTTTGCTGGCTTTCTTACAGCCTTTTCTCGGGCCTCTTATTAATGATTATTATTCATGTCCTATTAAGAAACCCATAGTATGTGCTCATTAAGCATGTTTTGCACAGCATTCACAACAGCAGTCTGGCAGAGAAAGGCTTGCTTGGCTTAAGGTAAGTACTTTATGATATAGTATAACTTTGCGTAGGCTGTCTGCTTCATAACCTCCAACTAAGTTATGTGTATTATTCACTTGCATGTGCTGAAAAACAGTGCCAAAGCTACTGTCTTTAAATGTATTTTCAATTAATCAGTTGTTCCTTTTAGGATGCTAATAGTTTTGAACTAGTTCTTTCCCTCTGTGGTAAATAGGCATTCCTGGAGTCTTGTTGGGTGCGCATTGCTCAGGAACAGAACCATGTGGTATTTTTTTATACTGCCTCCCGCTGTCCCTGTGATAAGAAATTGAATGTGTTTGAAGATTAATACTCCATAGCTTGCTTCCCTCATCCTTCAGTTAACTGTAGTAGCCACTTTTCAGAGATATGTTAGGCCTGAGATTGCCTTGAGGAGAAAGATTTTGTTAATAGTACAAGAGGAAGTTATCCCATAAGGACCCCAGTTATTCCACTCCCCTATATTTTGTATGCAGGATTCCTTTCTAGTTGGCTAAAATAGCCTCATTCCCTGCTTCTCCTTGGGACCAAACTCAACTAATAAGAGAAAGTTTTGTTTGTTTGCTTGTTTGATTCTGTGTGTGTGTGTGTGTGTGTGTGTGTGTGTGTGTGTGTGTGTGTGTGTGTGTTCGCTCATGCTTATGTCACAATGGATGTGGAGGTCAGAGGACAACTTGTCTGTTCTCTTCTACCTTACAAGTCCCGAGGATCAAACTTGGGTTGTCAGACTTGGCAGCAAGCTCATTATTCACCTGCTGAGCCATCTCACCAACCCAAGAGAAAGTTTCTTTGACCCCAAGTTGAAGTGAAGCTGTTACATGCATCTGACATCTGACAAGTTTGGGGGGAGGAGTGGGCCCGTGTAGATGAACCAGTACCACGTGTCTCATGCACAAACATCTTTTCTTTTGGAAAGTCCTTAGCAGTACCTTCGTGGGTTACCACGCTTGGTTTATAATTGACAACTGTTAAGCAAATCCTGTAAACACAGCTTTCTCTCCATGTCTCCAACAAATAGACATCTTGGAGCTTCAGATGTTAATTTTTGGCTGTATTGGCATGGGGATCTGATATTTATATGCTCACTGTATTTTTGCCTCATTTGTTGTAGCCTTTTAGCACATCTTCCTAGTAATATTTTTAATGGCTTTCGGGAGAAATTACAAACTAAGTAACAGCTAAATTGGAGGTGAAAACGCCCCACCCCACACCCCCCAGCTAATCAGTAGTCATTGAGAGCCTATGTGAGCTTTAAAGTCAGCAGATGTGAAGAGAAAACAGGCCTGGCAGCAGGGCCTGCTTGCTGATGTTCACTGAGTCCTGCTAAGTCACCCGCACACCCTTCAGCAGAGACGTGCTCATCTCCTCCTGACAGTTCTAAAGGGAATCTAAATCTGTATGTTTAAAGTGCAGACCTTGACCACTGAGGCACACTCAAAACCTGGGGCCAGGGAGATACTAAAAGACATCAGTTCAGTGTTGTTAAGATTTTATGATCACACTGCTTAGAGTTTATGTATTTTATTTATACTCAGTAAACCTGAGACGTTTTGTTTGAAATCATTATGTAAATAAAAACAAATTTTATTATTATCAATTACCCTAAAAATTAAATTATTGCAGAATGTACTTGAGTGAAACATTGGAAGTGTGTCATCAGGGTTTCAGAGTAGGAAGAGGTGAGCATTTTGAAATAATGTGTGTTTGTTACTCACCCACAAGTATACAGGTTTCACTTAAAAATAGCCCACTGTAAATTGAGTCTGAATTATGTGCACTTGGTCACAGAGGCTGCTGAGAGTACAGCAGCTTTGTGACTTAGACTACATAACATTTCAGTTATCCCATGGCTCCTTTACTTCATTTGTGATTTTTGCAATAAAATAGCCTTTCTAATAATTTTAATAATAAAGTTTGTTACCAAAAATATTCTAAAAGATTCCACAGTTATATATAGTCTGAGTTTAAAACTCTTAAGAGTTATGACACAGGACTTGGTCATGCACTGCGCTTATATCCTTGATTAAATGATTGAACTTTAATGGCATAAGGTTGCCATATAAAATATATAATGATATTACTAATGACTTCATTGGGACCTTACTGCATTCAGGCATCACATTATATTTTATAGTTTTGAGAACAAACCAAGGAATTTGGTCCTGTTATTGTCATCTCTGCTTTATAAAAGAATCTGAGGTCTGAAAAAATGAATATTTTAAATATTAATTCAGTAGTTAATAATATGTAGTAGAACTTGAAATTGAATTCAGGTATGTTTGAGTAGACCCCCCCTCCATATTAGATACACTTATCTAAATCCTAAAATTTTGACATAATAAATATCATGCTTTTTAAAAGACGCCCAATGGAGGAACAACAGCATTTTCTAGAGACTTGGAACCTTCCTCCTAATGACAGTAGTGTCATATACATAGTAGAGAGCCTCTGCTGTGACTCTTTCAGTTTCAGTGGTAGTGTGAGAATTGGTCATCACATCCAACTATGTCATGGGCACCATACAGGTTCATTCTTGAGGTCACAAAACTGAAATCACACTGATTACGAAGACTGTAAAATAACTGTGAGAGCATACGTAGCATGCTTAGGTCACTCTAGTAACTTTTGTATGATGGAAACAGTATACTGACAATACCACCTCACATACGGACCCTGAGGAAGAATCCTACCTGATTCTGCATCCTGCGTCTGCCATATGCATGTTAGACTTACATACATTAGTTGGTGTGGGACACCCAGTGGGCACACAGTTGAGTGCTAGTGGTTATAAGTGCATTTTGTGTGTGTGAAGTGAAATTTTATTGTTCACTGGAGATCTAAGATCTGTGCCTTGTAAGTAATCTGGCTGGGTATTTCTTAAATCTGCAAGAGAAAAGATGGATGAAGTCTAGCTTCATAGTCAGATATTGAAAATATTACTGGATTATTTTAATGTGTTTCCTTAAGTCTAAGCTTAATGATCTAAGGTTCTATTTAAATTTTTAGTTTTCTCTTAGTAAAAGACATCCTGGTAAGCAATCAGATCTACAATGATCAAATATTGCAAGCTGACTCTGTCTGGGGCCAGAATGTGATTATTGATTAGGAAGGGATACAGGGAGCTTCTGGGTGCTGAACTGTCATGGTGTGATCAGTGGCTACCTAGATGTGCATGTATTAATACCCATCACGCCATACTTGAGTTCCACGCCTTTGTCTGAAGACTTCTGTGATGTGGTGGAAGGACCATGGGAGGGATTGGAGAGAGCTCCGTCTGCATCCTAAGGTTTCTTCTCATGCTCTTGGCCTTTCCCCGGACAGTGGGAAGGCCAGGACTGTGCTGTCTTCTCTGGAGTCAGACAGGATGGAGGGTGATGGGGGGCAGACAGGTCTCCTTGCAGCTACTCTCAGTAGCTTCTCTGGGAAGACTGGTCAACTTTGAGTTTTCAACTTACTGCTTGTATTTTCCCCGATTTCAAGATGGTGAGAATGATTCCCGTTTTGATTTTAGAATCTCACAGGGTGGGAATATAGTTTGTGGCATAAGCACGTTAATGCATTTCTTACCTCTTGTCCCTACTTACATCTTTGCAAGCCTCTAATCTTCCTATTTTGGTCCTTGAGAGTGGAAATTATATCTCTTGCTTTTTTGTGCTCAGCAAGTGCTTCGTGAGTTGGAATTTTAGGGTGGAGGAGAGATGACAGCAAGACTGATTTAACACTGCTGAGAAAATGAAAGGCTGTCCTTCGACAGCCCTCCTCGGGGAAGGTGGTCATACATCTTCCCATTGCTCCGTCTGAGATGGGAGGAGAGAAGTACGCCAAGACCGTAGCAAGATTTAAACTTTCCAGATGGAAGGGTCAGACTTAGGGTCAGGAGGAAGACATGGGAGGGTGATTTGAACATTTATGACAAAAAAAGCCGTGGAGTCCAGACTCCTAAGCCCTCTTTCCCTCATACCTCATCCTTGTAACAAGGGTCTGGGAAAACTTAGTATGCTCAGTTGACTGGGAATCCTGCATGAGCTTCCTTTATAGGAAATGGCTATTCACCAGGAAAGCATGTAGGAGTTCCCACATGTCCTGTTAGGGAACTGAGCCCATAGGCTTTTGAAAGTTCCTTTAGGATCATTTTTCTGGGTTGTGATTTAGCATTCACTTGTCGTGGAGAGCTGATGTCCCTGTGTCTGGCTGATGGCCTGTTTAATAGTCTCTCTCTCTCTCTCCCTCTCCCTCTCCCTCCCTCCCTCTCCCTCTCCCTCTCCCTCTCCCTCCCTCCCTCCCTCTCTCCCTCCCTCCCTCTCTCTCTCTCTCTCTCCCTCTCTCTCTCTCTCTCTCCTCTCTCATTTGTTTTTTTGTTTGTTTGAGTTTTGAGACAGGGTTGTTCTCTGTATCCCTGGCTGTCATGGAACTCACTCTGTAGACCAGGCTGGTCTCAAACTCATAGAGATCCACCTGCCTCTGCCTCCCAAATGCTGGCATTAAAGGTGTGCACCACCACTGCTGGCTTTAATAGACTCTTCTGATCTGATACTATTTTCTGAATTAATTTATCTGAAGTTGTTTTCAAATTATAAATGTAAGAATAAGTTTTACAGGGAATTAGGTTTTCCTAAATGTAGTCTATCCTGGGACTTCCCTACTTTGAGGTCAAAATATAGCAGTGTTTTCCTGTGAATGGAATGGTAGGCAGACTGATGGCATCGTGGACAGGTGAAACTGGTCCGAGTGTGTAAAACCTCTTCCTAACTCAGTGGCTTCTGACTTCCGTCCAGTCTTAGATGCAGATGGACCAGGCTAAAATTCTTTGCTTCTGACAAATGAGGAAATCGTGAGCAATTCCCTTTCAGGAGACAGAAATAGATCCTCAGATCCCCATTGTTTCCCACAATTCCTTCAAATCATCAAGCAACATCAAGGCTCGGTGGCTCCTATTACAGGTCTGGAAGTCAGCGGCAGGGTCACAGGCATCCTCACGGGTGGTTAAGCCCAAGTGAAAAGCTGTTACGAGGTGGCACTGGACCATAGCCTGGACCAGGGTGGTTCAGCCATACTCTGACAGTTCTGCTGCCTGGGCCCATGGTGTGCCATTAAAAAGAGTGCTATTCTTGAGTATTTTGGGGGAATAGGCTTTTGGGTTTTACTCTTCTCCCTTAACATAAGGCATTACTCAAAATAAAAATTGAAATATCAAAAACTAATTGGGCTGGCCTAGATCTTCAACAAATAGAATGGAACCCCAACCTTAGATAAAAAATGACTATGGAAATAATCATACAAATTATAAATAAAATTACAACTATTGAAAGGACTAAAATGAGTGTCAGAAAAATCATGTTACAAAGTGTTAGGCAGCCAGATAGCTCAGTGGGTAGACACTTGCTGCCTAACTTGACAGCCTGGGTTTGAGTTCAATCCCCAGGATCCATGTGGTAGAAGTAGAAACTTGAAACTTGACTCCTGCAAACACACATGGAAAAGTATTTGTCAGAGTTGTACTATGTCATAGCATTAACTTAAGATTCCTTTAAATAAGGAAAATATGTATAAATTAAGAGATAAATAATGTGATTGCAATTGCATGGTTGGTAATAAATTAGAGCAAATCTAGTACAGCTACTTTTCATAAGAATTAAAGTGCATGGGAAAGAATAACCCAGAGTGCTGCCATATGATGCCTGTAGTGTGGCCTTGACCCCATGCATATTCAGTGTCTGCTAGGCATGGGGAAGCCACAGGTGAGAGTATGGGTGAGTGTCCTGTTCTCAGACTTAAGAAAACAAATGTATGTGTTTTATAACAGACAACAAAATCAGCATTCAAAAAATACCTTTGAATGAAAGCTTTTCTCCTCCCTTAGAAATTCAAGTTCATATTTTCTTTTCACAATTCTGGGGTCTGAACCCTAGCCTGGGCCTTGCACATACTAGAGGCAGCCCACATCCTACCACTGGATCAAAGTTCATACTTTAAAATGGACAAAACACGCCAGGCGTTGGTGGCACATGCCTTTAATCCCAGCACTCGGGAGGCAAAGGCAGGCGGATCTCTGTGAGTTCGAGGCCAGGCTGGACTGACAGCCTCCAAAACAATACAGAGAAACCCTGTCTCGTAAAACCAAAAAAAAAAAAAAAAATTGGACAAAACACTTAATGAAAAGCTTACCAAAAGTACACTTTTAGAATCTAAAAAAGGAAAAGGTTATATATGGTTTTTCTGACTTTACATGGGAAACTCAGAACAAGTGCTTTGGGAATTTAAAATAACCCTTTCAACTTCAAACACGGAGTTTGGCTGTTGGAGGTGGCAAGCCAGATGATTGCCAACTGCTGCTCACCAATGAGCTTAATAACCTGGCATTATTTCCCATAGTGTTTCTAGCTCTGGCTAGCACCAGCACAGCTGTATTAGGGGTCACCAGTGTCCACCTGCGTTAGGGGTCACGTGCTCACCAGTGTCCACCTGTGTTAGGGGTCACATGTTCACCAGTGTCCACCTGCCTTAGGGGTCACGTGCTCACCAGTGTCCGAGCTCACCTAAAGTTAGCGCCTGGTGACTCTGCCCTTCTCTCCTACCACCAGTTTGTGCATTGTTTCCCCACAAAACTCTTTCCCCCATTACATCTTTACTTTAAACACTTAAACTTTTAAGTCTGAGGGGTTTCTGTTGACATGTACATGAAATGTTTAACACTCGAATTTGAATTTGGTTGATGCTCAGTTCATCAGCTTTTATCCTGACCCTGTTGAAATACTTCCCAGGAGGCAGAAGATACAGTGCTCTGAATTGTCTAAAATTCCAGAGCAGAATGTAATAGAATTTCACAGCAGGAAAGGACCTTGGAAACAATTTAATCCAACTCTTTGTTTTACAGATGAGGAAATTGGAGCCAGAGAGGTTAAAGCCCAGTTGGAAACATGTCGTCTGACTTCTCATTGTGGTCTTTTTATTAAAGACATCATCCTTATATTATGCTCCTAAATTTTGTGACATCATTATTTGGCTGTTGCTCGTAAATATAACTGGTTTTGGAGTTGCACCTGAAGCTGAGCCTGGCGTGCTTGCCTGTTTGTGAGGCAGAGGCAGGAGGCTCTGGAGCTCAAGGGCAGCCTTTACTGCATAGCGAGTTTGAGGCCAGACTCAGCCAATAAGAAACCTTGTCTCAGGGAGAGAAAATACACGAATTTAGAGTTAGGCTGGAGTGAGGTTCAGAGGTGCAGCTGAGCATGTGCAAGGCCTTGAGCCCAGTGCCAGCACCAGTAAATGTAAGATGAAACAGCTTAGCTTGGCTAGTGCACTGGCCAGGTTACCAAGGACACGACTGCAGCTTGAAGACAAGCGTCTCAGCACAAAGGGGGCTTCCTTATCTATAAAACGCTCCTTTGTCCCAGTCGAGTCTCTTAAACTCAGTTCATTTTCGTTTCCTGTGTTATTAGACTCAGATGGAGAACAGTTTCCTTCAGGGTCAGTATTATCTTCATTAAAACTGTTAGGAGTTTTGCTATGACCTTTATTTAGATAAAGCTCTTAACAGTCATGGGGGCGGTGGATAGGCGTGAAGTGCTGGCAAGTGAACCCAGGGCCTTGCACCTGCCCAGGACAGTGCTCTGTGGCTGAGCTACACTGAAACCCCCACAAATTTAATTTTCTAGTTAAAATGTAAAATGTACCACTTTCTGTTCTTAGGAGTGGGACTAAAGAGTTTACGTGGATGTTTGGGAACGCAGGTTTGCCTCCTCACCAAGGAAAAGAAGAGGATAAACAGCTGCAAGAGATGGCTTGCGTGTCATGATTCCGTGTGACACAGTGGGTTGTGTGTGTCTGTGCACCGTGCACATGAAATGAATGCCATTGGAAGCCAGAAGAGGGCGTCAGGTTCCCTGTAGAGTGGGTGTTGTCCGCTGTGTAAGAGCTGGGAATCAAACCCAGGTCCTCCAAAGAGAAGCAAGTGCTCTCAGCCACTGAGCTCCCTAATTAATAGATGCCTTGGCTTGATAGTAAAGGAATCTATTTTAGATTGGATGTGAGTTGAGGAATTGATTTTAACGTACTTAAATGAGGCAGGTATGTGCTCCCACAGGAGTCTTATCTAAGCCATGTGTAGTTTGTGATGAAAACCTAACAGCGGGGTTTCATGGATATGGCCCATACATTTTGAAAGTAGCAATACTTGTGTGTCTTACCTTATTGAAGTATATTTGTTGAGTTCGGCTTAGTAAAAGCTACCCAAACATGAAACTGCCCTCAACTTCCAGACTAATCTTTTAGATAAGTCTTCATCTTTTTTATCAGATTATCACTGACTTCACTTGAGGAGACACAGTACATGTTAAAATAGCTGTAGGCATCTCGATTTTACTAAAAATGCACCATTCTGTACAAAATACCCAACAGGTGAATTGGAAATGTTACAGTAGTCCTACCAAGTACAGAACTTTATCCCAAGTAATCCTATTTTCTTGTAATACCATATACTCTTAGTACAGCCAACACCTGTAATTCTGGTTCATGGTTTACAAGTGTTTGCAGAGGCTCCCTCCATCACTGAATTACATTCTTACATGGTTTTTGGTCACTGCTTGGTATCACCTTTACTCACTGAAGTGCCTCCCAAGCTGGCTCCTGGTCTTCAGTGTTCTTCTTCTCTAGCTTCCCCTGCCTGGGACTTCCAGAGCAGACCTCCACGGCAGCTGTTGCCACCCCACCACTTCTTGCTTGGAAGCCTCGGGGGCTTCCATTTCTATCCCCACCTTTGTCTCTTGATGCCCAAATTCTAGTCTTTGTTCCTCCTCCCTGTTCAGGTTCCTGGTGGCTGTGTGTATGCTGCTTTGACAGTGTCCAGTACAGGCATTGGCCAGAATTCACGTCCTTGACCTGCCCCCGTCTACCTGGTGAGCCTCTCCCAGAGCACCTAGTTCAAATTTTACTTCTTACCTCAAGTCCTAGGAGATGCCTTTTGGAGTATGTGGTCGGGTGCTTCCCTGCCTCAGTCACTTAATTTATAGTATGCCTTTAAATTCTGAGTATTTCTTGCATTGGTCTCGCACTGTGCTTACCTGCAGGTCATATTTTCCTGGCAGATTGCCCAAGGTGGTGGCACAAGCTCTGACTGTGTAGGTAGTACTCCAGATCCCAGGAGGGGGACTAGAGTATTTATAATAAGTTAATAAATTTTATCATGCCAGTAATTTCAGTAATGGCAAGAGTATTTGGTGAAGTTTAGTTTAAGTGTGGTAAATATTTGACTTAAATAGAATTAAGTATAGGTTTTTAAATTCAATCTATTTTAAGTTCTTTGAAAACTTCTTATTGGAGTATTATGCTGGTTCTTTTCATCTACGTGGTAGTCTTGAAAGAATGAAAAGATACAAGATAGAGCCCACTCCTGATTCTCTTCCCATCCCTCCTGTGTCCCTATGATAAGCAGGTATACTGGCCTGGATAATTCCCTTTCTGGTTGCAAATGCATCTGTATGTTCATATGTGGTTCATATAACCAGCATGTGTCTTACAGGAAACTTAGCTCTGTCCTACAACCCTTTCCATATCAGCCCCCCAACCCCCCCCTCTGTGTATGTGTGTGCGCGCGTGTGTGTGCGCGCGCGTGTGTGCGTGCGTGTGCGTGCGTGTGCGTGTGCGCGCGCGCGTGTGTGCTTGCGTGTGCGTGCGCGCGTGTGCGCGTGTGTGCGCGCGCGTGCGCGTGTGTGTGCGCGCGTGCGCGCGCTGCGCGTGTGTGCGCGCGCACGTGTGTGTGCGCGTGTGTGTGCATGCGTGTGAGTGTGCGCGTGCGTGTGTGTGCGTGCGCGTGTGTGCGTGCGCGCGTGTGTGTGCGTGCGCGTGTGTGCGCGCGCACGTGTGTGTGCGCGCGTGTGTGTGCATGCGTGTGAGTGTGCGCTGCGTGTGTGTGTGCGCGTGTGCACGGTCTGTGCACTCATTCTGTACAGCATCTCATAGACACGCCACCATTTGTTTAGGCATCCTTGCTGATGGATTGGCACCCAGCTACTCTTGATCCCCCCACACCCACGCATGCCTCAGTGAGCATCCCTGCATACACCCTCTTGTCTACCTGTGGGGAAAAAAAGCCTTCCCATTCGCCCTGCTGTCCATTTTGAGGTAACAAGCAATAATAATAATGCCCCAGCCTACATCTGTTTACAACTTCTCTTTTCCACAGTTGGATATGGATTGTAGACCTGGCTCTCCCACTGACTGCTATGTGGCCTAAGTCCTTTTTCTCCTTCCAATGAGTGGCTCTTGAGCTTCCTTATAGTTCCAAAGGCTTGTGGGCATCAAGTCCTCTCTTCCATGGTGCTGAGAGTCAACTCAGGCTCTACGTGTGCTCAGCAGGTGCCCTGACACTGAGTCCTGCCGTTAGCCCCCACCCATTTTTATATACAGCTAATGGCCAGTATCATTGAAACTTGTAAAGTAAACCGTAGGGGTTCACACAGCCTATAAATAGGAGCTTTGTATTTATTTCTTCATGAGTCATCTGTATTACTAGCCATTCCCAAAAGAACAGTAGTAGTATATTTTTCTGTCAGATAATAATTAATGATTTTCAGAAAGCTGTTAATGGTGCTAGCTCCCAAGCCTTGAGTAATGTAGAGACTTGCTCATGAGGTTTAGATAAACCCCAACCATTCCCACATACCTTCTGGTTTCCCTATTCTCTTATACATAGATTCCTCATATTTAGAATATCTATTTATTGAACATATGCTAAGTTTATTTGAACATTTATAAAGTGCTTGGTGTTTATTGGGTGCTCCTTAAATGCTCACCTCCCCCTCCCCCTTCTCACCTCTTGGGTTATTTTGTGTAGCAGCCCAACCCCCGTTGTTTGGTTATTTCTAGATGTCAAGATGGGCAGCCCTCCCGAATCTGCATCTCTTAAGCATTCAGGAAATGCATTACACATGCAGTTGTGGTTATTGTTATCCTTCGAGTTTCTTGACACAGCCCATAAACATTCATCCGTGGTGCATGAAAAATGCCCTGGAGCCCAGGCTTAGCTTGTCTCCGGGTATCTGTTTCATCTTCAGATGTAGCCCGTGTGCCAGTGATGATTCATGGAGATACTTAACAGTGAAGAACAGTTCTGTTGTGTTGGAAATCTTTGAAAGAGTGCTTATCAAAGTGTCATTCCTCTTTTCAAAGTCACTCCTTGCAGAGAGTCCTCCTACACTGACGCCACGGCGAGGTGCTGTCTTACTGCCGAGACCCAAAGTGCAGCCGCTCGAGGCATTTTCTGGCTTCCATTTGCAGACTATCACAGAGCTCAGAAGTACCCAAAGCCGTCTTTTCTAGGTTTGCTCTCCCACATGCGAGGAGGGGCTAGTTGGAATGCACACAGTCACACTTTGGTAGCTGTGATGGTAACTCTGCAATCACCAGGGAGCCCTCAGCTGGGGCAGGCTTTTTACCCGTATCTTCACTCCTTTGTCCTGCATTCTCATTCTTTCTTTCCGAAAGTATGAGAAGAAAGAGGTTGAGGGAAGCAGGCCTAGAGCCTGTGGCACTCACCTGTCCCCAGTCTCCTGTGAACTTTGCTTCTTCTCTGCTTTTCTTTTCCCGATGCCATCTTTGAAAGCCCCAGTCACGCCTCTTCCCTCCCCACTGACTGGTTGCTGCCCTGTGCGTGTACGTGCACTGGGAAGTCACAGGCCATCAGAGGAGTGGAACCGAGCTGTCCACACCGTTGCCCTTCCCTGGCATGAGGTGCCGGTGACTGACACTAAGCCCTCCAGTTTCCAAGTGCGGCTTAAAAGCTTTATTGAGGAAGAGATTGACACTGCAGCCAGGGAACTGTCAAGATCCCCTCTCAACGGCACCACAGTGTGAGGTGTGTTATAGAGTGTACAACTGCTACCTTTCTGTTGGTCTTCTCTGAAGGAGTAGAGGCTACTCTCACCAAAGAACAGGCAGATGTTGCTGCCGAAGGCTGTTTCTTGGGTCGCATTGTTCGCTGTCTAGAAGCAGACGTGTGCTTTGACCATACAATGCCAAACGGTGAATTGAGTTAACCCCATCAAAAGGAGACTGTTTGTGTATCTGTTTTCACTGGTTGTTGATTAGCACTGGATACTGAAATTAAGATGAAAAGAATCACTCAGCGGATTTTTATTAGCTGGATATTGAAAGGAAATGTGAAAGCTGTGACGGGCCGAGGGAACACTAGCCAAGTTTGGCTTTCTTCAGGTGGCCTCACTCCACAGTGTCACTCTAGGATGTTAAAGAAGCAACCCTGCAATCCTGCCTGTGGTGTGGGGGGTGTCTAACATCTGCTCGTCATGCCTGTCAGCACAGAAACTTCAAAGGAATCAAATGTTTCCCCAGGAGGGGGTATCTTTGTGGTGACCTCAATTTTTCGTTTTCAGCTGATGTTGACAGTTTCCACATATTGTCTCAAATTTAGAGTAAAATGAAGTCTGCACTCAAGCAAAAGGAACCTCCCTGTGGGGAGTAAAATGGTCATAGACCCACAATGCACTCTCAGCTTACAGACAAAATGTGATGGGCTTCAGTGGGGGAAAGGATGAGTGTGTGTTTTATAGCCCAAATGTATGCCATAAAATCCCATTTCTTTGCAAATCCTTCCTATGTTGTAGCCCAGCATTGTAGCTCCGGGGACCATTTCTTTGTGTAAGGATAGCAACATCTCTTAACTTGTGGAATTTCAAGAGGTCCTGAGGACGTGTGTGACTGGACGGGGTAGGAGGTGAAGGCAGTACAGTGTACAGTGGTTACGTCCCTGCCCGGGGCTTTGGTCTCGCTGTATGTACAGTAAGTCCTTCTCACAGCTCGCCAGCAGCGCCCATGGAGTTCCTGTGGCTTTGTCAGTGTGTAGTTGTGATTTTGGTTACTTAGCTCTGGGAAAGTGCTTCAAAAAGCTACATACATGCACATATATATTACTTTAAGTGGATGTATATATATGTATATGTGGTATGTGCTATTATAGTAAAAACTAGTATGTAATTACATTTGAAAATATGGGATCATGGATTCTCCCATAGATAGATTCAAAAGTCTCTGGGAGTGAACATTTTCACAGAGAGGGTGCTTCACCTCTGTTTGCTTCTAAGCTCTGCCCCATAGCAGCTGTGCCATTTTCTCACCCCTGTGTACAGCTCCTGGCCCCAGCAATCCTGGGCAGTGAGTGGAGTGGTCAGGTCTCCTGCAAACACACCGTTTCCTCCCCAGCACTTAACATGAGCGCTTAACAAATCTGTAGGTGCCAGCTGGTCTTGTCTGTGTAATCATCATCTAATTAAAAGAATGTTAACACACTCTGTGTGTAGGCACTGAAGTAAATCTGTTTTTAAAAAAAAGAAAGAAATTATTGCCTTAGGAAAAGTAGATAAAGATAACTGCTACCAAGAAAATTTACTGTTGAATTAGGCATAGAGAGACAAATATAAAAGTTTTGGGGGGAACCTTCATCGATAGTATGGCAGTCAGCATTCCCAGGATATTTACAAATATCCCAAGTCCTAAGCCAAAGAACAGACAGTGATCCTCTATGTGGCTTAGAGGACGAGAGTGCCAGCTGAGTACATATACTTAAGTTACAATTCCATGGTCATAGAGTGCGTGTAGCATGCTTTTTAAGAAATAATTTTATTTAATCATCCAAGTATGAGTTCCTGAGGCACTGAATCATAGAACCCCCTACTGTAGGATACAGAGACACAAACCAAAGGAAGAAAATGTAAAGCAGCCTAGTTCTGACATTGAGTGTGTGGGTGTGGGTGTGTGGGGGTGTGTGTGTGTGTGTGAGAGAGAGAGAGAGAGAGAGAGAGAGAGAGAGAGAGAGAGAGAGAGAGAGAGAGAGAGAGAAGGAGGGAGAGGGAGGGAGGAGACAGAGGGAATTTAAATGTCCCTACAATGTTGTTTGTATCCCTAGTTTCTTGCTGTTTTTGTTCATAGTGGTACTGAATTTGCAGCATTGAGCACAAGCAGAGTAATAACATGCACCCATATACTAACCTACCAAGTATTAACAAGTATTGATGTCTGTCTACAGAGGGACCATTTATTATACTGAGTTATAGAAATGAGAGTACAGATGTTTCTTCCCTGGGCACATAGTCTTTGAGTGTTTAAAAGTAATCTTTACTTACAGAGAAAGAATGTGTTAAGTATTCTTAGTAATGCTGTGACGACTGTCTTACTATAAAGCACAAACCTATATAATATTGTCTTGCTGAAAGCAAAAGTCTCTTCTATTTTGTTCTTACTAGGAGCAGACTTTGAGTCCACATCTTCCAAAAGGAAAGAAGCTTCTTTTTTATGTAGAGATTAACACTTTACAGTTCAGTTGTCCCTCTGGGTTCCCTTCCTTCATGATTCTATAAACACACATGCATATCTCAGACAACAGCAAATTAGCCAAGGAGCTTCAGAGAAAGAGCTGCGTAAACAAGACTGAACAATAGCAGCATCCTTGGAAGGGGAGTAATTTGCAGGTCCCAACCCTAGACAAAGAACTACATATAAGTAATGACTGCAAAGGGAAGGAAGATAAGCCTCTCCCAGAAACGAGCCCTTGTATTGGTTGTCCGGAGCAGAGTGATCTGCCTTGAAAACCATGTATGTGCTAACAACAAAAATGGACTTACCAGCATACACACACACACACACACACACACACACACACACACACACACACACACACACACCAATAATAGTGGCCAGAGAAAAAGACTCAGTTTGAGCGTGGGAGGAAGACATGGGAAAGACTGGAGGAGGGGAAGGGATGAGAGAAAGCTATGTAATTTGATTTCAAATAAGAACATTTTTCTTAAAGAAGCGCCAGTTCTCCTCACAGCTCTGCTTCTGAGAATGCTGGTGGTTGGAAGCCGCAGGAGGGCTGGGATGGAATCAGAACGCACGCTCACTACGACCCACTCCTGGACCTCTGCTCTCAGCAGTTGCTCTGCCCTCCTGATTGTGACCATCTTAATAGACTTGTGAATAAAGCATGAAATGCAGCGTGCATGTCTTCTGTAGAAACAGATTCACACAGGGCATTCTACAGTACAAAATCCATGAAGTTTGGGGGGGGCTCCTGTCTGTCATTTTGCTTTGCTGGAAATTAGATAAATACATTTTAAAGAAATTTAGTGACAAATGGAAACAAGAAAGACAACTTTCTCGCCTCAAGAAATCCCAGAGTAGGCTGTGGACGGTGTGAGAGGTGTCAAAGCTTGGGGTGGAGAACTGGAGGCAGCATTGGAGGTTTTTTTCTTTCCTGTGTGTGCAGTGGGTTGTAGTAGATTTCCCTTTGGAAGCATCTGAAGCTAGGAAATACAGCCCCTCAGTCAGAAGATAGTCACGCGCACAGTTGTTAATAAAGTCACTCTCAAACTTTTGTTCTCATGGCCCCTTTACACAAATGGAAAGAGGTTTTGTTTCATGTATAATAACTTAAATATACCAAATTGGTTTGAACCTGAGAAAATTTAAGTTATTTAACTCATAATAATGATAATAATAATAATAATGACAATAATAATGATGCCAGGCAGGGGTAGTGCACATCTTTAATCCCAACATTCAGTAGACAAAGACAGGTGAATCTCTGTAAGTTCAGGGCCAGCCTGGTCTGCAGAGACAGCCAGAGCCACACAGAGAAACCCTATCCCAAATAAATAAATAAATAAATAAATAAATAAATAAATAAATAAATAAATAGATGATAGTAAGCCAGGTTGGTAAGGCAAACCTGTAATCCCAGCCACTCAAGTAGTGAGACATGAGGGTGGCATTTGAGGTGAACCTGGGCTGCAGAATGAGGTCAATGCAAGCTCAGACAACTTGGTAAGATCCTCCCAAAAATATTAACAAGAACATCTTTGATAGCTGTTGGAATACTGGCTTCATATGTGTGAGGCTGTGTTCAATCTCCAGTACTGAACATAGTTATATGAGTATCTCGATTATATATTTATATGAGCAACATTTTTATGAAAAATGCTTTAACAGTACAGCTTGTGGTGCATGCCCCCTCTTCTTTTCTTGTGGGTCTCTGATGTGTGATCATCAGAACAGAACAGGATTTTGATTGGGGGAAGTGTGTTGCAGCCTGTTTGAAGTATATGAAGAAAATTTATCCTTCTTCCATAGACACATATTTGGACCTTCAGACCTCATGAAAGGGTCTCAGGAACACCCTGTGGTCTTCAGGCCACACTGTGAACCACTGTGCTTTTGAGCAGTGAAACATGAATACTGGGCTTTGTTTATTCACCAAATATTTATTTAAAAGGTTACCGTAGGCCAGCAAATGAGAAATTAATGGATCTGGTAGGGTTAAAGAGTTCAGAAGTTGAGGCTGAGTTTGGAATTTCTTTAGCAAGCTTAATGTTGTATATTTGGGCAGGCAGGGTACCAGCGATGAGAGGGAATAGTTACGGACACTATGGGAAGGTGGTGATTTGAATACAAGCCCATCCTTGTCAAAGTGGATTAGGAAGGTAAGTAGTAGAAGATTGAAAACCAGAGAGTCCGCTGGAAGCTCAGAGAAAATAGGATATTTCTAGCACAAGAAGGTGTTGATGACATGTTGGAGGACGAAAGGAGGCTGCTTGGGCTGGAGGCTTAGGGGTGAGGACTTCTGTCAGAGAGAGGAGAGTGAATCTGGTGGGCCTGGGTCCTGCTGTGGCCCTATCAGGAGTCCTCAGAAGTGCCACCTCTTCCCAACCACTGGAGCATGTCCTCTCAGAGTGCAAAGGCCCTGTAGTAGGGGTTCATTCTCTCCACGTGTGTTGGGTATCCCCCAGGCCGTCTCTCTTAGCCCTCCCGGGAGTCTTCATGGAGGAGTACTAAGTCCAGCATCGGCGGGCGGGTGGGACGTCTTTACCTTACACAACATTGTAATCATTATTACTTTGCTTTTTTCCTTTGTTTTTTTTTAGGCCATCCAGACCTTTCAAGTTCCCAAGAAGGTAGGGTGATTTAAGTCATCTTTTTTGCTAATGAACTCTGTAGTTTCCATTCCTCTGTTTTCTCTACACTTTGTTCTTTCTACCTTCTTTGTTCATATTTTATGAAGCAAAATACATTTCTTATACATTGACTGCTTTCAGAAGCCCATATCTATAAAAGTGCTTTTCAAACTTAGTAGACTTTCTTATCCTTTCAATTCTCTTGGGGTCTGCATTTGTATTTGTCTAGCTATTTTGCATTCTTTCCTATTTAAGTTGGCTTCTCTGTCCTTTTTGTTGGCAGAGGGGGCAGGGTCACATGCACCGCCATTATCTTATTTGTTAAATAATAGTATTTACCATTCTGCCAACTAGTGTGACTTGAATTAATGGTAGTTTATTTGTAAAAAATGTAAAATAGTAACTGTATTAGGATAAAGGCATTCATTTATGTGGAATTTTTAAATGATGTGTATGTGTGTATATGTCTGGGGGTGTACGCACTTGAGTGTGGGTGCCTGTGAAGGCCAGCGGTGTCAAGCTGAAGCTGGAGCTACAAGAGGTTGTGAGAGATGCTTGATGCAGGTAGTGGGAACAGGGAATGCGTCCCTTGTAAAGCCATATTCACTACTAACTGCGAAACCCTAGAAAACATTACATAGAGTTCTTGAAAATAAAGCCAATACACTGTCCTGTGCTCTCACACAATGTGGTTCTAGGTACAGTGTCTTCACAGAAACTTGAAGTGACTGTGAGATTCAGCTTTCACAGAAGCTCAAGTAGAAAACAATCCAGCCCTCCTAGATGGGAGCACTCACCATCTAGAGTAAAGTCAACCTCCCAAGGGGGAGCACTCACCATCTAGAGTAAAAGTCAACCTCCCAAGGGGGAGCACTCACCATCTAGAGTATAACTCAACCTCCCAAGGGGAGCACTCACCATCTAGAGTATAATTCAACCTCCCAAGGGGAGCACTCACCATCTAGAGTATAACTCAACCTCCCAAGGGGGAGCACTCACCATCTAGAGTATAACTCAACCTCCCAAGGGGGAGCACTCACCCTCTAGAGTATAACTCAACCTCCCAAGGGGGAGCACTCACCATCTAGAGTATAACTCAACCTCCCAAGGGGGAGCACTCACCATCTAGAGTATAACTCAACCTCCCAAGGGGTTGCATTCACAGTCTAGAGCAGTGGTTCTCAACCTGTGGGTCATGAGCCTTTTGGGGGTTGAACAACCCTTTCACAGGGGTCACGTATTAGATAATCCTGCATATTGATTGGATACTTCCATTATAATTCATAAGAGTAGCAAAATTACAGTTATGAAGTAACAAGGAAATAATTTTATGTTGGGGGTCACCAGACATGAGGAACTGTATTAAAGGGTCACAGCGTTGGGAAGGTTGAGAACCGCTGGTGTAGAGCAAGACTCAGCCTCCCAAGGGGAGTACTCACTGTCTGAAATAAAACTCTCATTAGTAAACTCTTGTTTAAAATCACTTAAGATTTTAGTAAAATGAATGTATAAATTGCGTCTTAGCCTTCTTGGGTGGTGCATGTTAAACAAGCGCGTGTAAACTGAGCGGCATCTGCACTTTAACTTTTGGGGATGGGAGGTTCTCTTCCGTGTGTGTGGTATGGAGGCTGGGGTTTACTGTCACCTCCCTTCCTCTGTCACTCCCCACCTTACTTTTTGAGACAGGACCTCTCACTGACCCCAGATCTTGCTGTTTCAGCCAGGAGGCAGTTCCCAGGACCTGCCTGTCTCAGTCCGCAGTGCCTGGCTTTACACAGTGCCTGAGATTCAAACTCAGGGCCTTATGCTTGCACAGCAAGACCCTTATCCACTGAGCCAGCTCCCCAGTCTGAGTTTTGTTGAAGAACAGAAGAACACTGTGCTGTGTGTAACTGACACACTCATCGGGTCTCAAGGCCTGGTCACAGTCTGCTGTGCTGTATGTAACTGACACACTCCTCGAGTCTCAAGGCCTGGTCAAGGTCTGCTGTGTTGTGTGTAACTGACACACTCATCGGGTCTCAAGGCCTGGTCAAGGTCTGCTGTGTTGTGTGTAACTGACACACTCATCGGGTCTCAAGGCCTGGTCACAGTCTGCTGTGCTGTGTGTAACTGACACACTCATGGAGTTGTTCCACTTTCGCCCCTTTCTGAAAGAGAGACAGAGACACAGAAAAGATATGAGCATGCCACAGTAACAAAAATAACCTCACTTTTCTGGAAATAATGATCTTCTCGGCAGACTAAAATTTTAACATTTTGGAAATATTTGGGTTTTCCTCTGCTACCAGATTGATTTTTTGAAAGCATCTTAATTTATTTTTTTTTAGCATATCTGCCCCTAAGTACAACTTACTCAGAAAAAACCTTTCCTGGCTTTCCAGTTCCCACCTCACCCGGAAATAATCTCCTTTTTCACTGGCCAAGCATCAGTTCTGCTTTTGTAGGTATCTGTGCCTATCTGATTTTCTGCACTGAGCTATAAATTCCTTGAGCACAGGTATGTCTGCCCAGCTTTGCATTCCCACAGTGCCTTGCATCTCTCTATTTGATGTACTGTTAGATGAGTTTGTAGCCTCACACAAGGAAACAGCTGTCCTGTTTCTAAGTGTGAATTTTTCTGAATCTGAGTTGTTCTCCCATTAGGTTAACAATTGATGCCACTAGAAACATAGTGAAATGCTTTCCTTTAAGGGACAAGAAAAAAGGGAGGAATATTGAGGGAAGACAATCAGTTGGAGGGAGGAAGGTTTACTTAAGGAAGTAAAAGAGAACACAAAATCTTAACATTTGCTCAAGTCAGTAAAGTGGAAACTAAGACCATTTAGTTGATTTGGGCAGTGCCAAAGAATCAGGAGATTAAAGGCTACTAGGGTTAAGACATGGGACTTGGTCAGGAAAGGGGCACCCAGTCAATTTACATCCTTTCAGGGAAGTTTGTGGAGAGAGCAGGTTTCTGGAGAGGTCACAAAGGGTAAGCCAGGAGAGCAGCAAACAATTCACACGAGGTTCCTGTGATGCCAGTGACCAGTTCAAAGCCTGACGTATATAATGCTACCTGAGCATAAGGTAGTTCTGTAAGACACTCATTAACAGGGTGAGCCTGGCAATAAGGCTGAGCTCTGTAAGTTGTTCAAGGGACTTCCCGCTGGGTACCAGTCTAGCACTCAGTGCCATCCTCACCAGGGAGCCAGCCTGCCCACTCACTAGGAGTTGTGATGCATGGAAACATTTAAGACATCCTGTTACTAGGAGGATCTGAGGCAGCCGGCTGAGAGATGACATGAACTCTATTCAGTGTTGGCTGGGATAGAGCAGCAGGGAGAGCTCCCCAAGCCTATCCAGATGTTACAGAGGAGGACTACATTCAGAGTTGTGCTGTGTCCCTGTCTAAACATGCCCCAGTTAGAGCAGGTGGGTGCCTGATACATGTTAGCCAATATGCAGTTAGAGCAGGTGGGTGCCTGATACATGTTAGCCGACATACAGTTAGAGCAGGTGGGTGCATGATACATGTTAGCCGACATGCAGTTAGAGCAGGTGGGTGCATGATACATGTTAGCTGACATGCAGTTAGAGCAGGTGGGTGCCTGATACATGTTAGCCGACATGCAGTTAGAGCAGGTGGGTGCCTGATACATGTTAGCCGACATACAGTTAGATGGGTGCCTGATACATGTTAGCTGACATGCAGTTAGAGCAGGTGGGTACCTGATACATGTTAGCTGACATGCAGTTAGAGCAGGTGGGTGCATGATACATGTTAGCCGACATGCAGTTAGAGCAGGTGGGTACATGATACATGTTAGCCAATATGCAGGGCGGCTTGCATAAAAGAGCCAGTCCTTTTAAAAGTTGGTGTGAACATATGGTTCACTTTTTAAAGAACATAGCGTGCACATACCTTACTGTTGGTCAGAAGTGAAATGTTATAGGTGTGTCTGTGTGTCTTTTATAGGTCATTTAAAATTTCCTTTACTCCTCGCGGTTTTATAGGTTTTTTAAATTGTGATATTATGATCATTGTCTGGATTTCATATCGCATAGGGAACATTTATTTTCTTTGGAGCGCCGCCCATAGCTGGGCCTAGGCAGCACAAGGGACAGAAGTCCTGTCGACAATTTGTGCCGTTCAGGGGAAGCACTTGTCTGAGTGGCTGTGAGTCTCTCCACAGCACTAAGCATACTCAGGATAGCAATGCTGAGCAGTTGTCTCTAGGACAGGCCAGCTTGTGAGAATCTGCTGTGTGCGGGAGGAGTTGTGATAGAGTGAGGTAAATGTGTAGAGGAATGCACCAAAGAACTAACCAGAAAGTCCACATGGCGCCGGTGCCCATGTGCAGCATGTGGCAGGGCTGTGAAATCAAAACCAAATGTTTTCAAAGGGAAGGAAAGCAGTTATTGAAAGGGGGCTTTGGAGTTCCTGTGTGTGTGTGCACTTTTCTCAAGAGCACTAAACAAAAAGTCATTCTGGGTAAATTACGCTACATAAGAAAACGAAGCAGCGCAGGGCCACTGCCCTCTGTTGATAACATGTTTGGAAGAAGGAACGACTTCTGGTCATTAGAAAAAGCAGATCCCTTTACAGTGTGATGAGTAAATGCTTAGGTCTGGAGCTGTCCTCATGTCGTGGCTGCTTTGTAAAGGTCTGGTGTAAAGAGCTCCTTCTACTCAGACAAAGGGCACTATTGCATCAAAACTAGCGATTTTCTCACTGTTTGGTGGAATAGGAGATAAAGTGGAGAGGATGTTTATATTGGGCATGTGGCCCCTCAGAGAGGACATTTGAGCAGCCACAAGGAGCACATTGGGATTCATATGTTCCCATTACATCCTCAGTTATCCTTAAAGGCACTCTGTCTTGCCTAGCAAAATATTCCTTTGATAAAGTCTTAAATCCAGAATTTGCAATCAGTGTCCTGTGCTCTATGTAATTTTGCAGGGAGATATTAACTATTAGTGGGGCTAGAATGTTTTTTATTTTTGAGACAGGGTCTCACTATGGAGCTCTGGCTGACCTGGAACTCACTATGTAGACTAAGCTGGTCTTGAACTTCCCAAGTGCTAGCATTAAGGTTTGACAAAGGTAGCTGGAGAAACAGCTGTAACTCTTGTCTTTAGGTTGTGAGCAGCCTTTATCAGCTGAGCCGTGTCTCCAGCACTAGAAGTTTTAAAGTGTGAATTTGAAGAAGAATTTGCCAAGTTTACTTCCCTTCATGTCTTTCGTTTCGCTTGTGTTTGAAGAGACAGATGGAAACACAGCTAAAAGCCAGACTCTAGACCCAGATTTTCTAAGGCTCTGTGATTTGACTAATTCCTTAGCCTGTCTATGCCTCAACTTTTCCACTAAGGTGGATTTAAGAATGATTTAGATGATGGTTCATGTAAGGCACACGAGCCACTAACACTGCAGCGAATACAAACTTTTATGTCAAGTTACTTTAAAAGGACAAGCAGTGGGAAATGGCGGGCAAGCTTCTTAAGGCCTAACTATATTCTGGCTTAATTCTTTTATTAGAGTGGCAACTTGAAATAAATATATCCATAGAGTCAGTTCTCTGCGTGTAGAGATGGGAAGGGCTATACAGCAATATTTCCAGGCAAGGAGAGCCCCTGGCTTTATTTGTAATTGCTAGTGTGTTCTCAGAGAAACCCCTCATATTCTTAATTTGAAGTCTCTTTCACATGACCCAGAACTAGGCATCACAGTAGCCAAGTGAACTGCCATTGTTGAGAATTTGGAGTAGTCACTCACTGGGTGTTTGGGGGTTTCTTCTTCTAATGAAGACTGGAGCAACTAGAAGCCCCAGACACTGTATGACACTTAGAGAAAGTTCAGTCTCACACAATTCTGGCAAGCACTTGGTTCATACCGGGGAGAGCAAGTCCAGGAGGGGTACGGAGGGATGTGTGAGGAAAGTCAGTGATGGAGTTAGTAAGGGAGGGAGAGACTGGAGCCAGCCTGCGGAGACAGAAAGGCTGACGGGTGATAGGAACCTGACACAGTGTCTGCTGGGCAATAAAAATCAAATGGGCCCCTCCTACAAAGTTGTGTTCTAGGCACTGATGCCTCGCTGGATAAAGTAAATGCCCCTGCCTTCATGAACTCAGTCTGCTGATAATCGTCATTAGTTTATTTCTAGGAAGAACAAAAGTGGCTCTGGGAAGTATGATTTGGGTGGTTTTGAATTTCACTACATAAACCTGTTCATAGACTTTTTCCCTTTTTAAGGGAGCTGATTTAAAGTATAGAGAAAGCAAATAAGGACAGAAACAAAAATTCTGAAAGGCACTGCAAGATGGAGCCTCTTTTATTTTGTTTCTTTTTCTTCTTCTTCTTCTTCTTCTTCTTCTTCTTCTTCTTCTTCTTCTTCTTCTTCTTCTTCTTCTTCTTCTTCTTCCTCCTCCTCCTCCTCCTCCTCCTCCTCCTCCTCCTCCTTCTCCTCTCCTTCTCCCTCTCCTCTTCCTTCTCTTTCCCCTTCCCTTTCCTCTCCTCCTCCTCCTTCGTACCTATAAAATGTGGCTTTTTTGTCTTCTTCTTCCCAGACATGCATACAGATGCAAACTGTCATCTGTCACATAACCTACCTATAGTAGCCTGTGGTCACTAACCACTGCTATTTTATCAGAAAAACAAAAGGACAAGGTTCTTGACATTTTCTGCATGGATGTATAGAAATACTTCTAGTTACTGGTAAATATCTGTGCGGCCTAAAATGGGGATCTGACCCTGCTCTTGTGTGTAGCGTTTCCTCTACACTGCTTCTCAGAGGTCCTCTCTGTGCTCCCTTTGTGCCTCGTAGTTACGCAGCCCTGCTAGCCGACTGGCCCGTGGTGGTCCTGGGCATGTGCACTCTGCTCATCGTGGTCTGTGCCCTGGTGGGAGTCCTAGTCCCGGAGCTTCCCGACTTCTCTGACCCGCTGCTGGTAAGGAGAACTGGACCTGTGCCAGGCCTCAACCATCTCCCTGAATTAAGTGCTTAAATGCATGGTACCTTCCTCCATTGTTTCTGAGATAGAGTCTTACATTGTAGCTCCTTGAACTTGTCATCCTCCTGCTTCAGCCTTGTGGGTCTGAGCCACCACACCCAGCCCCTCATTTCTTTATGAACCTACTGCAGCCACCAGTAACTATGCAGCTCTCTTTCTGCAAGTAAAGATGTTATCAGCTGGGTATGGCGTCACAGGCCTTTAATTCCAACACAAGGCAGAGACAGGTGGATCTCTGTGAATTCCACGCCAGCCTGGTCTACAGAATATGTTTCGGGACAACTAGGTCTGTTACACAGAGAAACCCAGTCTCAAAAATAACAACAAAACAAACCAAAAAACCCAAACAGATATATTATCTATACTCTTAGGTATATCAAGGAACTTGCTCATCCTCAACTCAAGCTCAAGATGTCCCCACTTCTCTGTCCCTATATTTAATAAGGAGCAACATATGAATAATGTGCATACTCTGAAAGTATTTTCCTAAAGATTTTAGTATTGTGTGTCTTTCCCCACCTCCCAGAGGTTAAAGATATTTCCATGTAACAGGACCTGTTAAGTAAATGTTCCTCTGAGGTGGAATAATGAGAAAAATGTGACCAAGGATAATGATATACTCTTGGTAAAACACTGTAACAATGTAAGACATAATTTAATTTGACTATAATTTTTACAAGTTAGAATTAAACACTTACTAAATACTTGGGCACAGGTAAGTTTCTGATATGCTCTTCCCACCTCCTGAGACATGTAACTGGAGAACCAGATGAGTTTGTCATAGCAAAGAGATGATCATTATCCAAAAGGCAGTGTGTGTGTTAACACAGGTCTCCTCTGCAGTCGTGAGGAGTGCCTGTGTTTCCTTTTAGAGACTCTGCATCACTTTGATACTGCTTTTCTAAGTCATTAGCATAACTGTCATTAGTGAAAAATGGAATGCACTAATGGAAACACGTTATATTTTGTCTTAGGGTTTTGAACCAAGAGGGACTGCAATAGGCCAAAGGCTGGTCACGTGGAATAACATGATGAAAAATACAGGATACAAAGCAACATTAGCAAATTATCCTTATAAGTATGCAGAAGAGCAAGCCAAAAGGTAATCACTTACTTTACATGACTTTTAAATGAAATATTAATGAATCCTTCTTATTGCCTGAGCAAAAAGACTAAGTTAAAACCCAAAGCTCCATTCCTTTGCCATGAAGTTTAACTTGTCACTAAAATGTCTTGGCTGTACTATGATGAGGGTGATGTTTTTCTTCTTTACACATGGAAAAATTAATGTTGCTCACATGATTCCCAGCTTAGTGTCAGATGCTAAGTATGTTGGAGCCTTAGGGTTACACTGTTAGAATCTGCCTGTCTCCTTGAAATAGCTAGAACTTTATCAAAGATGAAATTGTTTTCCCTTTCAGCCACCGGGATGACAGATGGTCTGACGATCATCATGAGAGAGAGAGGAGAGACGTAGACTGGAACTTCCAGAAAGACAGCTTTTTCTGTGATGTTCCAAGTGAGTAAGCATCTGTATGGACCAAGTCCTTAGCAGCTTCCCGGGGTGGGGCGGGGGTGGGTGGGTGGGGGGACGACAAGACTGAGTGAGAGCAAACCAACAGCTTCCTGGTTCTGTAGTCATAGGAATGTCAGCTAAGTAATGTACCCGCCTTCTCGGTAGTCAGCTACCAGTCTGAATTTATCTGTGATTAAAAATGAAGGGTTCTGTTCAAATTTAAGGGACAGATTAATAACATTTTCTACCTTGTCTGAACTTTCAAGTCATGTCAAATTCTTTTTCCTATTTATTTCTGGATCAAATAACAAGTATGTATTCTTTATTGAATCCTGAAATAATCTATTAGTAAGAACAGTTTTATAGCTTTGTTTAAATGAAAGCAAACATGTTCAGAACTTTCCACATGCATGGTTTGGTGTCACATGCCTGTAGACCTAGCTACTCTGAGGCTGAGGCAGGAGAATCACTTGAGTCCTGAATTCTTGGCTGTAGTATTCAGGTACCCTATGCTGTTTGGGTGTCCACACTAAGTTTCCCATCAATATGGTGACCTCCTAGAAATGAGGGACCATGAGGGGTGAGCTGGCCTAGATCAGAAAGAGCCATGCTCCATCACCTAACAGTGGAAACAGAGGGGTGAACGGAGTGTGGTGCAGAGGTAGGTCCAGAGCTTGCAGGTGGTCAGCCTGGCTGGAAAGGATGTGTGGGCGCCGTGCTGAGGCTAGAACCCTGGAGCACCTGAAGCTTCTGCTGCTTAACCGCAGCCGTGTGGGGCCTCACAGAATTGAGCCCCAGACATCGCAAGAATCCATATTTCAGCGTGGAGCCATGGGTCTCACTAGAGAAATTCAATTACACGTAAAGCCTGCTTTGCGTGGCAGCTGCCAGGGAGGATGTAAGGGGGTGGCGAGGACTACAGATGACATGCTAAGTGCTCAGTGGCCGGAGCGGTTAAGAAGAGGGTGAGGGTAATAGGTTTTGCCTGAGCAAGTATTAATAGTAACATTGTTTGATTTCACCTTGTGGAAAACCCTGATTGTTTATTTCCCTGCCTCATTAGACACCAGAGGACCACTTAGATCTTGATATCTCAGATAGATGGGGGGGGGGTGTTCAGATTCTATACTGATTCTAGGAAGCAATGGAAGTTCAAGCTCAAACATTTTCTGCCTCTTAAAACACAGATTAGAAAAACTGAATTCTGATTATTTCTGCGTTTGGGCTGTTTTTGTTTTGTTTCCTTCTCAAAGTATTGTTATAATTGCTTAATCAGCGCTTGCTAATGTCTTACTAAGAACAATAGGAAATTCAGGAAGTATGTATACTTTTGTTGCCAGTAGTCCATACCAGTATCTGTCTTCTGAGCAGTAAGTTCTGGCTTCACTAAAGCCCTCCTGGGCTCAGTGGGAATGAAGTACTTCCTTTCACAGGGCTGGTTTTATACGCAAACTCAGCCTACATATGACAGTAGCTGTTTGGTGAACACAAGTGTTTGCTAAGGACAGCTGAATGATCATGAATAAAACCACGTGTGAAAATGGTTTGCCCATTGATTTTTGTTAATGCAATTAGGCATTTAGATAATGTAAAATTTAATCTATTTTGTTTTCTTTCATATATACTAAACTCTTTTAATAACCTAAACAGAAGCAGTCTCATGGAGCACCTGCCTTCCATTTCATTCTCACAGTTATTTGACATAGATCTTGTCACCATTGACAAATGAGGAAGTAGTCCCAGAGGAGTTAGCAGTTGCTTGCATGAGGTCGCACAGGTGATCAGAGGCAGGGGCTGGGAACAGCCAGATGTGACTTAAAGCCTTGCCCCTTCCTGTATGCTGCACATCTCCTTGTTCAAACAGCTTGTGTTAGTCTAACTTCAGCTTCTTTCTCTAGACTCGGGTTGAGGAGTAGCCCTGAGCACAGCCAGGATATGCAGTGCTCCCGCGGCCCAGGCTGGCACAGTGCTCGAGCACTCACTGGCCTCCCGTGTGAGTGCGGTGACTCAGTCACCCACCACCTCGCCTCTGTAGCCAGCTGCCAGAGAAACTACCCTTGTGACCCTTTTTAACATTCTCTAGGATGGCATGCTAACATTTCTCATGCCGCTAAGAAAACGAAGAGAGACCTTCAGTTAATTTTCTGCTGAAAGTTTACAGCCTCCTCTTCCTAATTATGATCTAATCAGAAATAGATTTGTTACATACTTACCACGAAGTTTACATGTAGCAAGTGGACGCAGGCTTGGAGCTAAGCGTTGCTAGCACACCCCCATACCTCCCAACACACACACACACACACACACACACACACACACACACACACACACACGTGCGCGCGTGGGCGTGTTTCCTCTGGGAATTTATCAAAGGAAAGAATTCCCTACTGAGAATGAATTGTCTGTGCAGTTTCTCTTGTTGCTGAATTCTGACTCTTACTAGATAAATACCAATAAACATTTTTCTTTCCCTTGCCTCATCCTACCAGGTGATGGATATTCCAGAGTAGTGTTTGCTTCAGCAGGAGGGGAGACGCTGTGGAATTTACCTGCAATTAAGTCAATGTGTGATGTGGATAATTCCAGGGTATGTAAAATACAGCTGAAGTGTGTTCAGCGTAATAAAGTTATGTTATGGAAACTTCTGCTGCTGCCCTGTTGTCTGCCGATGAAAGGCCTGCAAGGCTTACCACCAAAAGCAAGCCCCAGCAGGCAGGCTGTGCTCTCCGGATCCCAGCATTAAAGTATCCTTGTATTTCTCCATCTTTAAACACGCTGCCTTCTTTAATAAAGATCTCTCTTCCTTTAACACTCACATTCTCTCACCTTGATGGCCTTCTGTTATTTCACAACAATTCTTTCTGGAATAATGGTGCAGACTGTCCCTCTCTCCTCTCACTGTACTCTTGCTTCTCTAGTTTAGTCTCACTGTTCTGCACGTCACCCCTCCCAGAGTCAGTTGTCAGCCTTGTCACTATGCAGTTATATGCCTGCCTTTCTGGCTATCGGTGATTTCAAGGAGAACTTAGGAAGCGGGGGGGGGGGGGGGAATCAAAAGGCATTAATGCAGTGTCTGTCTCAATGGCCCTGTACTCCAATCCAGACTGCCCCAGATCTAAGCACCTCGCTGTTTGGGAAGACACGAGGATTCAGGGTAGGCCTTTCCTCGCAGACTCCTCCAGAGCCATACAGACATCAGCTCCAGAAAACATGGAGTCAGTCACCCCTGGGTGCTGAAGGGCTGTCAGTTTGAGTAGGTCCAGACTGCTGTCTGATGTCACTAATGGACCTGTCCAAGGATGATAGCCAGGCAGGAAGGGACTCAGGATGTTCTTAGCATAACCTTAAGATGTAAAACCAGAGGTTAGTCCCAAACCCAAGCACCTGCCGTGTTATTCCCATCATGTGCTCTCTGAGGGGGGTGTCAGTGAAACATGAGGTATAAAGGACCCATAGCGTCACCAGACCAGCAGGATCATCGTGCTAACGAATCCCTTCAGAGAACTAGCAGCTCACAGTCCACCTGAGTTGGTGGTCCCAGATGCCCAGGCTTTACACCATTCTCCAGTAGGAAAAGCTATTTGACATCTTGGGGGTGATGTTACCAGTGGTTATGTCACCTTCCTTGTCTTTGGTTCCAAACCTATCAAACCCACAAATGATCTATAAAAAGGCCAGAGTTTTCTAGTCAGTAGTCAGGTTTTGTTTGCCATATTTCCTCCACTAGCTGCTAGATACTACCTTACTTGGAAGCTATCTGTGTATTTCTCATTGTGTGTGGCATCTCTTATGTAGAAAGTTAATTTTAAAGTCGTAAGCATGCAGAGGCACTTCATGCATTCAGCAGTCTATATGAGGTGTGTCTAGTGAGTTGCTGTCGGCCCATGGTCCTCAGACCTTGCCTTCCTAGAGACTCCCTGTGACCATGGGCTACTCACTGTGTTCATTCTGAACAGCTTGATAATCCCCACAACAGCACGTGAGCTAAATGCCATTGTATAGATGAGAACCTGGGCACAGATAGTAAGAAGCAGATTTGAGCCCAGCCAAACTGCCTCAAGAGCCTGCCCCTGCCCTCTGCACTTTGTGCTTCCATAATGTTACGTTTTATTTTTGCTGCATGCACAGTTTCCTACTCAAATGAGCCTTAAAGAGTCGTCATGGCCTGGGACAAGTGTCAGTTTGATAGCAGTTTATTCTTTCAATATGCACTAGATGCTAAGAGTCAAAAAGCCAGCAAGCAACACTGTGTCATGATAGCTTTCAACAATGAAAACAATGTGTACTTCCGCCATCAGTATGTACATATCAAATGATCCTGGAGTGGTAGCTTACAAAAAAGACACACCTGAACAAGAAGATAAATAGTGAAAAATTATATGAAGGGGAAACAATGGAAGAAAAATAAAGATAATGACAAGAGAGCCCAAGAATGCAGAGCCTACCATCCGCCCACTGCGAGCTGCAGCTTGTCAGTAACTTCCCACCAGCCAGCCATAACAATTTCCTTTCAGTGGCCAAAGTCACCAGTGGGGTAATAAATTATGACTGGAACAAGTGTATGTATTAGAAACCCAACTTTTCCTAATGCTGAAGAGGGGAACGTTTCCCCCTATACTACTCTCTCTCTGTCTCTGTGTGTGTGTGTGTGTGTGTGTGTGTGTGTGTGTGTGAGAGAGAGAGAGAGAGAGAGAGGGGGGGCAGGGAAATCAAGGATGTGAATTCAGATGTATGCATGCATGTGGAGGCCAGAGGATAAGCTCACGTGTCCTTCCTCAAACACCAACAGGGTCTCACACTGGCCTGGACCTTGCTGAGTAGACTAGACTATCTGGCCAGCATACCCAAGGATTCATTTGTTGCCATTTCCTCAGCACTGACATTTTAAGTATATGTCACCATGCCTGGCTTGATTTTTTAACGTGGGTTCTGGGAATGAATTCAGGTCCTAATGCTCACACTTTCAGACTGAGCCATCTCCCAGCTCATCTCTCATACTCTTGATAAAAGAGGTATTATGTTGTGTCCATAGTTCCGTGTGTGTGTGTGTGTGTGTGTGTGTGTGTGTGTGTGTGTATACAAATGTAATAGCACATGTAGAAGTTAGAGACAGCTCGCAGGAGTCAGTTCTCTCCTATCATGTGGGTCCTGGGGCTTGAACTCAGGTCCTCAAGCCTAGCCGCAAGCACCTTTACCCACTAAGCCATCTCACCAGCCCAGTTCTTAACAGAGTGCTTACCAAGTAAGAATGGAGGGGACAGACCCAAAACACTCATCCAAAGGAGTATTTGGTGTGGGCAGTTACAGAATCACAGTAAATGAATTAACAGGCAGTTGAGAACCTAATGGTCTACTTCAATAAAAATGGTTATAAACCAGTTGCAAATGTGATTATTCTTAAATTCCTGCTCTGGAAATAAATGATAAAGTATCCATTTGACGTGCTAGGTAATAACTTGGGTCAACGGCTCAGCTTTGAAATCACTGCTTAGCTTTTTCCAGTCCCCAGTTGGAGCTGCTTTGGGAATCTGTGTGTTCTGGTGTCCTGAGTCCCTGACAGCCCTTCCTCCCCACCCCTCAGTCCTTGTTACTGTGTTTAAGCACTTGGTTAGTAACACCTCTCAAGCTAATGGGACCAACCTAATGATCCAAAGCAGAAGCGCTGAGCTGTCAGTGGGTCGACCCTGGTGATGAGTGTTGCACTCAGTGAGGCCAGCTGTTCCCTTGTCCTCTGCTGTGACGAATCTCCAGTTCCACTGAAATTGCATGCCTCTGTGCTCCTACTTCAGAGAACTGGGGCTTCCAGAAAGAGTGTCTCTGTCAACCTTCCCATTGAGGCATCCCCTTGTTAGCCTTTGTCACTTCCCTGACCCTCTGGAGTCCTTGCTTCGGTCCTGTAAGACCCACTGGCTAGCACACATTCATAACCGGAAGGGTCTCTCCAAGCATCACTCCACTGGAAACACTTTATGTGTATTAGTTTCTGCATGTGATAGACGTCAGAACTTTGCGGGTTCCGATTGTGAAGGGGATTTGAAAATTGGTGTCCAAGACTTTGTCTTACTAGGTTAGCTTTCGTGGACTGCTGGAATCCCCCAGAAGCTTAGAGGGCCCTGGAATATATTTCCCGAGACTTCTTTCAGGGGGAATTTGCCTTCACTCTTCTAACTCCTTTTGGCTTTATGTGTGGGGGCTTGAATACCAGGCAGAGTACTGGAGTCAGATGAGCCTGCTATTGAGGGCTTAATCTTCCTCTTTTTTTCCTCTCTTGGCTTCTTAAAATACCTCCAACTTAGCCAGTAGTTTTTAAACTTAAGTATCATTTAAACACTACTGGTCCCTCCTTTCTCTCTCTCCCTCCTTTCTTTTTATCCCCTATTTTAAGTCAACTCCATCCCTGCGACTTCCTAACTAGGGAACTGTGCAAAGACATGTCATAGCCACATAAGCGAGTGGCTTCCCAAGACTCCCAGGAGTGAGCAGCTAGAATTTGAGGCCTGTGTTCGTTGTGAGGGATTTGCTTTTGTAAACTCTATTTTATTTTTATAGATTCATAAGGTTTTGGAATTATTCCAAAGAATCCCTTTTCCAGAAATATGACAAGACTACATATGCCCCCTACATAAATAGACACCTATCTGCCAGTCTCTTATAATATGGGATTCTGTATTTATCTCAGTCACAAATAACTAGTTATTGCCACTGTGATGTGATACTTTCAGACTTGGGCACTTCCTCTGTGGATTCCCATGTCTACATAATATCCGACTTGTCACATTAAGTTCTGATCTTTGATTTCTCTGCTACTCTGAGAGTAAATTGAGGGCAAAGACCATGGTGCCTCTCTCTGGGCAGGTGCTCAGAGATGGTAATTTGAATTGATAGACAGATGGGAACAGCAGGCCTCACTTGCTGGGAGTCTGGGCAGTCTTCAGTGCTGCGGTCCATCCTGAAGGGATAGTTAGGGGATGCCCATCAGGATATCTTTCTCTGTGATCCTATTTCTTATCCTATGTGAGACCTTAAAGGCAGTTTTTCCAAATGTTATATATAGTCAGCCAACACCATTGTTCCCTGGGGGTAAACTGGCATTTGTTTTTATAGTGGCCAGCAAAGAAGTAGTTGTTTATTATGCCCAAGTTTTCAGTCTTTGGTCAAACATACATGTAAACCCTCTTATTAGGAAAAGGGGCTATGCGAGGACACTGTGCCGTGCCCCTGTTCCAGTTGTAGCTGTGTCTCCCTTAGCTTTGCTTGGGTGTTTCAGCAGCTGAACGTGCGCCCCTTCTAGCTGGGATCCCTGTAGTTGCTTTGTGGCTGAACTTATCTGCAATGAGAACTGGAGATCCATAACTTTACTAGTTCATTTTTCTCAAGTTAAGGCATGAATTTTTAAACCTGGAATTATCCTGCTTTATAAAAATGTTAATTATGTGTTTTCAGAAATAAGCTTTAAGATGAAGTTTTTGTGAAGGTAAAACTTACTCTATTGCATTTCAATAATAACTCCTTGACTCACTTTTCTTTACTCCCATAAAGAATTATTCAAAATGAGAAATTTGGGTTTTTTGTTTTGTTTTTCTGTCTTGGTTTGGCTCGTTGGGACAGGGTCTCACTGTGTAGACCAGGCTGGCCTGGAACTCCTGCGTAGATGAGGCTGGCCAGGAACTCAGAGAGATTCCACCCGTCTCTGCCTCCTGAATGCTGGGACGGGAGGTGCACGCCGCCATGCTCAGACGAGATGGACAGCAGTTTTCTAGGAAAGTTCAAACGTTAGCATGGATCCCACGTGCGGTTGCAGCCCACAGCCCCCTGTAGCACGCACACCTCCCCTCACACAGTAGCTCCAGTTTGCCCAGGCCTCGGGGAGTAATATGTAACTCGGGTCTTAGATAAAAGTCTAGCTTCTAAAATGATTGGGTATGTCAGCCAGCTTCTTTGTCTTGGAAAGATATTTTAATGAACAGTTGACAAAGCCTAGTTTAATCAAGGTACAGGCTGTTTGAAATCACGTTAGAAAAACTCCACGCCCTTTCTGAACTTTGGATGTTTCCCTAAAACGACCTTTGATAAATAAAGATGAGGGAAGGCAGTGAGGTGGCCTGATCAGAGGTCTCGGGTCAGGCCTGGAAGGGGACTGGTTCCTAGTCTCATCCGCAGGGAAGAGGGGTGGCTCATCTAACCCTGGAGTGGAATGAAGCCAGCTTCATGCTCCTGCAGTGGCAGTTCAGTGACAACCCCAGCCTTCCCAGGGACAGCACTCTAGTGAAACACTGTCCACACCAACCCAGAGTCACCGCAGTTCCTGAGTGCACCAGCCACCATAGACAACAGAGAAAGCTCCCAGGAAGGGTTCTAGCCAACCTGAATGAGCTTGATGCAGAGGAACTAAAATTCTACTTACTTATCTTTATTAACTTAAACTTATTTAAATTCAGATATAGAAAATGTTTTAATCTTGAAATATTGACCCTTCTCAGAAATATTATTTCAGAAAATAATTTTAGTCTAAATTTTTCATGACTCCAGCCACTTTTTGATTTATCAAATAGAGTTTTGTTCTAGTCTGTTCAGACTGCAGCAGCAAGGTACCTTAGATTAGATAACTTATTAACAACCAGTTTGTTTCTAACAGTTCTAAAAACTGGAAAGGCTTAAGACCAAAGGGTCTGCAGATGGAGGGCCAGTGGCCCTGTCTTCCAAGGTGGTGTCATCTGTGGGTGATGACACAACACCAAAAGGCACAGACTCCCTTGAGCCACCGCCATAAGGGCACTATTCCACTGATGCCTCCCAGAAGGCTCTGCCTGTGGGGCTAGTCACACTGGGAATCAGAGTGTAAGATGTGTATTTGTCACACTGGGAATCAGTTGTAAGGTGTGAATTTGCAGGACCTGTTACAGCCATAGGAGTACTTTGCCTTCAACTGTGTTTATTGAGAATCTGGTGACTTGTCACCAAAACTTTCATGCCAAGAACAAAATTTTAAGGAAAACAGCAATTGGATGGTATTAGCCTCCTCCAGTGAATGCATAAACTTGAAAACACATCCACTTCATTTACACAGTGACTTTTAAAAAGCTCTGTTTGCTAAGCAGGTGTTAATTTTATCTCCCTTCTTAAGCCAAACCCAGTAACTGGCTTGACATGGCATTATATTTGTATACCATTCCTAAACAGGAGTTTGCTGTTGAAAATAGAACAACCTGTAGACTAGCTGTGATATGAGGTCTGGAGTTGGGGGGTGCTCACCTGTGTACACACTAACACACACTATGAAAGAGGATGGCCTAGCTTCTGTGCCTTCCTCATCCCTAGAGGCAGGAGTGAGCTGCGGGTGTGAGCCTGTTTAAATGCCCGTCCTTGTGCGTGTCTGTCTCTGCAGATCCGATCCCACCCCCAGTTCAGCGACCTCTGCCAGAGGACCACTGCTGTCTCCTGCTGTCCCAGCTGGACCCTGGGGAATTACATCGCCATTCTGAATAACAGATCATCCTGTCAGAAAATTGTTGAGCGAGATGTCTCCCACACACTGAAGCTGCTTCGAACCTGTGCCAAGCACTACCAGAACGGCACCCTGGGACCTGACTGCTGGGACAAGGCAGCCAGAAGAAAGGACCAGCTCAAGTGCACCAGTGTGCCACGCAAGTGTACCAAATACAACGCCGTGTACCAGATTCTCCACTACCTAGTAGACAAGGACTTCCTCGCCCCGAAGACAGCTGACTACGCCGTGCCAGCTTTAAAGTACAGCATGCTCTTCTCGCCCACGGAGAAAGGGGAGAGCATGATGAACATCTACCTGGACAACTTTGAAAACTGGAACTCTTCGGACGGCATCACCACTGTCACCGGGATCGAATTTGGCATCAAGCACAGCTTGTTTCAGGGTTACCTCCTGATGGATACGGTGTACCCTGCCATCGCCATCGTCATCGTCCTTCTCATCATGTGTGTCTACACCAAGTCCATGTTTATCACTCTCATGACCATGTTTGCCATCATCAGCTCCTTGATTGTCTCCTACTTCCTCTACCGAGTTGTGTTTAACTTTGAATTTTTCCCTTTTATGAACCTCACCGCACTCATCATCTTGGTCGGGATTGGCGCCGACGATGCCTTTGTCCTGTGCGACGTCTGGAACTACACCAAGTTCGACAAGCCTCGTGCAGAGACCTCGGAAGCAGTGAGCATCACCTTGCAACATGCCGCCCTCTCCATGTTTGTCACCAGCTTCACCACTGCTGCCGCCTTTTACGCTAACTACGTTAGCAACATCACAGCCATCCGGTGCTTCGGGGTGTACGCAGGGACCGCTATATTGGTGAATTATGTCTTAATGGTCACCTGGCTTCCAGCTGTCATCGTTCTGCATGAACGATACCTCCTCAACATATTCAGCTGCTTCAGAAAGCCCCAGCCACAAGCCTACGACAAGAGCTGCTGGGCGGTGCTCTGCCAGAAGTGCCGCAAGGTACTTTTTGCCATTTCGGAGGCTTCTCGAATCTTTTTTGAAAAGGTGTTACCATGCATCGTCATCAAGTTTCGCTACCTTTGGCTCATCTGGTTCCTTGCCCTGACTATAGGTGGGGCCTACATCGTGTGCATAAACCCCAAGATGAAGCTGCCCTCGCTGGAACTTTCTGAATTCCAGGTCTTCAGATCCTCTCATCCTTTCGAGCGCTATGATGCGGAGTTCAAGAAGCTTTTCATGTTTGAGCGGGTTCACCATGGAGAGGAGCTCCATATGCCCATCACGGTAATCTGGGGCGTGTCCCCAGAAGACAGCGGCAACCCTCTCAACCCCAAGAGCAAAGGGAAGCTGACACTAGACAGCACTTTCAACATTGCTAGCCCAGCCTCCCAGGCCTGGATTTTGCACTTCTGTCAGAAACTGAGGAACCAAACATTCTTCCACCAGACTGACCAGCAGGACTTCACCAGCTGTTTCATTGAGACTTTCAAACAGTGGATGGAAAACCAGGACTGCGATGAGCCTGCCCTGTACCCTTGTTGCAGCCACTGCAGCTTCCCCTATAAGCAAGAGGTTTTTGAACTGTGCATCAAGAAGGCCATCATGGAGCTGGACAGGAGTACAGGGTACCACCTGAATAACAAGACCCCCGGGCCGAGGTTTGATATCAACGATACCATCAGGGCTGTGGTGCTGGAGTTCCAGAGTACCTTCCTCTTCACGTTGGCTTACGAGAAGATGCAACAGTTCTACAAGGAGGTGGACTCGTGGATTTCCAGCGAGCTGAGCTCAGCGCCTGAGGGTCTCAGCCACGGCTGGTTTGTCAGCAACCTGGAGTTCTATGACCTGCAGGATAGCCTGTCCGATGGCACCCTCATTGCCATGGGGCTCTCGGTGGCCGTCGCATTTAGTGTGATGCTGCTGACCACATGGAATGTCATCATAAGCCTTTATGCTATCATCTCCATAGCTGGCACCATATTTGTCACAGTTGGGTCCCTCGTCCTGCTGGGCTGGGAGCTGAACGTGTTGGAGTCTGTCACCATCTCGGTTGCAGTCGGCTTATCTGTAGACTTTGCTGTCCACTACGGGGTGGCGTACCGCTTGGCTCCAGATCCCGACCGCGAAGGCAAAGTCATCTTCTCTCTGAGTCGGATGGGCTCTGCGATTGCCATGGCTGCGCTGACCACGTTTGTGGCTGGGGCCATGATGATGCCTTCCACGGTCCTGGCGTACACCCAGCTGGGCACCTTCATGATGCTTGTCATGTGTGTCAGCTGGGCCTTCGCCACCTTCTTCTTCCAGTGCATGTGCCGCTGCCTGGGGCCACAAGGCACCTGTGGCCAGATTCCTTTACCGAAAAAGCTGCAGTGCAGTGCCTTTTCCCACACTTTGCCTGCAAGTCCTGGCGACAGGGGACCAAGCAAAACACACACCGCCGGTGCTTACCGTGTAGATGCCAGGGGCCCAAATTCCGAACTGGAGCATGAGTTTTACGAGTTACAACCCCTGGCATCCCCCGGCTGCACTGCCTCAGAGAAGAACACTTACGAAGAGCCACACATCTGCTCCGAATTTTTCAATGGCCAAGCAAAGACTCTAGGATTGCCTGTGCCTGCAACCTACAACAGCGAACTGGCCAAAAGCCCCAGAAATGAACCAGGCCCAGCCTTGTTACAGCCGTGTCTGGAGCAGGGTGCCACGTGTCACTTCTCTCTCAACCAGAGATGTAGCTGCCCAGATGCCTACGCGCACTTAGAATACGGCCCCCACTCTTGCCCCCGGATGGGCCACCCCTCATGCCCCCGGTGCGCTGCCATTGCTAGCAGTTTTGTCCAGATTCCGAATGCGGTGGCGCCTCCGAAGGCCACACACCAGGCCGCTGAGGTCCTCATGCATCCCACCCGGCACATGCTGCCCCCAGGGATGCAGAGTTCCCTGCCTAGGAATTGTTTTCTCCACCCAGTGCAGCGCATGCAGCCCCAAGAACAACTGGATGACAGCAGCATCCAGAGTCTCCAGGGCATGGATGAGCATCCTCCCGGGACAGCAGAGCCATTGCTGCCTGTCGGCAGGAGCCCTGAGTCTTTCCAAAGAGCGTGCTGCCATCCTGAGAATAACCAAAGGGGACTCTGCAAAAGTAGAGACACGGGGGACACAGAGGTCAGTGGAGGGACCGAAACCAAGGTCTCTAGTTTACCAAACCAGACCGACAAGGCAGAGAAGAAGGTGGAGCCAAGCCAGCCGCAGACTGATGAAAATGTGAACTCAGAACATTTAAATCATAATGAAGCACAGTTTATGTTCAGCCATTTACTAGGGGAGGCTGACTGCAGGTCCTGCCCAGGGAGTCCACACAGTTGCAGACATATTGTGAGACTGAAGCGCGGTTCCACAGACTGCCCGATGCCAAACCTTGAAGCCAACGTGCCTGCTGTACCAACACACTCAGAACTGTCTGGAGAAAGCTTGTTGATAAAAACGCTATAATAAATCTAGCATTGCATTCAGAAGCTCTGCCTCCATCAGTGTTTTGGATCAGGAGAGGGGTCTGGGAGCTTACAAAGGGAGGTTACCAACAGGCATGTTTCCCGTGTCGCCGTGTTTACAGTCCAGAATATCTTCATATTCTGTCTGAATGGTGAACAAATTCAAGATCTAGTGATTATTGGATTTTCAGGTTACTAGGATTTTGTTGTTTTTGGTTTGTTTGCTTTTTATTTCAAAAGGTAATTCTTCTACATTCCTACCTTCCTGAAGCAGTGAATCGGATTGAAAGTGTGAGTTACCTAGAAGGTTCGGTTCTCTCGGATAATCAATTACCTGGCAGCTTCATTGTGGTGCATTTGGCTGACAGTAATTAAGTCTTCTTGTTGCTCAGCATAAACACTAGGACTCAATTTAACAGAGATACTTCAGTTAGAAACAAGAAACTAGGCATCATTAAAATGCATGCTAATTAAAAGTCATGCCAAGCACCTTAATATACTACATTCCATTTGTCTTGATAGGTGCCCCACGTTAAGCCCATGGCACATTTATATCCAGATGTGTATCTAACCATGTAAACTAGACAGACAGTTGCTATCACACCTCCTAAGCTAAGAGTCATGAGCATCTCTGTGTGTCAGGCGATGGCTGTTAGTACCACAGAAAGAAGTATGACAAGCCATGACCGTCCACGAAGCACTGTGCGTCAGAGATACATTGAGTGGCGACAAAAGTCAGCTGTGTTCATAAGGCTTCTCTCACCTGTGTCCCAAGACATGTTAAGAAAGCATCAGCGTACAGCTGACGCCTGGGAATACTAACCCTTTGGGCAGCATCTTTGGTGACAGCACGTCATGTGTCAGATCAGTCTGTGGTGGGAGCTGTTGGTGTGTACCCTCTGGGTAGTAAGTATGACAGGTGACACAGCCCCAGCACACCATGTCATCTGACACATCCCAGCTCACCCAGGGACTGCCCACCTCCGCCTGGAGCTACACATCCAATTTGTTCCTCCGAGGAATCTGTTTAGGAATACTAGTAGAAAAGTTGCTACTGAAAAGTCTTTTTTTGTTGTTGTTTTGGAGGCTGTTGGTCCAGCCCTGCCTCAAACTCACAGAGATCTGCTTGCCTCTGCCTCTCGAGTGCTGGGATTAAAGGCGTGCGCCACCACTGCCCGGCACTGAAAAGTCTTAGTAGTTATTTTCTAAGAATGGTTTCCCAAAATCCATCTCTGTAATCCCAGGAGCTGAAAACAAAAGCCATCAAGAGCTGAAAGGAGACGTACAAGTCATGCAGTCTGGCTCCCCTCTGTCAAAGCACATCTTTGCAACCTTTGCTTGAATACTTTGGTGACGAGTGGCCCACCATGTCTGCCTCGCTTGAGCCAGTCTGTCATTCATTTGGGCTTCCTTCAAGTCTGTGAAGCAATGCAAGCATCTCTGACATCTCAACCACCGGATGCTCTTCCAGATGCTTAGGTAGTCTCCGTGTCCTCCCACTGGCCTGCTCGGCCCACTCGGCTGGCCTGTTTACCAGATGGTGCAGTTATGATCTTCCTCGGGTAAGCCCCAGGTGTAGTGCAGAGCAGAGTGCTGACACACCTTGAGGAAGTCTGGTCCCTGGGAGTCTGGGTGGTGCTCCTGCTGGCTCACTTAGAGATAACATACTGTTTGGCTCAGCCTTAACAGCCAACCCTGGGGAAACCAGCTGTGTCTCTGGCACAGGGTCTGGTGCTACTCTTTCAAGCAGTGTCTGCCCAACCCTCACTGCGTTTAGTTCTTAGTTCAGGTGACCTGGGGGAGATGGGAGGCTGGAAGGCAAGACTCAATGCCCACGGTGACAGTCTTCTGAAATGTGTAACTATCGAGTTGGCTAATGAAAATCCAGGGGTTCCAAAGCACTTGTGTTCTCCACCAAGCTCCCGTACTGCGTTCTACCAGCCGCCCTGGTAAGGAGCGACCGGTGGCCTTTGTCCTTGGCCAGCTCTGTTGAATTGCCCTAAACCTTGCTGGGCCTGTGGGTCCGTTGCATGTTTACTTCAGGGCAGACGAGCTTTGAACTCCCTGGGTTTCATACGGCTTTACTTTTGGGTTGGGTTGGATTTTAGCATTTTATTTTACTTTATATTAGGAACTTGGTTGCTGGAGATCCAAAGCTTTAAAAATATTTCTTTTTAACTCTTCACGATGTGCAGAAAAGCATCCCCACTTCTGGTTCTGTGTCACAGGGAAGCTTCTCATGTGGTCTCCTAATGGTGATGCATGAAGAACTCCCACCCAGGGAAAAGAGCCCAGTGCCCTGTGAAACATTCGCAGCCTGGAGGGGTTTGGTGATGTGACTTTACATACGTCTCTGACCCCCACAGACCTGTCTTTGTTGCTGAGTCCCTGCCACAAAACTGGGTCCTTCCCTCTTCCCTTGCAAAGCCACCTTTAAATCCTCACTTGATTGAGGAGTGGACTTGGCCAAGTAGAAGGCATTTTTCATAAGGAAAAGCTTATTGTTTGAAGTAATCTCACATCTTCACCCTTGTGTGTTCATTGCTGGTATGTAATGGCTGCAGACGTACATCCTTCTAAAACAACGTTTTTCCGAGATGATGCTAAACTGCCACTAAACTTTAATTTCAACAATCTATGCACCAGCCTCAATCTTTCTAAATTAAAATTTTTGCGGGGTGGTGTGTAGAGCGCTTTCACAGATGTGGCCTTCAGGAGGCTAAGAAAGGTGCCTGGTTCCCATTACTTCACCTGGAAACCATCTCCCCATCCGCAGTCAGGATCGGTTTTAAATGAGAAAAAAAGAGGCCTGATGACTCCAAAAACAGCTGGATCTTTTCATATAGTAACGAGGAGAGCTGTTTTAGAAAAAAATCAGATCTGTATTTTTTTAAAGGAAAGGACTGATTTTATTTTTCATAAAGTTGGAGCATGGCAAAAAGGAATTTGCTGAAATCAGGTTTTTGGGGTTTAAAATACAAAAGCAGCTGTTGTGTCTACGTGCTTATACATATTGTGTCTTTCCAAATGTTTGATCCCCAGTTGATTTTAAAAGGCATTTCTCGTTAGCCATTTTTATTGGTGTTTGGCTTTCTGTGCTAACAGGTTCCGTATTTTTCCACTGTGTAGACAGGGAAGGTAACATGGTGGGTCAGTAGAATCTTCTGTCTGTTGTTAAAATAATATTCAACTGCTGTGATTTTATATTTTGTAAGGGAAGAAAAAGATGGCATTTTCTTTGATATAAGCTTCATGAACCAAAAGGGGCATACCCTAGATTAGTTCAGAGCAACCAAGGCCAGCAAGTCTCCTCAGCTGCCCCAGCTGTCTGTGGACATAAAGTGGACATTGCAAATGGCAGCTGGGATTCAGAGGTAGGAGTGGTGTTGCAGTTTATAGAGAGGTGCGTGGGATACAACCCTGACATTCCAGAAGTCATTGTCCCAGAAAGGGCTCTTGCCGGCTTGGGTATTCACTAAGTTGGAGCTTAGCCTGCAGTGTGCTCTGGAAATGCAGTGAGGATTCACGCCAAGTCTTGAGCTAGCCCCCAGCACCTCCACCCTTTTCCCCAAACCCCTCAGATGAGGTGCATCTCTTGACTCAGTCTGACCCCTCAGATGAGGTGCATCTCTTGACTCAGTCTGACCCCTCAGATGAGGTGCATCTCTTGACTCAGTCTGACCCCTCAGATGAGGTGCATCTCTTGACTCCTTCTGACTCATGCTGAAATAAGACCTAGGCTCCGCATTCTGGAATCCACTGAGATGGCTAAACTTGAATCTTAACTCAATCGCCTCAAACTTTCAATTCCATCTGTCACGGACCCCACCTTCCTAAAGGGCAAATCATTTTCCACAAGGAATATTTGTCTTTGGAACCAAATAAGATTCTTAGGAACTTCTTTTAATTTGAGATAAAGTCACAGAGTAAAATTTGCCCATGTTTTATGTGTCAATTAGCCATTTTTAGTATGTTTTGTTTTGTTTGGCCATGCTTGGAATTCAACCAGGGCCTGGGACTAATTAGACAGTTAAAGGAAAAAGGATTTACTAAGTAAACCAATAATCTGAACAAGATTACAAAGCCTGCCTGGAAAAACTGTTAGAATTAAAGAGCAAAAATAACAACAAAATCTGTTATCCTGCTTTTGCAATGTGATGCGGTTGCTAAAAGTCTCATTATTAAAAACTGGTCTGCTCGGGTTTTCTCTCAGCGATGGTTTGAGTGCAGGGGAGACTAAGAGAACACACCTGTGTTCAGGTGACCTTAAATGTGCTCCCTGCGGCACCATCGAGCCACCTGGGGCGGGGCCCAGGTCTACACCACGGTTTCTGCTCTCTCTGCTGACATCAGCCAGCATGCTTCACTGAGATCTTAGAGGAACAAGCCTCCCTCTCCCGCTAAATGTCCTTTTCCGAAGAGGCCTTACAGAATGAGTCCCTGGTGATACGACAACCCACTCAAGTTCAAAATGTTTGGTCCTTTCTAGACCTTGGATGCCTCTCTCCTTTTAGAGCAAAGGTTCTCAGCCTGTGGGCCATGACCCCATTGGGGGTCGCATATCAAATATTTACATTACAATTCGTGACAGTAGCAAAATTAGTTACGAAGTAGCAATGGAGTAAGTTTATGGCTGGGGGGGGGGGAATCACCACCACATGAGGAACTGTATTAAAGGGTCATAGCATTAGGAAGGTTGAGATTCACTGCCGTAGAGTGTGCCGTTGTTAATCCATTATAGCAGCAGAGGATAGAAGTATACGGAATAATCCTGAACTGTTTCATGATTTCTTCCCAGATCCCAACTTAGGTTTCTTTGCTCTAAAAAGAAGCCCGGGCTCCGATGAGCAACAGGGGGACTTCCTTCAGTGAACGCTCGCCAAGCATGGCAAGCACACACTTTTATAGCAAACGCCCACACGTGCAGCCACTGTGTGCCAGTGCGGCTCAAAAGACCCCTTCAAGCACGGATCCTCCCCTGCATTCATCCAGACCCACAGGCTCAGAGGCTAGCTAACGGCTCTTAGGTTTTTGGTTGGTTAAGCTGGAGTCTTGCTAAGTTAATAAAACCCGTTAGTCTCGGGGTGTTAGGTCTGATACAGAAGTGGCCAAAGAACGGCTACTTAGAGGCTAAGACAGCACAAGAAGCACTGAAATTAGGACAAGCAGCACTCCAGCTTCTCCAGCCATTGATGTTCCCATCAGCCAGCTGGCCTCACGCACAGTTCAGGGCAAAGTGAGGCGTCCTCCTGGGGCCCTCTGCTCACAACGTACAGATGTCCTCTGATGGTACGCACACACCTCCCTGGCTGCCCCGGCCCCTCGCACAGATGTCCTCTGAAGGTACGCACACACCTCCCTGGCTGCCCCGACCCCTCGCACAGATGTCCTCTGATGGTACGCACACACCTCCCTGGCTGCCCCGGCCCCTCGCACAGATGTCCTCTGATGGTACGCACACACCTCCCTGGCTGCCCCGGCCCCTCGCACAGATGTCCTCTGATGGTACGCACACACCTCCCTGGCTGCCCTGACCCCTCGCACAGATGTCCTCTGATGGTACGCACACACCTCCCTGGCTGCCCCGGCCCCTCGCACAGATGTCCTCTGATGGTACGCACACACCTCCCTGGCTGCCCTGACCCTTCTTACAGATTTCTTCTGATGGTACGCACACACCTCCCTGGCTGCCCCGGCCCCTCGTCCACTCTTGTTGGTGTCCTTCTTTCCAGGTAGGCTCCTCCCTACTCCCATGCCTCTGTCGTCGTTTGGTTTTGCTTTTGACAGCCTTGCACATGTGCTGTATGCTCGGGATTGTGACAGCCGTGTCATTTCCAGAAGGCAACATTTCACAGTGCTCCTCTCCATCCTCCAGCCCTCACAGTCTTCCTTCCAGTTTTCCATGGCTTCCCCTGGAGCTTGGAGGGGGTGGCAGAGATGTCACCAAGAACTAATGACTGCATTAACTGTCCCACTGCAAACAGAAGTGTCACTGGCCCAAGTCGAGAGGTGCTACGTGGGTTTCAGCACAGATATTACAAGGTAGTTTGGCTCTGTGTCCATTTAGCAAAACATCAGCAGGACTTTTAGTGTCTGTGACTTCCCCAGCTGTGTCAGCTACTGTTCTGTTGCCGTGGTCAAACACCACGACCAAAGGAAGTGAGCGCTTATTTTGAATTCTGGTTCCAGAGGGCTAAGAACCCGTGGTGACAGGACAGAGGCTGTGAGCAGCAGGCATGGCGGAGCAGGACCAGGAAGCTGAACCATAAGCAAGAAGCTGGGAGAGCAGTCTGGAAATACTAAGAGTCCTGAAGCCCTGGAAGCCTGTCTGGTGGCATGGCACTTCCCCGGGACAGTCACCAGGCCGGCAGTAAGGTCTGCTTCTGGTACCCGGATGTACCCAGATCCTGGTACACACAGAAACCCTCAGGCCTATGCATCCTTGCCTCAGCCAGATCTGTTCAGTGTTGGCTGGTCAGGGTTCCACCCAATGCAAAGCCAGGGACAAGCGGCCAGTTCTCTGTGGACACCGAGGAATCTTCTGTGAGCTCTAGCCTGGCTCCTCAGACAGCTCTGCTCTTCTCCCACCCTACCGCCCCACCCCCTGCCACACTTCCTGGGGACTCCCTTTTCTCAGAAGCCGAAGGCCTGTGGTGCCAACCTCTGCCCTTAGGGGAAAGTCCACTACACTGCAAGTCTGGAGACTGACAGGAAGCACATTGCCACCAGAGGGGGACTGGGCAGTGGCTCTTTCCCATCCACAGGGACAAGACTGCACCAAGATAAACAGGAGGCTGTTCACCCTGGGAATTCCCAGACGCCGTGTTTCTTTCTAAAGGGAAGAAAGGGATATCCTGACATTGATCCGTGACATGGTCCCTGCTAGGAATCTTTGCAGACCCACAAGGGGAGGGGCCAGGACATGAGCTGGGCTGTTAACAGGACGGGACCAGCTGGAGTGAGGACCAGAAACAGCTGACCCCACCACACGTGCACTTGGTGCGGTGCGCACGGTCAAGGCCCACTCTTTCAAGGAATGCTGCCTGAAACACTCGGCTCAGACAGCTTGGCTCTCCCCCTGCAATTACACTGTAAGTTACGTGACTTTTATCCTCTGGGCCTCAGTTTCCAAATCTGTAAGTGGGAGTGGCTATGGGCCCCACTTTAGGACTTGTTGAAAGGATCCCAGGAGACTGAGATAGAGACTGAGCTGTGGTCGAACCTTGGCTTCCAGTCTTCTGCAGTGACCATGTCTAGTGAGTTCTGTAAGATCTCTTGGGAAAAGTCAGCAGCCCTGAAAAGGGGACCCTGTCAAGCCATAACGGCTTGATTGCAGGAGGTCGTTTGATAGGCATGGTACACACATACAGCTTGGGTGTAAGGTGCGTAGTTAGCAGTTGAACATGGTCATCAGGTCCTGAGAGCGTTGCTAAGCCTGAACATTTACTGTTTAATGTGCTCACCAGGGAGGACACTAAATTGGTTAATGGTATTGACCATATTGTTAATCTATGTAAAAAGACATAGTAGAAACTGGTACAGTCTTCTTCTCTCAACAATGAAGCCATGGTCACCTGGAAGTCTACTACAGTTTCTTGTCCTCAAACATCAGGTAATCTCACAGCAGAGCCTGGATTTCTGCCTCTGAGGTAGGGATTCGGAGTGCGAGACTGGGACAAGGCTCTTTGGAATGAAGACAGGGAAATCGGCAGCCCTTGCCAATATCTTTGGTGTAAATACTCCCATCATGGCTGGTCCTGGTCACCTGCATGACATGTCTGGCCCAGAGCTGGTGAGGATCTGTACACCAAGACCACCCCCACGCCTCCCACGCCTCAGCCTATGGGAGAATCTATCCATTCCACAGGCGTCTCAGGTTGTCTTGAGGTCCAAGGACCCCGGTGGAAAGTCTCTAAGCAAAGAGGAGAGATGATAATTGGCTTTGTAGTGGGGAGTTACTCTGGTGTGCTGTGCTGTCAGATGGCCTCTGCTTGGCCCCAGCAAGGGAGGGGATAGCAAGCTGCTTGTGGTACAAAACTGGGTCACGGCATCTCATTCCCTGTAGGAAAGAGAGTGGAGGCTGGAAAAGAGTAGTTGGTGAAACGTCACAGGATGAGTGGCATGTTTATAAGAACACTGTTATTATTCTGCCCAAGGAACAGCTTGGTACCCAAAGAGGAAACAGAAGGATGGCTCAGGAGAGCTACAGATGCTGCAGGGCGGAACGGTGGGATGTGGTTTGCTTCCTTTTGTAATCGTCTCTAAAGAACCGTGTGTGGAAGGCTTGGATTTGGGCTTGGCACTATTGGGAGATGTGGGACCTTGGGGGAAGGCTTTAGGTCCTTGGTGGGGTGTCCCTGAAGGGGGTTGTGGGACCCCAGTCTCCTCCTCTTTTGTGAGGTGAGTGGTTTTGCTCCTCCATGCAGTTCCTGCTACCCCACCACTGACCCAACCCAGCCAGCCAATCACAGACTGAAACCCAAACTGGGAGCTAAAACAAGTCTTCTCTTTTCACAAGCTGATTGCCCTGAGTGTTTGTTACAGCAATGAAAAGCTAACCAACACACCATGCCTGCCATTTACATCACACACGTTGGCTTGCCCTCAGTTTCCCAGTAGGTACCAGCCCTTCCCAGATAAAGCCTTGGGGCTGGGCACTACTGCCAAGCCAAGTCCCACAGGATTTACCATACTCTGTGAGCGTGTTGCTAATCACTAGCTTATCCTTTCTTCCCCTGGGGAACTTCAGACGGCTGGAAAGATTCCCTTGGTATTTTAGAAGAACATAATAATTAAGCTTTTTGAGGGGAGGATGTTCCCAGAAGTTCGAATTAGATGCTATATCAGGAGATTATGGGTACCACTGCCAAAAAGAACCAGCAAGGAGGGCTACCAGCGGCAGAAGTTGTGTTCAGCTGAAGTGACAGTGGAGCCATGCGGGACAAGTGGGGGTGGTGAGGGGGGAGCAGTGCCTTCCCAGTACCTTCACAGTCTCCATCTGGTCCCCAGACCTCTCTCTGGGCCAATTAGATCAGGGGGCACTGGAAGCTCTTCTGCCAAGAAACTTGTAGGATCCCTTGACCATCTCAGACAGTGGACATGGGGACAGGCCGGCAGACCTCAGGAATCCCCAGCAATTTTCTCTAGAGCTGTCACCTGCTGCAAAGGATTTTCTCTCATCCTCCCTAAAGTCCTAGCCATGGAATGCCTTCTTCAGAGACTCCTAAGCTAGGAGAAGGGCACCTAGACTTTCTATAGGCCATGTGGGCTCTAGGCTGGCTTTGGAGACCTGTTGGAAGATTCCAGAATTTTCTGGAATCCCTTACAGAAAAACACTAGCACCTGTATGATGTTACTGTAGCCTGATGGCCAAGAAGTCAGTCAGTACATGTCATGTTGAAGATGAGCACCATATCCATGCCTTCTCCTGGGTGATCACAGTGACTTCATTCAGGTCATGTCTCCATATCTTGCCAACTCTAGAATAAAGCTGGGTCAAAACCTTGTCCGTAGGGGGTGCCCCAGGCCCGGTACCAGTCAGGGGACTTGATAGGCACTGCCTGTGTCTCTCAGCTCTGAATCAAAGTAAGTTGTGCTATTTGCAAAGGTTGTGGGGTCATGGGGACTGGGACCTAGGAAGCAGAAGTAGGTTTCCAAAGGCATTGTGGGTGACATCAGTTCCTGGTTCTAGTCCAAGCTTCTTGCTCTGTCAACTGTTGATACGTGAACAGGCTGCACCACAATTCCTGGCTACCATACATGGAATTGTTCTAGCCACCATCTGTTTGTGGCTGTCCCCACCGTGAGGGACCCTGAGACTGTGAGTCAAAGTAAACTAACAAAAAACCCAAAGCTGGTGGCTAGGGTTTGTCCATCGCCCTCTTTATAGACCCTCTTCTGGTTCTCTAACTCACAATTGGATTCCCATTTCCAGATGAGGAAGCTGAGGCTGAGAGGTTAAATGCCTACTAAAGCCACACATGGTGTACCAGTGCTGGTTTTGAAACCATGTTTCCCACTCATGTTTCCCCTTATCAAAACCACTAAGATGCTCCTCCCACCATGCCCCTAGCATCCTCCTCCCTAATTACTCGTATTCCCTATGGTCACTTGGTCTTCCAGAAAGGGCTCTGTGATTCTAATGAGCTGTCCCCAAAGGTCCTACCCAGGACCTTCATCATCAGGAGCCTGGTTGAGAGGGGCAGAGGGGCTGACATCCCTGGGACTCTCTGCTGGAAGTCTTCCTAGCCCTCATGACCAGAGTTGGCACACTCAGAAAATGCAATGTGGTACCCAGCAAATAACACAACATCTCTGTGGCATCCAGAACCAAATGGCCACTCTTAATCTTACCCTGGTGCCTGCCCTGGCCCCTACTAGAAGCTGGAGAGAGAACTGAGCTGTGAGGGGACAGAGAAGAAAAGATGGTTGGCTAGGCTGAGAACGAGGCTGGCATGAGGGAGGGGAGGAGCAAGAGTAAGATGGACAGCCATCTGCATCCAGCCTCGTCTTTATAGTTCTAACCCTTCCCTCGTGACACATCACAGGTGGGAAGACTGAGGGGCTGCTGGGCATCCATCACCCTAGGAGGCCATTCTGCAAAAGAGGGCACAGGGAAGGGGGGCATCCATGACGGTCTCAGAAAATTTGTCCATCTAGAAGAACAGGATGCAGGAGTTCTGTTGCCCTCCTCCCTCTTTTCCAGAGAATCAGTTCTGGGGATAGTGACGTGGCCAGGGTCAGGAGGCCTGAGACTGTGAAGCCATCAGTGGTGTTTTCTATCACTGGTAAAGAAGAGGCTTAGCCTGGAGCAGAGCAGCCATTGGTCCCCATGGAAAAGTCACAAGGACACAGTATTTGCAAAGACCTTCTTTCTTCTTGAGAATGCTCTCGCACGTCCTGGGAATTGGGAGATAATGCATCAGACGTCGCTATAAATAAATACTTTGCATTCAGACACACTGTGAGGAAACTGTGGAGATCTGCCAGATTCTGGCTAAGGACCCCTCAGTGTCACTCCATCCTGTTTTATTCTTGTACTGTATGTGGCGGCAACATCCGGCCACTTTATTTTCAGTAAACAATCTGTGTCTTCAAAGCCCTTCTAGATATGGTCTATAGAGACACTGACAGATGAGGAAATAGACGTCAATGACTAAAGGTTTGGTTCAGGGCCAGTTTGCTTGGCACCAGTTGAAAGGCAAATATGCACTCTCCTAGCTGGGGCCTTAGAAGACTTGCTTGGAAGCTTCCTTTTACGTAGAGGCAGCTGAGCCTTAGCGAGTATTAAATCAAGGTTGAGATGTGGACTTCACAACATGGGAGGGTCCCACCATGCATGGTAGATGACATCAGAACTCTCCTTCAGTCTCAGAGTGAACGGGCCGTGCATTTGGCTGGAAGCTGCCCTCCTCCACTGGGGTGAGGAGTCATGGTAGCTATGGTGACCCCCTTTAGCTTGGGTGAGAACTCAGCCAATGGGTTGGCCCCAAGGACCAGCCGGTGAGTCCTTCTCACAGAGCTTTCCCTCTGTCCTTCTGTCTTGCAGAAGCACCGCCATGGCTGTGGAGGGCCAAGAAAGAATGATTCGTGGAGGCCAGTAGGAGTGAGTCTTCAATTATGGGTCAGGTCCTGGCTTTGTCACATAGTTTCTGGGGCCATATTTCCTTAAGACAAAGGCAAGACTCACAGGTGTCAAAGAGAGCGTGGCCGTGTTCATTCCTTGATTTGGGACTCACGCAACTGTACACTTCTGGGTTACGTTGTGTGGTTTGTGGTTTTTGTTAAGGCAACCTTAGGTCTAACTCCCCTACCCCTCCCTCCCTCCCTCCCTCCCTCCCTCCCTCCCTCCCTACCTCCCTCCATCCATCCCTTCCTTCTTTTCCTTCCTTCCTTTCTTCTTCCCTCCCTCTCTCCCTCCATTTTTTCCCTTCCTCTCTCCCTCTCTTCTTTCATTTTTGTTTGCTTTTGAAACACAAAGTCTCAAGTTTGTTATGTAGCTGGCCTGGAACTTGCTACAGAACTGAGGATAGTCTTGAAGTCTTTTCCTCCCAAATGCTGGGATTACAGGAGGCCTCACATAGGACCCTGGCATTATTTCTGGATTTTGTCAAAGTAAATCAAGTCTCTTGGTCAGTAGGAGTCTTACTTTGTCTTGGGGCTGTAGCCAAGAGACAGAGACCCTACTGCTCAACCACTGGCTGTATGAGGCAGGATCTGCTGGTTCTGGGACAGCTATGCTAGTCCTGCGGTTGTCATAGCAACTGAGGAGGGGCCCATCTCTCTGCTCTGCTTTGTCCTGTTTGGATGAGTTTTGCAGGCTTCCTATGACTGTGAGCTCCTGAGCATCTTTTTTACATTAACCGGGCAATTTCTGCTGTGCCAGGGCACTGAGCACTGGCTGCCTTCTCACCATCACCAAGGGTGGTCTTCAGTTTTAATGATCAATTAACACTTCACTCAGAATCCACGGGTGTCAGTTCTTAACAGGAATGGATGCTCGGAGGAAGGCTGTGACTTGATTCTCCTGGGAGGCTCATATGGGGTGCAAAGGTACCAGATTTTACATCCCACAAAAGAGCTTTGTGGACATGGCAGCCTGGGCTGGAATGTACTGCAGAGATCATCCTCAGGAAAGAGTGAAATGGGGGAAAGATGTCTAGTGGGCTGTCCTTCTGTGTGCTGTGAATGTTTTATTAGTATTGGTTAATAAAGAAACTGACTTGGCCAATAGACAGGCAGGATAGAGCCAGGTGAGAAGTCTAAAGAGAAATATGGAGGGAAAGAAAGTGGAGTCAGGGAGATGCCATGTAGTCCCCAAAGAAGTAAGATGCCAGAACATTACTTACGGTAAGCCACAGCCACGTGGGGATACATAGATTAGCAGAAATGGGTTAATTTAAATGTGAGAGCTAGTTAGTAATATGCATGAGCCATTGGCCAAGCATTCATAATTAATATTAAGCTCCTGAGTGTTTTATAAGTGACTCCAGGACTTGTAGGTAGGAGAGAAACATCCATTTACAGTATCTTCTCCAAACACACACACACCTGCCCCCCCTTTTTTTTTCTTGAGACAAGATCTTGCTATGTAGTCTTCGACAGTCTGGAACTTAATATGTAGACTAAGCTGGCCTTGAACTCAGAGATGCCCCTACCTCTGCCTCCTGAGCACCAAGATTAAAGGTGTGTGGAACCACGCCAGGCTCCAGGGAATCTTCCCAGGTACTATACTCCCTGTCTGCAGCAGGTACAACCTCTGGAATGTGGAGAAATCTGACAACAATGCACGTGGTTTCTTGTCCTTATAACTTCAAATGAGGTGTGTACAGTGGGATGTAACTGATTATCAGCCTGTTTGGAGAAATTTGTGAACTCATTTCAGCCTTGCTATGCCCAGCAATGTTGTATTTACTCCCTCATTAATTAGTAAGTTAAATAAACAACCAATGCTTAATCTGAGGCAGTGTCACAGTAAACAAAGATGTTTAGCATGTGTTCATTGCATTCATTTTTTTATTGTCATGAAAAGATGACAGCTATCTTTACTCATGATGACAGATGGGGAAATGGGTTCAGAAGGGAAGGTCAGTGACTCAACATTCATTTGCTGTCTCAGGTCCCCTGAGAGACAGAGGCCAAGATGGGACTAAACCCAAGCAACCTTTATTAGGGGAAATACTTGTGAGAGAGCAAATAGAGACAACGACGTGGTGGCACAGGCCTGTCATCCCCCATCACCTGGGAGGTAAAGGAAGAAGGATTAATAGTTCAGGGTCATCCTGGACTGCATAGAAAGTTTGAGGCCAGTCTGGGCTACGGGGAAACCTTTTCTCAAAAAACAAAGCAAACTAAAAATAAATAAAAAGTAAGTGTATCAGAGTATGGGACACGAGAAAGACACTAGCCAACAGACAGACCTGGCCTTCAAGTGAAGGACCACAAGCAGGAGAGTTGGGTGGAATTATCGAGACCTTGGTATAGACTAAAGCCATTAAGCTGCCCAGCCCACTAGCCACACCAGTCATCAAAGAGGAACTTGTCTCCTATTTCTCCTGATGTTCTCTGCATTGGTCTCTCTCTCTCCTTTTGCCCATTTCATGCATTTTTCACACCTGGACCTAAATGTTTGGAGTCTTCTGTCCTGTGGAGGAGAGGATTCAGGGAATGGTGACAGGGTAATCAAATTTTTTTTTTTTGGTTTTACGAGACAGGGTTTCTCTGTTTTGGAGGTTGTCGGTCCAGCCTGGCCTCGAACTCACAGAGATCCGCCTGCCTCTGCCTCCTGAGTGCTGGGATTAAAGGCGTGCGCCACCAACGCCCTGGTCAGGGTAATCAATTTAATATACACTGTCTGACTATAATATGACATGATCACGATTAACCTAATAGAGTGATTGTGGTCTGGTGTAGATGGGCTGGGAGATATCAGCAGGAACCAACTTAAGCTCACAGAAGAGCCTGGGCTCTTGCTGAGTCCCTAAATTTGAAGGGTTAAGTGATGAGTTCCACACAGAGTCAGCTTCCAACAACCAGTGGAGATCCCCTTGTGTTTCTGAGTCTCCTTGAATGAATTCCAAGAAACTTCTAGAACCCCTTACTTCTTGGTTGAATGTTTCCTGAGCATTAGGACTAGGGATCTTTGCTTCCTGTGGCCTTCCAGTTCTCACATGCTCTGAGGTGGGGTGGTGCTGACTGTCTTATGAACCCATATCCACATCATTTGGCGTCATTCTCAGGGGCTGTAGTAGCTTAGTTTACCTTCTAGTACTTGCAGGAAACCATGGAACTGGCTTAGCCTAGCTGCCTTGAGAGACGTGTATCATAGGTTTTTCAGGTTAGAGTCCACGGCTCCTAGGGCACAATGCCCCTTCCAGTGCCTGAGAAACTGATGCCACCACACCCTCAGGCAGTAGAGTGTTTAGAACACTTTGTGTTCCTCTGTGTGTTCCCTTAGAAGTCGAGGAAGCATGGAGAGTTGACAGGACAATTGGTCGTAGACATTAATCTTGTGTACCTGGTATAGCCTGCAAACTTCACTGCATTCTGGCAACTACAACCGTACTGATCCTGGCAATTGCAATAATATTCTGTTTCTGATAAAGGTATAAAAAATGCGATTGCTCTCAATAAAACTGTCGCAGCCTCTGTTGTGCTGTGGCTCCTCCAACCTGGCCTGGTTTCATTCCTCACACCAGGTGACCTTGGCCTGGTAAGTAAGTGCTGGCACTTCACTTACAGCCATTTTGTTTGTTTGTTTACGTTTGTTCCAAATGATTCACTTGGGAGTGAAGGGAAGAAGGCCAGGAAGGGGAGACTAGCAGGAGCAATACCCCACAATCTCGCTCACAATCTCAGAGAACAGTCAAATGTTCTGACCCTTTTAGATGAGCTGAACTGAAGGAGTCTCCCATCTGTGTGGTGTGTGTGTGTGTGTGTGTGTTATCTTGCCCCTCACACACACACGGTACGACTTATGCCTCTGCTCATCTGTCAAAAGGACCTCAACCGGGTCGGGCAGAGGCAGCGTGAGACAGAATACCCAGGAAACTCCCCAGAAAGCTTCATGGATGCAGAGAGGAACTGAACTCTGGGAGGGGCTCTGAAGGGAGTCAGTCATGTAAGGGATGACAGAGAGAGCATGGCTTGTGAAGAGGCGGGGTTCTGGGCGATCGGATGCTGAGAGGAGGAAGGAGCAGGAGGCAGAGGAGAAGAGGCAGAAGGAAGAGGAGGGAGGGGCGGAGGGAGGGAGAGAGCACAATGGAGAGAGAGGAAAAAGAGGAAGGGGAGGGGAGAGCAGGAGGAAGAGGAGGCTGAGTGAACCTGAGGAGTTGAGAGGGACCCAAGAGTCCTGAGCACCAATCAAGGAAGTGAGGGCCACTGTAGGAATGACACCATGACTCCCACAGATTGACATCTGCTCCGGCCACCCACAAACCCACCCTTGAAAGATCTGCTTTCTCACAGCCACCCTGAGCGGGTGGTACTGCTTTCTAGACAGCGTGCCCCAACCTTGGCCATGAGGGAAGGACACAGAGAGGCCGGCTTGCCCTGTGTCTGAGTATTTAAAAAGCTCTGAGAAGCCGACACACCCTGAAGCTCAGAGAGCTTGTCATCCACGCTGCACAGCTACACTCCCAGAATTATCCCGTGAGGCGGGTTTAGGATGTTAGACTTGGAGTTCTCAGTCAGAGGCTGAGGCTCTGGGAGCACTGGCCACAGCCTACTGCCTTCCTCTGTCTGCGATCCATCTCTCACTGAGGGGACATCAGTGTACACAGGGGGCCTGATGTTCCAGCTGTTCCCATCTTCCGCAAATCCTGTCTCTGGTCTTCCCTTGGAAGAGAAAGACCTGCGAACATCCCATGGTGATCCAACAGGCAGACTTAGGACTGTTCGGGTGGGAATGGGGGTGTCTGGTGTAGTGATATTTTGTTTGTGCTCTAACAAATAAACCTTGCCTGAAGATCAGAGTGTGGAGCTAGCCTCTAGTTAACCACAGAAGACAGGAAGTGGTGGCCACACCTTTAATCCCTGCACTTAGGAGGCAGGGGCAGACAGGTTTCTGTGAGTTCAAGGCCATCCTGGGCTTCACGAGATTGATTCAGTCTAAAAGAGAGACAGAGCCAGGCAATTGTGCCTCAGACCTTCAATTCCAGTACTTGGGAGTCACACACACTTAATCCCAGCACTAGGAAGGTGGAAACAAGGCGGGAGGAGACAGGAGCTCAGCCCATTCAGTCTGAGGATTCATGGAGATAGGATCTCCCCTTTGGTCTGAGGATTCAGTAGAGGTAAGAACTCTGGTGGCTGGCTGCTCTGCTTCTCTGATCTTCAGGCAAGCTTTATTTGTTAGAGCACAAACAAAATATCCCCACAGTGTAAACTCCAGGAGGCAGGGCCAGGGCTCTCTTCAGGGGTGTTCTCTTGATCCTGTGGACTCCTTGTTCCAGGAAAAGGACAGCACCCAGAGGAACGCTAAAGCCTGGGACCCAGTAGCCCCTGTTCTGCGAAGGGGAACGGTTTCTATGTCTCATAGCACAACATGACTATGGTGTCCATGGGCTATGGTGTACAATCCCTGCAGGGTTTTTCCACTGTGGATCAAGATGGAATCCGCTGGCTATAGCCCATGCTACTTATCCAGTCCCTCTGCTTCAACTTCCGCATCAAATCTCTGGGCTCAACTCTGCTTCTCCAGTCTGTCCTGGCAGGCTGAGAAGTGTCCTGGTGCTCTGCCAGGAGAGGGGTGTCCTCACACAGCCTTCAGAAGGTCCTAAGTGCTCCATCATGTCTACCTTTGAAATGTGTGTGTCCCTTTCCTTCCACGGACCCGGTCTGTCTGTGAAGGTCTGGGTGGGGACCAGCATTTGGCAAGAACGGGAAATCATACAGAATCCTTGGCCAGTGACCACATAAAGGGTCCAGTCTTTAAGCTGAGGGTGGAGAGAGGAAGAGGTGGTGCGGGGAGGAGGAGAGGGAAGAGAGAAAGTGAGGAGACAAGAAAGGAGAGTGGGTGGTATAGATGCGGAGGGGAGAGGGGAGGGGAGGGGAGGGGAGGAGAGGAGAGGGGAGAGGAGGGGAGGGAGGAGGAGAAGGAAGAGAGGAGGAAAAAGTTCAGGTGGGGAGAGGGGAGATAGAGGGAATGGGGTCAGGAGATAGGAGAGGGAGAGTACCAGACTGAGGGAGGCCTCCATTAAACCATGGAAATTGTGAGATTTATTTCAAGTCTTAAAATTGAAATATTTTTCCTGGGTTCCCTCCTTGGGAACACTTATGTGTAGGATTAATTTATGACCAAATCTCAAACCAAAACAGTACGTAAGGCCCAACACCCAATAAAATCTCCACTTAGTTTCTGCTCACATCTCCTCCCCACCTGGCAGGTCAAGGTCTCCTGGCTCCTGGTGTGTTTCCCGTCGCCCTGAAGGCCTGCACCTCTCTGGGTCTCCACTGCCTTGGACATCTGTCTCTGCCTACACAGAGGCCCCTGACAAGCATTCTTAGCCACATGCTCAGCTCTAGGCCTGTCTTCTTCATAACACGTTTTTGCCCTGTTATTGACTCATACAGTAGCTATGCTGGGTAGCTCTGGGCTTTGACTCGGAGGCTGTGAGGTCCCCGGGGAATCCTGAGCAGCATTGCTCTATCCTGCAACCCCCATAGGGCAGAGCAGCCAGGATAGCACCCTACACAGATGGTCTCCGTTTTAATCATACGCGGCTCATAGACCCCCTAGCCACAAAGCCAGAACAGGACCTGGGGAATCACCTCGTTTTAGGCAGGGAAGCAGAAGGAGAGTTTCCCAAGATACTTCAGAGTTCTCATTCTAGAAGACAGATGCTTATATGGCGGATACTCCATGCTGGCCAAGGCGAGAGCAGGCAGTAGGAGCAGATGCAGGCTCACATGGGCTCCTGACAGTGTCCAGGAAGAGCAGACGCGTATGGGAAGTTCTGGGAAGAACAACTAGGGGTGTGTTTGGGAGTGAAGTCTCCAAGCCCACACTGGGGGAGGCAGGCCTTTGGGGCCACGCCCACCTTGTGTTGCTAAGGATATTCCCGGCCTCTGAGTCCAGACCAGGAGTGGGGACAGATCTGAGAAGTGACTTCCTGGCCTTTGACCCCTTAGAGCTCTGCATGCTCCCTTATGTGATGCTATTCTTGGTCCCAACTGTGAGTTCTGGGAATAGCTGCCAACAACCCCTCACACCTCAGATGTTTGTCCCCAACTGTCCCTATCTCTCCCTGCACTGACAGAGTCAGCTCTCTCCCTAGGACGTAGGGAGCCTTCCTGCAGCAACCGGCTCCCTTCTCCCTTCCTGTCCCACCTTCCCCTTCTCCCTGCAGCACCTGTAGGCAGCGGGACTTCTTGGGTGTCCCTTGGGTGGCTGCCACCGCCCTCTCTCTCTTCACTGTTTCGGTCCGTGGCTTTGAGTCAGTGTTAGCACTGCTCGATTGATCGATTGCCACCATTAGAAGGAGGCAAGGAGTGGCAAGGTGACAAGGACAAGGTGAGGGAAGGGAGGGAGAGGGGAGTGCTCCCTCATTCCGCCTTCCCCTTGGCTTGCACTGAACTCCAGGACACACCGTGGCCTTGCCACTGTCAGTTAGTGTGCTCTTCCCCCACAGCCGCTGACTGGCAAGAGCTGCCTGTCCTCTGTGCTTTCCCACTGACTGCCTGCGCTGGGGTTGGCACCCATGCATTGAGACATCTGCCGCCCTTATGGTATGTCTGCTCCTTTGCAACTCTGGCTCATCCCCGGAATGCCTCCATTGCAGACCCCGCGTTCCTTGCTCCCTGTGTGAATCGGCCGACAGACTCAGCTCTGGCCAAATCAAAACACTGACCTCCTTGTGTGTCCACTGGACATGGCCAGGGACACACACATGTGGAGTCGTGTTGTCTCATCAGCCTCGGGGACGCGTCAATGGTCTATTCACTTTCCTACTTTGGGGGTGTCACATCACACAGCCCCTCTTCCGTTCCCTCAACACCTTCCTCCCCACACGGACTCTCTGCTGATCACTTAGCATATTGCAACCAGTGAGTGATAAACAATAAGGGGCATGGTGCCAGTACACTCACGATGGCATCAACACCCCTCCTTCATTCATGCCTGCCTTTCGGCCTTCCCTCCCGTTGCTGTGGAAGACCCTTCTATGGAGCACGAGGCTCTGCGTTCCTGCACTAACACCTCATTGACTAACACTTGGCATTGTCACACTGCACAGATCCTGTGGCTCCTACAAACGGAGGGTCTGCAGGGTCTGCGGTGTCATTTTCTAACAGCATGCACTCACTTGGTGTTTATGCCACTAACAGTATTTCAGACTTTTCCATTACTGCATGCGTTGTGGTGATCTGCGACCTGTGATCTTCGATGTCTCTATTTAGTTGTTTGGAGCGTCAAGAAAGATGTCCATTTGGATGGCAAGCCTGATTCCTAAGTGCTGGGTGTGTTCTGACTGCAGCCTCATCCCTGCACTCCATCTCCCTCCCTCTCTGTTTCCCGAGAGACACAACATTTAAAGGAGACCATCTGTCAACCCTGTAACAGCCCGCAGTGCTCAGGTAGAAGGAAGATGCCAAACACTGAGCTGTGCCGAGAGCTAGGCCTCTAACACCAGACAGACAAGCTGAGGCCGCCTCTCCAGTGAACACAGGAACAGTGGAACCTGCAGTGTTTGCAGAGTATAACGAGGGAGCTCTGACCATGACTTCAGGGCTGCTCCCGGCACCCTCGCTTTAACACAACAACAGTCTGTCAGCGGCCACACCTAGGCAGTCATCAAGGCGTTCTCCACACTGACCAAACAGCCCTTTGTAACATGCTTGCTTGTTTGACGTAAGGGGGGAGAGCCATCATTCCTTCTTCTCCCTCACACATGGTATAAAGTCTCTACTATGGGCCCCAAAACCCTGCTTTAAAACATAACAGAATGGTGGGAGCACGCTTAGCAGTGGGCGTTGAGTTTGACCTCAATACTTAGGAACCAAATAACTGAGAACATGAAGGGGTTAATGATCGTACTACAGCACATATTCTATAGGCACATGCAAACCTGAAAACACTGTGACTCGATTTACTGCAGTATGCTTTTTACCGTTTGCTGTCCTTTTGGTTTTTCCTGAGACAGATTCAGTATGCAGCCCAGGCTGGCCACCCAGACCAGGACTACAAGCAGGTGCTACCACCTGGCTACAACATTCCTTTCATTGAGATAGTCTGGACCCCAAAGTCCAATATCCTAGATCTTTCCAGATAGTTATGTACTTGTAGTCTTTGTTATCACACGCTCTCTATCCCCCGGCCGGCCTTCTGATTGCACAGGAACATGCTGATGGTCTCCATTTTGAACACGGTCTCCATTTTGAGCATGTCCCAACCCTGGCTTCACTCCCAGGGCCTCCTGTACCTCCTCTCCCAGTCACATTTCTTTCTTTCTTTCTCTCTTTGTTTTTTAAAAATTACTTTATATACATGGATGATTTCTCCTGCATGTGTCTGTGTACCACATGTGTCCCTGGTGCCTGTGGAGGTTGGCAGAGGGTATTTGGATCCCCTGGAACTGCAGCTACAGAGAGTTGCAAGCCTTCATGTGGGTGCTGGGAAGTGAACCTGGGTCCTCTGGAAGAGCATCGAGTTCTCTTACCCTCTGAACCATCTCTCCAGCCCCCAGCTACCGTCTTAAAGAGAACCTTTGCATGCCCATGTATGTCTCCCCACAGTCTCCTTCCCCTTCCCTTTAGTTTTTTTGAGACAGTCCTACATAGAAGGGCAAGCATCGGTCTCAGTGCCCAGCTCCTCTCACAAACCACATCCCCTTTCAGTCACCACCAGCTCGGGACATCCAGCTGGACAATCCCCGAGGCAGCACCCACCCGGCCCTCCACTGTGAGGAAGGCAAGGACCGGGACTGCTACGGAACCCTGGTGAGCGCTTTATGGGCAGTAAGGATGTGGGGTGAATGGTATGGGAGTGGGTGGGGTGAGGGTTGGGGGTTATGAGGGGTGTCAGTCAGCAGGTGTCTTCTCAAGACTTCTCTGTGCCTCTCAGGTGGGGATAGGCTTTCCTATTGTTTGTGTCTACAAAGGGACAGCTTATTGGGCTGTTTTGTTTCTTAATATTCATTTTTCCAAGGATATCTACCTTGGTTTAATCCTTGAAATCTAATAAGCAAGAGACATTGTTTGTGAATGTATACCATTAGGCAATTTGATATTGAAATTTAGAAATCATCTGTTCTTCAATTTATAATCCATTATTCTACATCTAGTGGAATGAATTGAACATTTCACACCCTTAGCTGCGGAGTGAAATAATTATATCCAGCATGGTGAGTTACTAATCCCAGCGTTCTGTGTGCTGTCCATTGCTCATTGGTTTCAGTACTAATTGGTTTTTGGTTTGTTTCTTGTGGCTGGATTTCTTCACTCATGATGTAACCCTGGTGGAACTGGAATGTACAATCCCCCTGCCTCAGCTGAGTGCTGGGACTATAGAATTAGACTACCACATCTAGTCTCTATTTACTGGGTTTTGTGTCATCCTTATTTTTATTTTAAAAATGGGATTCTTTCTTACCAGCCTCTTCTTTCCTTCTCTTCCCCCCCTTCCCCTTTTCTTTCCTTCCTTTTATTTTATGAGACAGGGTTTCTCTATACAGTCCTGACTGTCCTGGAACTCACTGTGTAGACCAGGCTGTCCTCAAACATACAGAAGCCTGCCTCTGCCTCCAGAGTTCTGGGATTAAAGGTGTATGCCACCATGTCCAGCTAAGGGTCATCTTCTAGCTACCCTTCTAGAAACATTTTCTCCGTGAAAAGCTTTGCAAGTCTTTGTTTCCTCTAGAAATGTTTTAATTTTGCTCAAGAATAGCCTTTTGCTAGGCATTTTTCCAGGAAAATTGAATTTCTGTCCAATCTTAGAGACAGGGACCTGGTATCGAGGAGCTTCCTGTTTCTTTGTGCTAAACTTCTTGTTCTATTGTTTGGCTTTCCTCTTGGCAGCTTCTCGGGGATTTCCACCATTCCCTTTCTTCTTCCTTCTCCTCCCTGTCCTCGTCCTCGTCCGTCCTCCTCTTCTTCCCCCCTTTCCCTCCTGAATCCTAGGCTGTCCTGGAACTTTCTGTGTAGCCAGGGATGACCTTGAAATTCTTATCCTTCGGATCCCAGCTCCGGAGTGCTGGGATTGCCACATTCACCCCATCAGATAGGCAGTCGTCTGGAACTATTGACGGCAGGGTCTCCTCTCCCCACCAAAGCAGTCATAAGCCACATGAGTGTGTACACCTGAGGCCATGCTTCTTTTCCCAAGTCTTCTGTGTCTGCCTTTGCACAGATGCTTTACTTTGTGGATTCCTGGCTCTTTGAAATTGATTGCTGCACTTTGAAAAACCGGCAGGACAGCCCTTTCGAGTTTGTTCTTCAAAATGTTCTTGGGTCATTCTTTGTGCTTCCATATAAATTTTAAAGTCATCTTTTCAAAGTTTAAAACAATGCTACGATTGTTTTAACAATTAACATTGGTTACCCTGACACTACAGACTTAGAGTACTAACAACCTAAGAACATTAAGTTAAAAACACAATATATGTTTCTATTGTATTTATTTCTTTAATTTCTTTTAGCAGTGTTCTGAAGATTCTTACTACACAGGCCCTGCACACCTTATGTCAGACTTATTTCTAGATATTTTTGATATTATTATAGATGTCTTTTAAATGTTTTCCTTTTCCAACCATTGCTGCTAATACATAAAAACACAATTCATCTCCGCATGCTGGGCTCTGCGTGGCTCTGACCCCAGCTCAAGGATGGTGGTGAATGTAGAGACTCATGACTGTCTGTCCAAGATGCTAAGCAGTAAGTGACACCTGAGGACTCAGCCCTGAACAAGGAATTTACACTATTCCCTCTAAGGCTCAGAGGTCATTGTGGAAGACGAGGCAGAACGCATGTAAAAGCTGGCAGACAGGGAGGAGGGCCGTGAAACGCTGTCGTCTAGGTCCTCCACAGCTCTTGTGAGCGTGAACTCCCAGCAGCAGCAGCAGCTGACACTGGGCCTGTCAACAGTCAGTCCCTGATGGGAGAGAAGCTTATGGGGCCCCGCCCCTTGCTGCTGAACTATTGTCTGACAGACTCTGGAAGAAGGGGAGTCAATGTCCTCAACTGCTACCCAGAGAGCCCATCAGGCTCCGTTGGATATCTCCAAACCCATAGTCACAGGGGCTATCCCTGGCTAAACTTCTGCGACTCAAGTGGGTCACGCAGCAAAGCAAAAAGGCATAAATGTGGGAAAGAGATTTGTAGAGAAGAAGGGGGGCTCACAGGGGTGGGAGAGAGATTAGAGAGGGTGGGGGGAGAGAGTAATTAGAATATATTATATACATACGTGAAATTGTAAAAGAACAAATGCAATTGGTAAAAACATTTAACTTATTTTATATTGACCTTTCCCCCAATGGCATTGTTCAGTTAAGTGACTAAACCTAATACTTCACGGGTAGCGTTGACTTTCTGAACACGTAACTGCACCATTTGCCAGAAGAGATGGCTCTCCCTTGGCTCTTCCTCTCGCGCTATACTGCAGTGGTAACTGGGAATGGGGCTGGTGGGCAGTCTTGTTGGAGTCTCAACAGCAGACTGGAAAGCACTTTGATGGTGAGGGCACGCCTCTCATTCGAGGTAGAGCAACTGCATCTGACCCCAAGCAATCGGTACCAACCTGGAAGGAGGCAACAATCGCGTTAGCATTGCTGGGGCCCTGCCAAGTATTACATCAGCAACGTGGGCAGAGTTAGAACCCCTGTCTGCCAGCAAGGGAGAAAGGAAAGATGTTTATTAATGCTACTGTTATAGATGGGGAACCTGGTCACAGCATTAAATCAAAGCAGAATCCTAACATCTTGCCTAGTGCAACGATGGCGGTTCCTATGCACCTAGCTCTCCTGGAAGTTACATGCAAATAGGACTGTGCTTGGATTCTGGTCTCTTCTGGGACCCATCTGTTTTTCTGCACCGGCGGTCTTTTCTGTCATAGACCCTTCCCTCCCCAACCCCAAAAGGAACATGGGTCCCACGTGGCCTCTGACCCACTTGCGGGATGGGACTGTCAATCTTTGCCCTGAGTCCTTTGTCAGTTCCAGGGAGAGGGTGGTTATAGCTGGTCCTTGGCTGACCTCCCCAAATGGATTATTTTATAGCATAATGACACCTCTACTCTTGTTTCTGTGGTGACTTAATAGATCACTTATGAAACTTAATAAAAATCACCCTCCTCTTCTTTCGCTGCTTCTCCAAGCATTTGTCTCAGTCACTGTGGTATGTGTGTCGGGGGCGGAGGTGGGGGGTGGGGGGAGGGGATTGTGCTAGCAAGCCGCTCTGAGTCAGGGAGATATGTCGGAAGATGGATTTGATGGCAGCTGTCCCTTCTTGGTCTAAATAGAGAGCAAGTCTGACTGTCATCCTTCTTGTCGTCGTCTGGCATTATCACCAACATCTCTGACTGAAGCAGTTCTCGCCACCCCTGCCGCTGGGCCCCAGCACTGGCTTCCTCCTCTCTGCCCCGGGTTCCCGTCATAGCTGGCTAATTTCTGCTGCACTTTTCCTCCCCTCACAGCCAGAATGAGTGATCTCACTCGGTGTATTGGTTGTTTTTCTATTGCTATGATAACATGCCGTGGCCAAGGCAACTTATAGAAGAGTTTATTTGGGCTTCTGGTTCCAGAGGGATGGATGGGGTCCATCATGGCAGAGAGGCAGGCAACAGCGGGCATGGCAGCTGATGCAGAGAGCTCACCTCCTTCACACAAAGCACAAAGCAGAGAGTGAATTGCAAGGGATGTGAGGCTTTGATCTCAAATGCCACCCTTAGTGACATATTTTCTCTAGCAAGATGCACCACTGAAACCTCCCCAAAGAGCACCAACCACAGGCCAAGTGTTTAAATGCCAGAGCCCATGGAGGGCATTTCTAACCCAAACTACCACACTAGGAGCCCCTTATGATCTCCCATCTCGGTGCACATGACAATACTTGCTAAGCTCTCTGCCTGACTCTACTTCCTCAGCCCTTTGATTAAAAGTCATCCCATTGGGTTTTCCTCCTCTCTGCTCCTTGCCTGACTTTATGTTCACCATAGGAATAATGTTGACTTGTCTCGTTGTTTCTGGCGTGTCTCCCTAGTCTAGCATGGGAGCTCCTCTGGCTGATTGCCTGAAGTTATCTAGGGCAGGGCATACAGAGCTTGTTTGTTTGGTGGTGCTGGGTGAGAGATGGTGAATCACATGTGATATCTAGAAATAGTGGCAGTCTCCAGAGGGACCAGGTAAAGGAGAGAGTGGGCAGAGACACTGGCCTAGTGGAGATCAGAGCCAAGGCTGGGAGACTCTAGGGTAGAGGCTGACACAGAGCAAATAAGAACAGTTGTTGACTAGGCAGCCAATCAGTGGGCTCCAGAGGCTGCCTCCTGTCCAGCTGTTATGTCTGTATGCTTGTCTCTTTACTGTGGGTTTCTCGAGATACTTATCCACTCCACTGTGTCCTGAACACTGAACACAGACCGTGTTCACAAATATTTCTGAAGTGGATGACGAACTGAGTGAATAGGGGGTGTATCCCAAGCTGTCTCAGTTTTATGGGTTAAAGTGTGTTTCCCCTAAAATTTGCAGTCAGAAATCCTAACCCCCACCACCTCAGAATGTGACTGAACTTGGGGATCAGCTCCTGAAAATGAGGTCATTAGACTGGGCCTGAATTCAATACAAACTGTGTCCTTACAAGGAGGTAACACAGACATCCAGTGTATCTGTATTTCTTATGGTTTGGGTGTGAAATTTCTCCAACATGCTCATATGTTTAAAAATGTAATACTCTGCTTATTGCACTGTTTGGAGAGGATTTTGATTTCTTAGGAAGTGGGACTTGGCTGGCTGAGATTGGCCACTGGAAAGATGTTGGTAGGAGTGTGAGGGTTATAGGTATTCCTTTGAAGTAGACTCAGGTAGAAAGAACCAATTAGATACTGATTTATTGATTTATTTAGTGGTTCACTTAAAGCACTGTTTGTTCTGCCTATTTGTCAAGCATGACTTCACTTGCTACCTGAAACAGAATGACCTGGAGAAATAGCTACAACAGTAGGCCATTGTTCTTTACAACCTGCTCATTGCCATTATGCTTCTGTAAACTCTTGCTTGCTTGCCTGCCCTGCCTTGTGGTTTAGAAGACAAGGCAATGATACAAACTAGACTCAGCACCGAGGCCTCTCAGGAGCTGTCCTGGATTTGATCCACCGGTGACGTCTCTCTTCCACTCTCATTGTTGGAGTGCTTATTCCAAAAAGATTCTCTCAACGTTTCTGTTCCCGCCCTTTGCTTCCTGATCCACTAAGAGTTGAGCAGCCTCTGCTACATGCTTCTGCCACCATGAACTCCAAAACGACCTGTCCCTGTCATGGTGGACTGAAAACATGGGCCAAATCAAATCCTTCATCCCTTAATTTGCTTCCATCAGATATTTCATCATTGTGATGAGAAAAGAAACAGAGTCCAAGGGATGAATGCTGGTTCTCAGATTCTCTGTAGCGATCATAATCTGATGGAACCACGGTGGTTTGAATAATAATGGCTCCCATAGGCTCATACATTCGAATACTTGGTGCCCAGCTGGTAGAACTATTTGGGACTATTAGGGGGTGTGGCCTTGTTGAGGGAGGTGTGTCACTAGGGGGCGGACTCTGGGGTTTCTAAAACCCACACCAAGCCCAATTAGTTCCCTCTGCCTGCTGCTGATGGATCAAGATGCTGGCTCTCAGCTACCGTCCAGCGCCGTGACGGTCTGCCTGCTGTAACGTCCCCACCATGACAGTCATGGACTCTGGGACCAAGGCTTTCTTTCATAGGTTGCCTTGGTCGTGATGTTTTGTCACAGGAATAGAAAAATAACTAAGACAGTGCTCTAGTCTCTTCTTTGGAAGGATGCAGGACTTGCAGATAACCATCACACATCCTACCCCCCCCACACTTCACATGGCGCCTAGATTACGTACAGCACCCAGCACAGTGGAACGTCACGCAGACATTTGTTTGCGTCATTAGGGAGTAATGACAGGAAAAGAGGTCTATGTGCATTTATTGGCACATGCTTATTGTGAGATAGGGTTGGGTTTTTAGAAAATATCTTGGTCCACAGTTGGCTGAATGTGTGGATATTCCATCCTTTAATTAGAAAGGGATGTCTAGGGGCTGGAGAGATGGCTCAGCGGTAAAGAGAGCGTGTTGCCCTTGCAGAGGACCCAGGTGTGGTTTTCAGCACATACATCAAGCAGCTCCCAAACACCTACAGCTCTAGCTTGAGGGGAGTCCACATCCAGGATGGCCTTGCGGGTGCCTGCACTTGTGTGTATGTATACCCACATAATTAAAAATTTGCAAATAAATCTTTGAAAAGAAGGACTTTCTCGGCAAAGAGATGGCCACGTGATGATCCAGAGAAAAGAAGAGCCATCTACGCTCGAGGACAGAGACCTCAGAAGAAGCCAACCCTGATGACACCTTGGTCTTGAGAGTCTAGCTTTCTGCACAGTGAGAAAATACATGTGTGTGCAAACACCCAGTCTGCTGTAAGCTTGTAATAGTCTCCAATCAAACTCATAAGCCAGTCTAGCACTGAAACAGCTGGTGATCATAAAACCACTGCTCCATCAACACAGCCACCCTGACTGTTCTCAGCTTCCTCAGTTAGCTGAGAGACCAAAGGGGCTGTTTTCCCACTGAAGCCCAGGAGCTGATGCTGCCTCTTGCATTTCAGGGTGTGGTGCCGCCGCCTCCCTCTGAAGCTAATGTCATGAGGGTGGGGGCATTGACAAAAGCGCTGCTTGGGTGGGTGCAGTCATCTTTACTGTCCTATAGGGTATGGCTGTGGGCCAGGGTGCCCAGGTTAGGGTCCAGGGTCCTTGGGATCACCTGGCTGCTGCTGCCACCATCCCTACCTGCACTTGCTAGTGGCTGTGAGTCGGCTGCTGGTGATCTCTGAGGCTGGTGGCCAGCGTGGTGAATGCATACTGCTTTTATACTTACGTTGTCCCGTGTGGGGCACTGAGTGAGAATGAGTATGGGACAGAGAACACAGGGTGTCATTTACTGTGCTGATGGCAGACCCAACTGTCTTCTCCAAATCTGGGAAAGCGATGTTCCTCTGTAACTACTGTTATCATGTTCCTGTTTGAAAACATACACACATGACAGAAATAAAAAAGTCCAGTGACTAGAGAGATGGCTTCGTGGATTAAAGTGCTTATGCCTCCAACACAGACCACCTGGCTCAATCCCTGGAACCCACATGGTGGGAGGGGAGAACCGTTACACACGTGCTCTAATCTGATCTCCACACATGCACCATGCACATGCGTGCACACACACACACACACATATGAATGTAATTAAAACTTTTCAAGGTCTTCCTTGGCCACACTCACTCACACGTCTTCCTAGAGAAATGCATGATGCTAAGAACATGTCCTGTGCATGCACACACACACACACACACAGACACACACACACACTCACATTCACACAATGCTTCTTGTTTTTCTACCATTTCTGGCTGCAGATGGCGCTTCAGGAAACACTTCATCCACGCCGCTGTGGAGACGCTTACTGTCATTTCATTCAGACTTAGCACCTTCAAGCAACACTCGTGCATACAAAATAAAGCTAACCACCAATTTCCTACAGCGCTGTCATATTCCATCCTGCACAGTTCCATGGATAGTCACAAGCCATGTGGAACTTTTGATCATTTAAAAGGCAACATCTGAGATGCAATTTTCAGTTTGTTTTAATGCTAGTCACACGTGCCCAGCAGCTGCTGCACTAACAGCACAGGTCTGCACCAGGTACTCTGTATTTTAACACACAGCTCAGATGAGCTGCAAGTGGTCTATCTGAAAATGCACCCATAGACAGTACCTACTTCCCCATGCCCTCACCAAAGTGGATGCCTAGTAGTATTATTTTTACTTTTGTGCATACTGGTAAGGTTGAGCATGTATTCATTAGTTGACTGTATTTCCTCTCCTGGGACTTCATTATTCCTTTGCATTCCAAGGGGTTAGGGAGCTCTCCTTGATTACTGAGAATACTTCCGTCTACAGATATTTGTGATCCTGCTGCCCACGACAGAGCATTCTCCTGCCCATCACAGAAGTTCCCCGTCATGCACCCTGAGGACATTTCTAGCTTCATTACCAAGTCCTTGTCCTTTGACTTTGTCCCAGGAGAGTGCCCAGGGACCAGCAGATATGGATTTGTGTATTTGTATTTCCTGATGGCCTTGGGAAGGCTCTTTGCTCTGACTTTCCTTATCCATGTGTAGGATAAGGTAGCGTGTGGCTGTGGCGAGGTTTGTGGGACACCATACAGGGCTGTCTCCAGGCCTGGCTCATGTGACAAGAACCTGGCTGTGTCTCCACATGGAATTCAAAGAAACTGGAGACTTATCCAAGAGGTTTCCAGGAACTAAAATGCCCTCCAGTCCTTTGGGAGGAGGATCCCTAGTGTCTACCAGTGATGGGGGAAAATCCTTCACCAAGGTGGGGTGACTGCTGGGTGTGACCTGGGCATCTCCAGGTTTCCCGCCTGCCCCAAGTACAAAGGTTTCATTTATGAAAGCAAATGGTAGTCTTGTGACTTCCAGTAGATTGGGAATGATCCACACTGGGCAGTTCAGGGGGGTGGGGCCTGGTGGTTCAGAAACAAGGAGAGGTCTACAGGCCACACCATGGTCTCCATGCCATATCTAGATGTTTCTCAGAGCAGACAGATGGCTGTGCTCCTAACTTCTGTGACTTTCCCCCCTCCTCGACATGACTGCCCAGAGCCAGCACATTGCTTTATCGGAAAGGCCCTGATTTCACCATCAAGTGTGTTTGGTTTAAGCGGCCACATCTGCCAATCAGCAGCTGGAAGACTGGATAGGAGTCTGAGCCCCTTTGACCCATTCTGTCCTCTTCTTTGAAATGGAGCTTTCAGTTCTTACTGCCCACGGGCGCTGAAGAGTCAAAGCAATTGCTAACATAAACACACAATCATTAACATAAACACTAGCAGAGAGCTTGGCACCTGGGGAGTTGTAATTATTATTGTACAACAATAATAATTGATGTGAAGTTGATTAAAATGCAACCCCGGCTGCCCAGAGGCTTAGCCTGTTTGTGAGGGAAAGGAGGCACTGACCATGGCCTGGAATATGGGGCATTCAAGGAGGCGTCTGAGGGAAAGCCTCATCTGGCAGTTTTGGCTCTAGAATTAGTGGTGGCTTAGGTCATGACAGGCTCAGCTCCAGTCAGCTTCTGACGGGACCCATTAAACAGCAAGACCATGTCGGCTTCCTGCCAGCAACTTATCTTTCACTCTTGGAGATCCTCCGGTCTCACCCTGTCTACCTGAGGCCACCTCTAACTAGTTCTCCAGTGCTGGCCCACAGGATGTGATCCTTGCTCCAGGCTAGACCCCTCAATATGGACTGGAATTGTGCTAGCAGAGCTCTCCCCTGGCCTCTGACCCCCCAGCTGCAGATGTCATCATAGAAGGTTCACCCTACCCCACCTGAGGCCCTGCTCACACAGTAGTAGAATTCTTACTGACTGAGAAAAGGGGGGAATCCTGGGCTCTGTCCTGGGACAGAATCTGTCTTCTGAGATGTCATGTCACCCCTGGAAAGCATGTGGAACTCTGTGAGATGTGACAGGAAGAATTGTCAGCCACATAGACAAGCACACACTGTGTCCTCAAGAGGCCAGATGGCCCTGGATTCAGCCCTTCCTCCTTGGGCATCAGGGCCTCAGGGATGGGGGTGGGTTGAGCCTCAAGCCCCACAGACAGTAAGTAACTCCAGGTCAAGCTCTAAGAAGAGCAGAAAGGAAGGCCTTAGAAAAGGCTCCCGCAGATTTGGCACAAGAAAGGAATTTCTACGAAGGGATGGCTTTTGAAAACACTTGAAGTCTGGCTAAGGGGCAAGCACTGGCTAAAATAAGCATTAGCCAATTGGCAAGCGGGCATGGGAGAGGCAGAAAGGGTGCCATGGCTCTCACTGGGGCAGCTTCCTTGGGTTTCTGACCATCAGAGGACAGACAGGCCACTCCAGCTTCTCACCATAGAAACGGTGTACTCCCCTCAGAGCCACCCGATTTCTGCCTGGCTCCGGCTTCCTCTGGAATTTTAGGGTAAGTTAATTATTGTGAAACTCTCTGCTGAGTTAATAGACATCGAATTAGAAGTAATTGGGTTAAAACCACTTTTACTGAGTTCAAAAACAGCGAGGCTGATGAGCGTGATCGGCTTCGCCCGGTATTTCCAAGTCATGGACAGCATGCTCCCTCCTTTAGCCAGCCTTCTGGGTTTGTTGTATCAAAGGCTCTAAGTCAGCCATTTATCAGTGCTTTGCTCACGGACAAACCCACCCCGAGTCTCTGCAAGGCTGAGCCCAGACGACACCCAGGAAAGCCCAATCCACCCGGTCAGGGAATCCCGGGGTCTGCCTCCAAACACTGAGTTCGCCCCACAGTGACCTGCCTGGGACTTTCCTTCACACTCCTGCAGCTGGTGTGGTCAGTTTGTGGAGGTAACAAAGAACTAAGCACAGAAAAGCTAGGAGGCTCGCCAGGCCTTTAAGAATTTGACGGTCCCATGCTGGGCCTGGTGATGCACACCTTTAATCCCAGCTCTTGGGAAGCAGAGGCAGAGGGATCGTAGAGGCTAGCCTGGTCTACAAGAGTAAGTTCCAAGACAGTCAGAGCTACAGAAAGAGACTTTGCCTCAAAAAAACAAAACAAAACAAAAATTGGCAGTCCCTTGCTCTAATTCTCAAAGACACGCTCTCTTTAGGTTCATGTACAGAATGGAGTCAGTACAGACTCAGGGTCCCTAGAATCCTGGCCCCATGGTTGGAAGCTGAGTGACCCATAGAAGCAATCTTCAAGTTTGGGTGAAGAGTCAAGAGGACTGTGTGTGAAGGGTTAAACTTGAATGGCGCCAGACCAGAGCTAAACCAGGGCGAAAGCAGTTGTTACTAATAATTCTTGGCAGCTCTCCAAAGAGCAGTCCCATTTGGCTTACTAGTCGTCATCAGCACTGATGAGCACATAGTAGGTGGTCAATAAAACCTGTTAAATCTATGAGTAAACCCACGTAGGGTGGTCCGCATCCCTGGTGCTAAGAAGGGGATGGCCGTGTGTAACACGTATGGTCACTGGCTTGAAATGCAATGGTGTGGATTGGGCATAAGGGCACCATCTCAGTCCTGAGAGACAAATCCTGAATTAGGAGACATGCATGGAGGGACCCCAGGACCTTGGAAGCTAATGATCTGTCTCTATTGTGGAAAATTGCCAGAATGTTCGATCGCTCTGTGGCTTGCCACAGATCGGAGACCAGGGCTGCTGGCCCCTGGAGACCCAGGGCAACATACCAGAAATCCAACTTTCATAAATACAGTTTGATGCTCAAACTTTTTGTCCCCGAAAGCTCGATATGTCTTTGTTGACCCACAAAATCTTATGAAATAACTGAATGTGCTGGTTGTGCCTCAATATTTCTGAAAGGAGACATGAAAATTCTTGTTAAAGTCACCAAGGGTCAGAGAGGCGGTTCATTGGTAAATACACAGTGGTAAATACACTGCCTACCAAGCTTGATGACCTGAGCTCGATTCCGGGTACCTACACGGTAGAGGGAAAGAAACAGCTCCTGCAAGTTATTCTCTCTGGGCTCCAAACACGCCCTGTGGTGTGGTGATGGTTTATTGTGCTGTAACAAATAAAGCTTGCCTGAAGATCAGAGAAGCAGAGCAACCAGCCACCAGAGTTCTTACCTCTGGAAAATCTCAGACCCAAAGAGACTGAGCTCCTGTCTGTCTCCTCCCACCTTACATTCCTCTCTCTACCAAGCCATATCACTTCCTGTCTCTACCTTCCTGGTCCTGGGACTAAAGGTGTGTGTCACCACTGCCTGGCCTCTATGGTTAACTAGTCCCACCCTCTGATCATCAGGCAAGCTTTATTTGTTAGAGCACAAACAAAATATCACCATACTGTGGCACACCCCCCCCCCCCCAAGGTAAAATAAATATTTGGAAGTCACCCAAGTTTCCCTTCCCTAACACGAGAAGCAGATGGTACCTCTGTGGCCAAGCATACCTTTCTTTTCATGTATATCAGGAGCATGTTCATTCTTCATGTGGCAAATACGGATAAAACTGAGCCAAGCACCACATGATTGTTGGTATGTACCTGCTTAATGACATAAAAAGCTAATTTCGATTTTTTTTTTTTACAGTAGAGAAACTAAACTAAACTGGCTTCTGAGAACTTCTGGCATAGAAGAGGCAAAATTGCAAAAGGGACTCCAAGCCAGGACTGAACTTCATTTCCCAAGGTCACTACACAGCTCATGAGACTTCTTGTTGGGTGTGTGACATTGTGACACTCTTTTTTGGGGAGCCTTGAACACATGTCTACTCAACGCAGAAACAGAGAAAACTACAGACCAAAGTAACGATAACAGAAGTCCACCTTGGTAAACCAGTGAATTTACTGGGCTTACTTAGGGGTATGGATTACAGGAGTAACTGCATTGCTGAAAAGTCCATGTCTCCCGGGTGACAACTCACAAAAGCCAGAACCCTGGAACTCCGCATGTCTTGTAGGCAGCTCCACATATCAGAGAGGCCTCTCCTAAGCAGGCCTTACAGCTTCTATAACTTTGAGAGGGAAGGGCATTATGAATCTTGTCTGTTTCAGGGACTTCCTGAGATTTCTGACTTTCTTACTTCCTGAGTCTTAACAAGCTTCCCTCAGGCATGAAATGTTTAAATTTGGAGGGTAGAGAGGCTACCTTAAGAACTGGGTTGTCTTCACTGCTGGGCGTGGCTGAAGCTCGGTGTCAGGTAGCCAGCCACCCTTCCTTGTCTGGAAACCACCTGGGGCCTTGAAGTCCTTCTCAGTCACATACAAACACACCCTGATCCCATGGCCTTACCAGAGATACATCTGTCAGCCATGGCGCTGGTTAAAGGTCCCTTATTGTCTAGTTTAATTCCCTTCTAGTGCAGAGCTCTAATCTCACAAGACTCAGGGAAATGAGAGGAAAATGAGAAGTTGGTGAACTTGGAACTTTTGGTCAGTAGGAGCAGGGCCTTGACCTTGTAAATCTGGTAGAGAGGGTGGTTTGTCTGGAACCATACTCATTGATTTCCTCATTCCCCAGTGACTAAGGACATATAGCTATGAGACAGAGTCAAGGGAGTATATCATCCTTCCTTCCACCAACCAACCATCCACCAATCATCCATCCATCCATCCATCCATCCATCCATCCATCCATCCATCCATCCAGCCAGCCAGCCAGCCAGCATTTATTGAAAACCTGCGTCAGGCCAAGTGTTCTGTTCCAAAAGTCGTAGTTAAAACAAAATCCCAATGCAATCTGATGTTGCACAATAGCCAGGAACCTGGATGGTGAGCAACTGTGAGGGGCCCTCGCTCCCCGAGGTGGGTCTTCTTCACGCTAATACCAGCAGAGAGACCCCACACAGCTACTTCAGTAGAGAGTTTGCACACCCTGCACTTCAGCTGTTGAACAGCTGAGAACTACCTGGCAACGTTCTCTTCAGCTTTTCATCCTCCCGGCTCTCCCCACTGCTTGCTTGGGGGTCTTACTTTCCATGGGTGCAGACATTCTGTCTAGGGGTGTGGTGGGGGCGCCTCTGGAGAGGAGAGGCTAACGTGAAAGAGAAGTTCAGAGGCCTGGCCAGTAAAATTCCAGGGCTGAGTTCAAGTTCCCAGAATAGCAGTGGACGGAGAACTAACTTCCTGGCTTCAGGGCGGTCCCCAGTGTGTTGAATGAAGCTGTTGGTTCGGTGGGTCTAGAGGGTGTGTGTATTCAGGAGGGTGGTGGCAGAGATGGCCAGAGATGACTGGGACCCTGGAGAAGGATGTCCCCAGAGTGGTGACCACAGCCACAGGCATTGCAAACAGCCTACACCCTGTCCTCCACGGCCAGTTCTTTCTTTGGAAAGAGATGTTTTGCTTTTCGTGGGATTGACAAGACAGCAAGTGACAAGCCGGTCAGGGTCTGTGCAGGCTTGTGTGGCGTGGGCAGAGAGTATTTGTGGACAAGGGTGTGGGAGCGTGGTGTCTGCCGGCAGCTGGCAAATGGGCGGCAGGCGCCTGAGTGAAGGGTTCTGTCCCAGACACAATGGCGGCCTTATTCACCTCCTCTCCACAGAAGGGCCCTCAGTTCATCCGCAGTGTGTTCAAGTGTGGAGACCAGCTATCAGCCCGTTCTGAGGATGGGAGGGAGTTTTCATAATTTCTTAGGTTCCGTCCACGTGGCGCTTTTCTCTCGGTGATCTCTTATGGAAGCAAAAAGAAGCATTTGAGTAAAAATTGGCCTCAAGGAATGAATTAGCTTACCGCGAGTGGACTGGTGAAGCCAAGTACTGTAGCAGTGTTGGCAAGCTTCCTCCCGCTACCTGCCGTGCTCCAAAGCCGCAAATGGCTTGCTTCGTGAACTAGAGACAGTCCTCCTCTTGCAGGGCCTCAGTTTCCCCTTCAGTAGTCCCTTCCACAAACATGGCTCCAGTTAAGACATGCTAAGAGAACGCGGACAATAGCGAGCAGAGATGGGGCGGCTGGTAGAGTGCGTGTGTAGCATGCGTGTGTAGCATGCGTGTGTAGCATGCGTGTGTGCTGGGTTTGGTCCCTAGCCCTGCATAAAATGGGGGAGGGGATGCCAAGCCTGAGGTCCCAGCACTCAGGAGGCAGGAAAACCAAGGTTGTCACTAGTGTCACAGCAGACGTCGAGGCCAGTTGGGGGCAACATCAGACCCTGTTTCAAAAGCTCCGTAGCACATTCCCCTCTCCTAGGCCCTTTTCCTCCCAACTCTGAAGGTCACCCTGGGCATCGGGGTGACAAAAGCACCCCCTTGCCTTGAGAAGCCCTCCATACGGCAGGCAGCACCCAGCATCCGAGCACAACGGCCCACAGCTCTGCCTAGCTCTGCCCTGCTTGGCAGGGCTGCACAAACAGAGTCATTCTTGATACTGGCAATGTTAACAGATCATAGGTTAATGTAATTATTGTTGTTACTCCAGTCTTGATTTCCTCTTGCCAGACACGGTGTCTCAACGGGAGAGCCAGCCTTCCTGTTTGCACACGAGTGGCTCTCAGGACTTGGCTTACGGGACTCCTCCCAGATCCCCTCCTCCTCTTGTGGTTTGTAAAGATTCCCTTTTGGTCTTTAGAGATGACTAGGGAATACCAATAATAGCCCCCGAGGAAGGAAGGAAAGCGCAGTGACCGGTGCATGGATGCCGCTGCCACCAAGAGATGGGCTCTGCTCCGGAAACCCCAGCCTGCTTCCGGCCCAGTGCTGTCCTTTATCCCGCAGTTGGCCTTGGCCCTGAGCTGAGCACGGAGGTGGGCAGGGTAGCCAGGTTGCGTCCTGGTTTGGGTGAGCGAGTGCTGGCCCCTCCCTCACACAGCGTCTCTAGGTCCCAGCAGTGGTCGGTGGAGCTGGGCAGGGCCCTGGCCAGGGTCCATCTCTGGGCTCTAGGACAGGTTCAGGTCTTTCCCTGTGAGTGTTGCACTGCGTAGCTCCGATTCATCTGAGTTTTAGCTTTTCACTTACTGAGTGGCTGTGACAGAAGACACTAAATAGTCCCTCTCCTCAGAAGACGATGGACACCAGAGGCTATGTGTGGACAGCTAAGAAAGCCAGGCTGTGCGAAGAGTCATAGCGAGGCCAGCATATTTCTGGGTCTTGGGCCTGCAGCCTTGGTGTGCAGAGGAGCAGGGCAGCCTGCAGCAATGAGCCGCCTGCATTTCTGGGAGGCAGGTGGGGTGTGGCTCCAGTCCAGGCCTTTCTCCTCCCTACTGCCAGCAGCCCCCAGGCCGTACACCCTACCCTTCCGAGAAGACCCGTGTCCTCCCAGCTCCATATCGGAGTGCGGCAGCAGTGTCTGGAGGAGGATGGAGGGGAGAGGGAGGAGGAGGAGGGAGGGAGGGAGGGAGGAAGGAGGGAGAGCTGCTTTTGAGCAGGTCGAGCAGATGAGGTCATGTCTATAACTGCTCCTGGGAGCGATGAGACAGACTCACCGGCCCCTTCTTCCAGCACTGGGAGGGACCCTGGGCCTCACCATTTTTGAGGTCTTCAGGGAACCTTGAGTTTCAACTCGGAAAAATCCACTCGTGACCTCACCTCGAACATCTCAGCTCCCCCTGGCAGGGCCGAATAGGTGGAGAGGCCAGAGGAAGGAGACGGCCCGTGGGCCTAGGCCGTGCAGTTAGCAGAGAATGCCGACAAGAGCAAGGACTAGTTGTGGGGCTAGACCAGCGGAACATGGACAGTGGCTGCCAATGGCCAGGGGGGAGGGAAGGGAAACTCCTGGTGGTGTGGCCCTCAAAGACAGGGAGGATTAATACCTGCTGTCTTGCAGAAAGAGAAAACTGTCAGGGGCTAGACATTCTATTTCTTTGGTCGGTGGAAGCAGGTGCCCATACCTGCCTGGAGGGGAGGAGGGGACTGCTTGATTGGCAGGTAGGGGCACGTGTGGCCAGGAAGCAGGGTCCGCTGGTGCTACCTGGGTAGCACAGAGAAGGCTTCGAGGCTGTCTGTGTGCACCCTTCTTCCCTGAGCCTTCAGCGGGAGAGCGGGGTGGTGACTGAGGCCCCTGAAGACAATCTAGCTTCCTGCCTGGGCCATGCCCTCTGGTGCGTCACGCTTGGTTAAGCCGACGGCCGCTGTCACAGGGTATCTGTTGGTGATAACTCACTTGGAGGCAGGGTGCATTCATTTTGGTTCATGCTATCAGAAGTTCTGCCTGGACATCATGGCAGGGGACACGGTGGAGGAGGCTGCTAACCTCCTGGAAGCAAAGGAAGCAAAGAGAGGAAGAGACTAGCATCCTGATATCCCCTCATGCCTTCCTGCTGTGGAGGCCGGAAAGGCTTCGCCGTGCAGTTTCAGGGTTAGAAGCCAAACCAATCAGAGCAGCTCTGGAATGCTGACCGCATCTCCACAGAAGAACGAAGAATGGGGTCAGCACGATGGCTCAGCAGGGAAAGACACTTGTCGCTAAGCCCGGTAACCTGCATTGCAGCCCTGGGGTGCAGTGGTGGAGAGAGCTGACTCCCACAAGCTGTCTTCTGACCTCTGCACAGAGCCCTCTCGTCCACCTTCAGTGGGATGGGGAGGACGTGGGTCAGAGCACCCCACAAGGGGACAGGGTATCCGCTGCCTGTCCTGCTGGCACTTGTCACCGACCCCGGCCGCAAGGCTAGGTGCAGGCTATTCTGTTGGTGTAGCAGCCTGTTCCTGGAGCTGGGCCTCAGGACTTGTGACTGCCATTCACGCCGCAGTGGCTCTGGGGCACATAAGTGGCTTGAGTAGCTGGGCCTAGAGGCTGGAGCAGTGTGACTTTCCAGTTGGTAGTCTAGTCAAATCTGGGGATTTTCTGGCCCCAAGATTCCAGGGGCTGCACTGGCTTTTGCTTCTGGCTTGCTCTTGGTTACCAGGCCGCCCTTACAGCCAAGAGGGATCCAATGAGAGTTCGGGCAAGTGCTGCTCTTGCACACGTATGGAAAGAAAAGTCTCACTGTCAACCAGGGTCGAGGTCAAGTGAGGGCACTCAGCTAAGTCATAGTTCAAAGTCGACCAGGTTTAACTCTCTCCTTTCCGTCAGCCTGTATTGTCTGTCTTTACTTCTAGTTACCACAGGACTCTACAAAAATAGCAAAGGATTCATGAGACTTTCTAGCACATTCTAAGTTCCCTGCTTCCAGATGTATTATCCCCCAAAGCCTACAGGGGCCTGTGGACCAGGCTGGGCCATGGGCCATTGTCCTTCACAAGGAGGGTGAAACCACATTGGAGAAGATGATCTGCAGGGTGTCTGTGTGAGGTTTACAGGTGCTATGTGCTGTGTGCTGTGTGTGGGACATGTACTACATGTGTGGTGTATATGTGTTGTGTATGTCTGTGTACGGTATTTACTGTATATATGTAGGATGTATGGTGGCTGTGTAGGTGTGTATGTATGTTGTATGAGTGGGAACATGTGGTATATAGTGTTTTATATATGAGTGGAGTATGTATGCATGTTGGCATATGATGGATATATGCACATATGTGGTAGGTGTGTTTTATGTACACAAAATGTGTGGTGTAATGGTATATACATTGTATATGTGTAGTATGTGTGGTATAGTAAGAGATGTGTGTTATCATTTGTGTGTTAGTGGCATGTGTGCCTGTGTATATGTGTCTGTGTGTGTGTCATGCATGTGTGTATATGTGTATGTGAGTGTCTATGTATATTTTATGTAGTGTATGTGTACATGTATGTGTGTATGCACATGTGTGTATGCATCTGTATGTATGCATGTATGTATTTGTACATGTGTGTCTATCTCTGTATTTATGTGTGTATAGTGTGTAGTGCGTGTGTGTAGTGTGTATGTGTAGTGTGTAGTGTATTGTGTATTGTGTAGTGTGTGTGTAATGTGTATGTGTGTGTAGTGTGTGTATGTGTGTAGTGTATGTGTGTGTAGTATGTGTAGTGTATGTGTGTGTGGAGTATGTGTGTAGTGTGTATGTGTGTAGTGTGTATGTGTGTAGTGTAATGTGTGTGTAGTGTGTGTATAGTGTGTAGTGTGTATATGTGTGTAGTATATATGTGTGTGTATAGTGTGTATGTGTGTATAGTGTGTAGTGTATGTAGTGTGTATGTGTGTAGTGTAATGTGTGTGTAGTGTGTGTATAGTGTGTAGTGTGTATATGTGTGTAGTATATATGTGTGTGTATAGTGTGTATGTGTGTATAGTGTGTAGTGTATGTAGTGTGTATGTGTGTGTAGTGTACGTGTGTGTAGTGTGTAGTGTGTGTAGTATGTGTTTGTGTAGTGTGTGTATGTAGTATGTGTGTGTAGTGTGTATGTGTGTGTAGTGTATGTGTGCGTGTGGTGTGTGTAGTTTGTATAGTGTGTGTATGTAGCATGTGTGTGTAGTGTGTAGTGTGTGTAGTGTGTATAGTGTGTGTGTAGTGCGTATGTGTGTTTGTAGTGTGTTTGTATAGTGTGTGTATGTAGTATGTGTGTATAGTGTGTGTAGTGTGTATGTGTGTGTAGTGTGTATGTGTGTAGTGTATGTGTGTAGTGTGTAGTGTGTATGTGTGTGTAGTGTGTTTGTATAGTGTGTGTATGTAGTATGTGTGTATAGTGTGTGTAGTGTGTATGTGTGTAGTGTATGTGTGTAGTGTGTATGTGTGTGTAGTGTGTAGTGTGTGCGTGTGTGTGTTGCCCTCCTGCAGTCATCTGGAGGAGTAACAGAAGGAACATGGGTGGAGATTGTAGGCTGCAATTTCAGCCAGATGGTTCCGTCTGTGAAAGCCAGTGTCTGTATTTCTGTTTGTTTTAGTTTGTTGTTTGTTTGAGTGACTTGAGCACACAGGGATTTTTCTCCTTGAGGTCCGGACATCTGTGTCTGCGCTAGTTTTCTAGAGTGCTGGGGAGAAGTGGGCCCCTGGGTTTAGACCAGCTGGGTGTGGGTGAGTGTGAATTCTAACAGCCAGGCTCAAAGCCCTGTGCCACGTCTGACGTCAGATGGCAGAGACACGCTAGATGCCTTTGAGTTGACTGGATTTTGAAGGCTCCAGAATGTTTTGGGGTGCTGGGAGACAGCTAAGCCTGGAATCTGAGTGTGGCTCTCTTGGTTTCTCCTCCCTTAGAGGCCTGCTTGGAGAAGACACCTGAGCTTGGGGCAAGGAAGTGGCTCAGGGCTGTGGTCCTGCAGCGCCACCTGGGGGCAATGAGGAGAATGGCCGCAGAGGTCCCCAGAGTGGGTGCTCAGGGGTTTCCTATCCTCTAGTACTGACTTCCCGGGACATGCTGGGGACTCTGAAAGCGAAGGTTTCTGTTAAGGGACCCGAAGACTCATTTCTGACATCCCTACCTCATCTGATTAAAAAACCTGAGGTTTTGGAAGGTGCTGGAAGGTTCTGCAAGGCCCTTTTTGACCAAGGCCCTTGGGAAGGATTGAGACACTGGGCCCCACGGTCTGATCTCAGGCAGGCTGTTCAGAGAGGCTGTTTAGACACCAAAAATGGACTGTGCTGGAGAATCTCTTTCCCACTCAATAAATCCTGCGTGGAGCAGATGATAATGGTTGTCTGACAACGAGGTGCCGTGGATGGATTGTAACATTTTAGGGAACAGCCAGTTCGTAACCCAGACCCTATGACACAGCCTTGGAGCCAGCACCACGCCAGGAGACAAATAAATGGTCCCTTCAGCGGAGGGGAAACTTGGGGAGGGTGAGTGTCTGGGGCAGGAGGAGGTCACGTGCGGTGTGGGAGAGAGAGCTGTGGCCTGAGAAACTTAGCAGACAGGGAAGGGCAGCCGGGGCACGGAGGAGAGGACCCTGTGTAAGCCTGTCCCAGGAGCCAAGTTGTGTGACTTCCTGGACACCAACAAAGTGTTGTCGGTAGTGGGCTTAAAACCCAGAAACGACATTCGCTGTCCCTTGTTAAAACCCAGAAACGGCATTCGCTGCCCCTTGTCGCAGAAGATTTGTGGCTGCCGATAGCAATGGCCTGAGAGGGCTCTGTGACTCTTGGTGCTCTGTTGAAGAAGAGTGACTCGCTCAGTATTTCTAGGGGACTGTCTTGGCAGGAAGGAGGACTGTTGCAGGGGGAAGGGAAGGGGACGGAGCTCCAGTGACTCTATCAAGGACAAGGACGAGTGTCCGTGAGTGGAATTCTACTAGCCGAGCACACAAGCCTGAGGATTTTGTCAGATGATTGGGTAGGACTCTTGCTACAGACAAGCTTGAATGTGAAGGCTCTCAACCGGGTCCCAAGCAGGGACTAGGGGCCGTCTTCTCCAAAGCGATGTAACAACAGGCTTTTGCTCAGACTGGATCCTACAAGACAGACGGAAGCCAGAGCTTTGCCCCGTGGAGCACAGGACTCAGAGGCAGGAGAAGAAGCAAGAGTCTTTGTCAGTGCTTGTGTTCAACCTACAGACCTGAAGAGCAAGGGCTGCTCTCAGGGCACGTGGACCATCGGGAAGGAATAAATGCAATACTCATGCAGTGGGGACTTCATGTCCAATGCATTCATGAAGCAAACCCACATTTTGGTGGTACTTTACAGTTTATAAACTATTGTGTGTTTATTAGCTCATGCTGGGAAAGGAATGTTCTGAGCCAGCAGAGTAGCCCGGGGGTGCTTTAAATAAACTATATAAAGCCATATCAAAAGTCACACGTATTTCATCTATCTGTCATCTATCTACATCAAGACAGAGTCTCACATAGCCCAGGCTGGTCTTGAACTTGTTATATAACCAAGAATGACCTTGAACTCCTGCCCCGTCACCTGTGGGCTGGGAATACGGTGTGGGTCATCATGCATGGTTTATTCAGTGCTCGGGGCTCAAACCTAGGGCCTGCTGCATGCTAGGCATGCACTCTACCAACTGAGCTCCACTTCCAGCTCCTGACCCCATTTTATACTCGAGAAAACCGAGGCTGACCTAAGTATAAGCCGAGTCACCGAGGTGAGTGTCCTGGCGGCCTCAGCCGTCTGAGCACATGCTCTGTAACAGGCATCACGACAGCCCTGACAAGAAGAAACTGGGACTTGGAGACTGACCAGCTCCAGCTGTGATTATGTGGGCCCCTAATCCCAGTCCCTGTGTCCTACTGACTTTCTGGAGCCTTCTTTCCTCAGGGGATGCCTCACACAAGCTGAGTTTACTCACTCATGTGACACATCTCTTGTGTGACATAAGGAGACGGATAAACCAGGTGAACTCCCTCTCTTTTTTGTCATGAGGTTGGCGTCAGAGCCTGTCCTTAAGTGTGTTCTCGGGTATTTTAAAACGGGGAGCTGTGGGCCTGATGGTGGCGGCCCACGCCTTTAGTCCCAGCACTCCGGAAGCAGAGGCTCTCGGATCTCTGGGAGTCGGAGGCTAGCCTGGTCTACAGAGTGAGTTCTAGGACAGCCACACAGAGACCCTCTCTCAAACAACAACAAAAGGGGGGTGGGGTGGCTTTGGAGTTAGAACGTTTGGGGAATTAAATCCCCTGGCCTCCTCACCCCTTCCTCGGGCGGGCGTGCTTCTATGCAGATTTCAACCACCAGTGCTCCAGAAACATCACCTGCTGTTGTCTCCAGAGCCCAGGAAGGCTCCCACAGGGGCCCGGTCCTCAAAGCTCAGGGGTGCTGAAGAGTGGCCGCTTCCTGCTTCTTTTTCTTCCAGTTATTTTTAATGAACTGACTGGCACCTGGCTATACCCCTGAGCTGCTAGCCTGGCTCCTCTAATGGGCTTTGTTGAAAGTCAGGGTAGGAAAGTTCCCTCTGCAGGCTCAGGACGCAGGGGTTCACCGTTTGTCATGGCTGCGGCCTGTTTCTTTCCAGCCAGCTGGGTTAACCTCTTCCAAGATATCAGTCCCAGTCTTGCCAAGTTTGGCTTTTACAGTTCCATGGATGGTGACTTAACGTAGGTGTAAAAATAGATCAGTGTTTTTTCTTCCTTCTCTTTTAAAAAAAGTGGGGAGGGGTGTGTGTGTGCATGTTTTCCAACATCTCATCAGTCAGAAACCGTTGAAGCAATTTTAGCTCAGTTTTTTTTTCCCCACAAAAGATTCGCTCCAAGCCTGACGTAGATGATGGAACACTTCAAGGAAAATTTTCTTTCCAAAGAAGTCAAGAGCAATTAATGAGGAGGGAGCTGAGGGAGAACGGAATTCCAGAGTGTTCCCTGTAAGTCAATTATGTCACTGCCTGATAAACACATAAATGTATGATCCACTGGCGGCTCCCTCCGCCACGCAGGTTCTTACGAGAAGTGACCCTTTCTTTCCATTACAGACCTGGAGGACTGAGCTTTCCCAACCGAAGCTATAAACAAGATGGGCTCTTATGTGTGTCTCTTACTCTCTCTCCTCTCTCTCTCTCTCTCTCTCTCTCTCTCTCTCTCTCTCTCTCTCACACACACACACACACACACACACACACACACACACACACGCACGTACACATGCACATGCGCATGATGGAGAAAGTTTATTTAAACAAATGGAAGTCAGGCCTGGTGTTGCTGGTCTGTAATCCCTCCTACTTGGGAAGCTGAGGCAGGAGGATTACAAGTTCAAGGCCTGACTGGGCAGCTTAGTGAGAGGCTAGCTCAAATGGGGTTTTTGTTTTGTTTTGTTTTAAGAGGACAGGTTGGGAATGAAGCTCAATGTTGGAGTGCTTGCCTGGAGTGAAAGAGACCCTACATTCAATTCCCTGTTGTTGTGCCCAAATTCTGAACCCCAAAATCACCAAGAGGCCCATTTCGATGCATTATCTAGGGCCCCTCACCCGGCCACCGTCGTGGATGGCTGGAGAAAGACCCGAAACTTAAAGGGCAGCGTAAGGGGAGTGTCTAGGGGTATGAAACAGTCTCAGGATTGGTGCACTTCCAGGTTTGGGTGACCCACCCTGTGTTGATTGGTCAACTGGTTGTTATGGCCCATAGGTCCTCCCGGGGCAGTTACTATGCTCTGCACATCACTGTTGTGCACTGTCCATAAAGCACACCCAGAGCTGTAAAGCACAGCCCAGCCAGCTAACTTCTGATTGGTTCCTTGCCACAAGGTCCTTAGTGACCAGAACAGAAGCTGCAGGGTCATGCAAGCACAAGTTAGCCTGTCATGGCTGCTAAAACGGGGAGGCTGGCCACTACACTGTATCATAAAAATAATAGACTACATGAAATAGCGAGGTAGCTCAGGCATAGACACATTGCTGTGTGCAGAAAGAAACGTGGGCGCAACTTAGATGTGTCTTACCGCAACAAGGCTGAAGGCAGCTTTGTGAAGACTGGGAACATCATGTTTGTCTTTGCTTTTATTTCTTCCAAGCTAAGGAAAAAAGTCCTCATCTCCTTGTCCGTGAACACGGGCCTGAGCATTTGTATGAGGCTCAAGCGCTGTCCTCACCTTTCTCCATTGCCATCTTCCATCAGCTCTCCACCGGGTTAGGGTGGGGCCCCTCCACCCACATCCATTTTCTTATCCACCCCCAACTAAGGACCGCTTCTGTCTCCCAAGTCCTTAGGCCTCTCCACCCTACTCCAAGATCTTAGGATCCTTTTACCCCAACAAAAAAATCACCTCTTCACCCAAATCTCTCTCCTAAACTCCCTGCATCGTTTGCCCACAGGCGGAGCTGCCTGCTTGTGGGAGACATTGTATCCTGGCTACATGTCTCACCTGCTTCTCATTTCTCACACTGCACACAGATTTATCCCATTGTTCCGAGTTCACCAGTGACCTCCCCATAGCCAAGGCATAGGACATTTCCCAGGCCTTCCCTTATGGGATTTTCATGCTGCACTGGGCAACCATCACCCACCCTCCCATCCATCCGTCCGTCCGACCATCTGTCTGTCCGTCCATCCATCCATCCATCCATCCATCCATTCATCCACCCACCCACCTGTCCATCCATCCACCCACCCACCCACCACCCCTATCCATCCATCCATCCATCCGTCTGTCCATCCGTCCTTCCGTCCGTCTGTCCATCCATCCATCCACCCACCCACCCACCACCTCCATCCACCCATCCATCCGTCGATGAGCCCAGTCCCTTGTTATTTCCAGTGTCTCCATTTTAGGATGAGTCTCCTGGCTTCTGTGTGACTGTTCTGTCGTGGTCCACCTATCTCTCCAGACACCTCAGTTCATCAGCTTTATCCTGCTTTCCTTAACCAACTGTGCTCCCAGGACTGTCCTTCGCCCTCAGGCTCCTCTTCTGGAAGTCCTCCACTCTACTCCCACCTCTCCCTGGATCCTCTCTCAACAGGAGCTTCCTTCCTCAGGGGCAGAAGGCTTGGCTTCTCTTGGATCCAGGGCTCTGATTCCAAGTTGTCACTTTATGCACAGCCCGCTCTGTGCTCGGCCACTGACTCTAGCTTTCTGAGGCTCACCCTGGGTCCCTCCTTCTCCTTTTGCTTAGCTTTAAGTCTCCTCACTTTGGTCAAACGATTTAACTCCTCAGTGGAGGACCACAGTGCTCCTCACAGGAAGTCGGTGCTCCCGAGCCCCACCCCCTACTCCTCACTCCACCTGCTTGCCTTTGCTGACTGTGAAGTAGCCCCTTGACTTGGCAACGTGGTGCCAGTTAATAGTTCATGCGCCTCCAGTGTGCAGGTGTGACGGAGAAGGCGAGGCCACCCTGTGAGCTCCCCCACTGACCGGTAGGAGCCCCACAAGCTCAGTCCTCACAGGGTGTCAATGTCACGGACAGGAGACAGAAGCCAAGACAGATACTGCATCCTTCACTTGGACGGCCTCCCACGCGCCCCGCCAGCTGTGGCCCCTGTGTGACTTCGGGCTTCGCTCTGCAGTCCCTGAGCACCTGTGGTCCCATCTCTGGGCTCAGTCATGGCTCCCCAACCCCAGGCCAGGTTAGAGTACCGCTCCCACATGCTGGGGCATCGCTTTCTCTGTCCTCATCTCTAGCTGCCTAAGTTTTTAGGGAGAAACCCGGCTGTCCTGTGTCGTATCGTCAAAACCTGTCCTTAGCTACAGAGGACTATGTCCTCTAAATACTAATCGGGTAGGTTCCCCCAGCGCCCCGCCCTCCAAGGACATCTCCTTGTTCTTAGGGCTGAATCGAAAGGATTAGCTCAGACCCGATTATGGTGATTACTCTGCCCTCCGCCCTGCCCTCCTCCCGCTACAGTGCGAGGCCTCCAGGCTCTCCCTCCTTCTCCCAATCAGCTCACAGGTGCCAGACAGGCTGTGGTGACCGCTGCAGGCAGAGATGGAACAGAACAACAAAGAGCAGGCTCCTTGCAGACACCCCAGCAGGGCAACCTTCCAGCAGGCTCTGGATACACTGACGTGTGCACATCCTTCATAGCCAGGGTGGCGGTGACAGAGGCGTCCAGGAATGGGGAAACAACATGGAGGTTAGTGGCACATGCTTCAGGATGTCTCTATAGCGCCTCCTGCTGGATGCTTCACACATTCAGGACCGGCCTTGAAAGCCAAGGGATGTATTGGGCATTTTATCCTAAAAAGTCAGGGAGGTCCAAGACTGCGAATGTAGCTCCGCTGCCTAAGCCTCAGCGCTGCACACAGCAGTCATGGTGACACAAGTTTGCAATCCCAGCATCTGGGAGATGGAGGCAGGAGGATCAGAAGTTCAAGGCCAACCTTAGCTAGCCTGGGCTACATAAGACTGCTCATGGGCTAGAGGTATCTCTTTGGTTTCAGTCTGTGGGACAGTAATTAGAACACCTGAGTAGGATTCCAACTGTCTATGCAAAACCCAGGGGCACCTGCCATTTTGGGGAGCTTCATGGGGATCTCGGGGTCAAGGCCTCCAGTGTGAGTGGCTCCCCTGGCCCTGCTCCCCATGCCTTAGAACAGGTCAGCTATAAGGTCCCTCGCTCTCTTAATTACGACGTTGAATACCTGGAGGTCATGGAGCAGCTTGGTTCTTCTCAATAGAATCCTGACCGAACAGAGAGAGAGAGACAGAGACAGAGACAGAGAGACAGAGAGACAGAGAGACAGAGAGACAGAGAGAGACAGAGAGACAGAGAGACAGAGAGACAGAGAGACAGAGAGACAGAGAGACAGAGAGACAGAGAGAGAGAGAGACAGAGACAGAGAGACAGAGAGACAGAGAGACAGAGAGACTAGAGCGGCTGGATCACTTCTGAGATCTGGGAGCTTTCCTGGGATGAAACCATAACATGCTGACGGCATATTCAGAAAGAGGGTCACACGAGAGAAGGGTGCTCAACATGGAGGTTTCCTTCCCCAGGGGTGGTCCTATGCTGCAGTGGCTCCTCCCTACCACGCACTTCACCCCCCCAGCCAGCCTTGGGATTTAAAATACAAACACCAAACACTACAAAAGCCCCAGAAGGCAACAGAGGAGGAATATCACCATGACCTTGGAGCAGGAAAACATTTCCAGGCAGGTCACAATGCTAATCATAAGTACATCAAAAATAAGGATTCTTGTACAGTAAAGACACTGTTAATAAAATGAAAAGTCAAATTATATCCTGGGAGAAAATAATAATAATCCACATATCTGGCAAAGACTTGCAAATCTGAACACATAAAACGTGCCTTGCCTACAAATGAGTACTAGAAAGGCAATCAACTGCTGTGTCGCTGTGTCTTCTGGGTTGGACACGGCCACCGCCGTCTTAAAACAGCAAGAGGCCTCCCAGGAGACAGTGCCTCAAAGCACCCCCTCTTGGAGAGGGGAGAGGCTCACAAGGCTCCTCCCTCTCCTGGGTGTACAGGGTTGAATAGAGGTGGAAGACTCTTGTTTATAACCCGCCCAGAGGTCTCAGCATGTCCTTTGCGGGTACGGTGTGGTCTAGACACGCCCTGGAGACGGAGCTGCCGCTGAGTCGTCCACAGACTTCAAGTAAGCCGGACGAGCAGTTGGTTCACTGTTTATACCTGGGTAGAGTCCTTTCATGGTCGGTTGGTGCCCTCTTCACTGGAAAAGGCAGAGGTGGGGTTTGGGAAAGAGCAGACGCAAAATTACCTTCAGGAATTTAGGTAATGTTAGGAGTGAGACCCTCACACTGGAGCTGTGATCAACCCTGGAGGTGGGACTGTCCTTCGTATTAGAGATGACACCACAGGGCCTGGGAGGGTTTGAAAACAGGAGAGGTGCTTTAGTGAGAGAGATGGCTTGGGGGGGGGGTGTAGGAAAGGAGGAGGGGGAAAAGGAGAGAGAGAGAGACAGAGAGAGAGCTAGAGTAAGTGAGCTACGGTGAACAACGTGACAGAGGGGGACCCAGAGACAAGCCTCCAGAGAAATCCCCCGAGTAAAGGAAAATATCTGACTTTTGTATGGGTTCGGGTTTTGGGAAGTTCCACACCACGTGATTCCTGGGATAGCCTATATAATAAAGAGCACGGAAGAGCCAGGTATGAGGTAGGCCTTGAATTATGGGCTGTGGCACTGCACAGGACTTCTTAATTCTCTGTCTCAGAGAGCACTGTAGTAGTGGGGCTTCAGCTTGATTTCTTCAGGCTGTGGGATTTGGCCAGCGTGGGGAGGGGCGGGGTCAGGATCTGTCACTCTTCGTGTCTGGGGTGAGTAAACATTTCTTTATGTCTCCCTGGGAAAAGTCACAGGGCACCAATTAAAGTGGGAACGACATGAACAGTTCTTCATTTGCAATGACACAGATGTGCTTACTAAGACCCGGAGGTTCTCGGTGTTATCAGCCACTTGGGGAGCACACATGAAGACCGAGTGTGGCCACACTCCCGCTGGATGGCTAAACACAGAAAAGGTTGGCAAGGCCACAGGGCAGCCTGAAGCCCACAGACAGGAGGCACCAGTGCAATCGGCTACAACAGTCCTGGAAAACGGGCAGTTTCTTTCGCTAAAACATACATTATCCCACAACTCGGTGATTTCACTTCTAGATACTTCCCCAGGAGGGATGAAGACCGAGCTACAAGAAGATTTGCAAAGTAATGTGTATTGTAGTCTTATTTCTCACGTCTCAAACCTAGAAACCAAAAAGTTATAACAAGAAACATCTCAAATTATGTTCAGCCAAAAAAAAAATCCAGATGCAAAAACTGGGCTGTTTCCTTTTATGTGAAGTTCCAGAACAGGGAGATTCCTTCTCTGTTCGCAGAAACCACAACAGTGCTTGAATCACGGCGAGGACAGAGCTGGCAGCAGGGAAAGGGGATTTGGGGCGTGGGAAACTACTCAGTATCGTGACTGAGGCAGTGGCTACACTGCTGTGGGCATTAAAGGCCCATTTGGGCTTTGTCTATTTTGTTATATTTTTAAAAATAGCTTTATGACTGACTTCCTTCTCAGATTTCCAGGGTTGCTATCTAGTCCCCTAAAGGGGTAAACGTCATCTCAGGGACTAAGCATGAGCATCCAGATCAGGGAAGCTGGAGGCAGACCCAGGAGCCCAGAGATACCCACATGGCAAACTTACGCAGCATAGTTTTGCCTCACTGCAGCATGTGTTAGTGTGTGTCTGTGTGTGTCCCCACATGTGTGCATGTGTGCCCACCCACGTGCCACAGCATGCATGCAGATACTTGTGGGAGTTGTTAATCTCCTTCCATCATGGAGGTGCTGGGGACGGAACCCTGGACAGTAGGCTTGAGGACAAGGACATTCGCCAGCTGAGTCATCTCACTAACTTAGGTAAAAACGATGACCACGACCCAACCCATGAAGCTCCAAGGGTGACAAGAGACCCAGGTAGAATTGCACCTGGGGTCCTCCACTTCCAAATGTCTGACATTTTCTGTGAATGTCTCTAGGGGATGGACTGTGAGGACTTCAAGGCTGTTTCAGAGCTGTAGCTTAAGCAAGGCCAGAGAGTGCCTTTGCCAGTCAAGGCCCCATGCCCACTCCTGAGTCTCGGCATGACCTCTTGGTTGAAAGTCTTATTTCCAAGTATGAGTTGGCTTTCTAGTTCCCTCTTCCAAAGGTTTTCCTTATCTTCACAGGGCCACACTGGTGGGAACTTACTTGCATAAATCCCTCCAGGTTTGCCTCCAGGTTCAGATGGTGCTGCCCCTAGACCACAGCTGCAGCTGGGAAAGTACCAAGAGTACAGCCCAGATCACTGGAAAAACCATGTGGACACCCTTGAGTGTTGGGCCCCGGGGACTGCTTGAGTAGCAAACCAAGGTTATCATAGCAGAGAAAAAGGCCCAGGGTCCTCTCTGCCAAAGCACCTGCTTCCCGAAGTGAGACTGAGCCTCAAGGAGACATGATGTCATTGGTTTTTATCACATCTCAGTGAGGCGGCCTTCCTGGGGAGGACATGGAAAACTAAGGCCCTGAAGCTTAATTGGGAAAATAAACAGCATCTCCAGACATGTGGGTCAGATCCCCGTGTTCCAGAAAGAAAGCTACCCTGTCTGAGTTGCCCAGGCCATGCTGCCAGCAAGGACCACAACAGCCTTAGCGAGTTCTTTCCATGGAATTTTCTGTAAAATAAAAGTGCAGAATTTCTTTAAGGCCCCATCTAAATGAGAGCTGTTGTGGCTGGTGAGAAATAAAATACTTAATTGCTAAGTAAAACAGACTAAAAATTCCTTTACTCTCAAGGAAAACAGCAAAATTACACATATAAATAAATAAAATATTTATTATTGTTGTGTAGTATGAACTCACATGACGTGTGTGTCTGTACACGCGCATTTGTGCAACATCTCGTGTCTGGAGGTGAGAGGACATTTGTGGATCAGTCCCCTCCTTTATGCTACATCTCTAGGCTTACACAGCAGGCTCCTTTATCTGCAGAGCCGTCTTGCCAGCCCTACACGATTGTTCACGCGTATTCAACAGTTGAAATGATTGTCCTACCTTGCCCTTTAACTTAAAGATTGTGAGCTAGTATGGAGGCATATGCTTGCAATCCTAACCCGAGCAACAAGGTAAGGCTCCATCTTGAAAAACAAATGAGCAGATAAATTTTGGTTGATAACTGTTCTGTTTTCTGTCCTTTACACAGATAGATGTGATCATCTTGATTTTAAGTGAGGGCATGTTTATTTTGCCTATTTCAAGATGTATTAGCAAAATACACACAATGTTAAGCATTAAATAGTGTCAAAGGTTCTGATGAGATGGCACAATGATAGCTCCGTGGGTGACGTGGTTTGCACCAGGCCCGATGACCTGAGTTCAACCCCTGTAGCCCACATGGTGGAAGGAGAGAACACACTCCCACCAATTGTCTCTGATCACATATGCTGCGGCAATGCACATATGTGCAGATGCAAGGGCTCATGCATGCACTCGCGTGTGCGCACGCGCGCGCATACACACACACACACACACACTAAATAAATAAATGTAGAAAGATTTTTAAATTAATACCAAAGATGCATAATGAAAGGTTGTGTTTTCTCTTGTACCCCAATGATCTCCCAATGTCCCCCAGAGAAATCACTCTTTTGGTGGGGGCAGCATAGAGGAAGGCATTGATACACAGTGGCCTTCCCGACAAAACTAAGGTGTTTGGGGATAAGGAATTTGCTCCCTCTGTTCTACAGACATGATAAAGATGTCCCTGCATCTTAGCTTCTCTGATTTTAAACTGCAGAATACGACCTTGGGCAAAAGAGAACAGATCCATGGGTGCACAGAAACTACATTCTACACAGGATACACACTTGGTCACTGCTGCCCTGGTAGAGACATAGACCTACCAGTATCTCAGAAGTCCCTTTCATTTGCCTCAAAGGTGACTGCTGTCAACACTGTCACCATAGGTGGGTGCTGTCTTTTCCCACATAATCGTTATGTTCTACTGCCAGCGTTCCTGTGAGATTGGCGCCTGTGTTTATGGATGGATAGCTGCAATTATTGAAGTGTCTGTGTAGTTCTTTCTCAATGACCACAGTTTGTTCTTTTATGGTTAATGGACAAGAGAGTTGTTCCATGTGTTTGCAATTGTATAATGGTGATCAAGCATGGTGGAATATGTACACGTTTCTAGTACATGGGGGCATGCATGGAATCTACTGTATCAGGAAATGACAATTGGCTTTCTGAAAAGATGCTAATTTGCATACTCATCGTCAACCAAGGAGTTCCCATTGTTCCATGTCTTTTTCACTGTCTGGTACTGCCAGTCATCTTGATTTTAGTCATGTTGGTGGGTGGATAGTGCCACACCAATGTGGTTTTGGTTTATATTTCTCTAGTGACTAAAGAGAACAATGTCCCTCGATTTTCTTGCTGAGCAATAGAATCTTTTGTTTTCAAAGCTTGAGAACAATTTTGTTAGTTTTGCTTTAAAAACAAAACAAACAAAACCCCAGGGCAGGCAGGGTGTGACTCTCAGCAGATGCCAGGAGAGGCAGCCTGTAGAAGAGAAAGGGGAAAGCCCTGCCACGTGCGTGAAGCTAGCATGGAGGTCAGGCAGGCAGATCATGTGGCATAAAGGGAACTCTAGAAACAAATGGAAGTCCAAAATGTCAGGAAAAGCATGTTTAGAACAGGTAGAAAGGAAAAGAGGGAAGCTACGATATTCTGAGTAATTCAGAAAGGCAGGCTCACAAAGCTGCGTGTTTATGCCGTCCCTGATCTCCCCCTCTGTGGCTGCGCACAGCTACCTGGCTACTTCATTCCAGGGAGAGGCTCTGCCGAGACCTGCTGAGCACCACAGCTGTCCCTGCAGTGCGTGCAGAGCCAAGGCTGATGGACAGCAGTGTGGAGAGACCGAACCAGCCCAGCATGTCTTCCTTAGTCTTCGGGAGCTGTGGTTGTAGGTGTCAGGAAGACTGGGGTCCGGTTTTGCCGCACCCCTGAGAACAGGGATCAGAAGAGCCGAGCGTCTTCTCCATGAATAAGCCAGGTGTGTTTTCCTGCCTCCCCACACCATGCCTCAACCCCAGCACCACTCTTGGCTGTCCTAGGTGTGACTGTCCCCACCCAGGAGCTCCACACGCCACACCGTAAGATGAAGCCTGATGCTTCCCCGAGCCTGGCATCTTCTGCCTTCACCTGCCTTCAGTTTCTCTCTGGCGTCCCGCTCACAGCCTAGCCCTGCCCCGCCCCACCCTGGAGATCTAAGAGCAAGAGGCAACTACACTGGCACATAAGAAAGTGGGCGCCATCAGACACTTCCGGTATTTATTAAGAACTTACTGTGGACCAGGTCCCACCCTTTGCCCAGGACACACAGGTAAACAAAAGGGGGCCAGCCAACAGGGCTCACAGTTGGGGGAGTCCTCACATACACCAAACACATCCATTGGCAAATTGGCATCCATTTCAGTGACAGAAATCTGAGGCCACCAGGAAGAAGCAGTCAGGCTACCAGAGGGAAATGACCCTGCTGGGAGTTAGTGGAGAAAGAAGCTTGGGCAGGAAGTGCAGGGGGAAGACTCCCTCGTGATCCCTAGGCCATAAGTGATGCTGTGCCTAGTGGGGGCGGGGCATAGAACACGGGCCTTTCCTCAGGGAGCTTACAGTCTCAGAGGGGCAGCAAGGAGTAGGGCCCAGACTAGAAAGACTTGTCGTATCAAGAGTTTCCAGAAAAGAAAGGGTGGAGGACTTTGTGTTGGAAGGATTCATGGGGTCTGTAAGGACTGGATAAAAAAAAAAAAACGTGTAGAACGAATGGGAAGATTCAGGAGAACATTCCAGAAAGAAGCAGTAGTATAATGATAATCGAGGCTATATAGGGAAAAACAATATATTTATTTATCAGGGAGAGAGAGAGTCGCACATACCAGGAGTTAGAAGCTTGGCTGGCTTCCAGGAGAAAAAAGAGGAGGCCCCTTTTCCTTTCACTACCTTTTATCTCTACCTTGACCCCGCCCTGTTGGGCGGGTAGCTTTGTGGGGTTCACTCCTACACAGTAGAGTGGGGTGTACATTGTTTGTATAATAACAAGCTTACTGCTGACTGCAGGGTAAGCTCAGACACATGGATAAGGAGTGCTCAGAGTCTGGGGAGTGTGTGTCTGTCACAGTGAGGGTATGGAGGGACACTTTAGGTGCTGAGCCCCCCCCCACGTATTCCTGCTTAAAAAACAGCTGGACTAGTAGTCAACTGCACTCGAAGGAGTTGGAATGATAGGCTAGGGTTCTTGGGACGCACTTCTTTGGTTTAGAGTTTCTTAGTGCTTTTGCGGGAAAACACTGCTATATTCATAAACACACAAAATGACTAGAATGTGAAGTACACTTAAATCCTTTTTAGGTTTAAAAAAATACAAATTCGCCGGGCATTGGTGGCGCATGCCTTTAATCCCAGCACTCGAGAGGCAGAGGCAGGCGGATCTCTGTAAGTTCGAGACCAGCCTGGACTACCAAGCGAGTTCCAGGACAGCCTCCAAAGCTACAGAGAAACCCTGTCTCGAAAAACCAAAATAAAAATAAAAAAAAATACAAATTCAAAGAAATCTCTACAGTCCCCAGGGGCCTTTGAATTTGAGTCTTCTTCTGTGGTCATTAGGGCAATTAAAAAAAATATCGGAGAAGCCATGGCATTCCTGGTCAATGAGCATTTGCAGCGTATTTATGAGGTAGATATTGTTAGGCAGACAGGAGAGAACACTGCAGCCCAGCCATGGTATAACACGCTCAAGTTACACAGTTAAGAAACTGCAGGCACGCCTTTAATCCCAGCACTCGGGAGGCAGAGGCAGGCGGATGTCTGTGAGTTCAAGACCAGCCTGGTCTACAGAGTGAGTTCCAGGACAGCCTCCAAAACAATACAGAGAGAAACCCTGTCTCGAAAAAACAAAAGCAAAAACAAAACAAAAAAAAACCCAAAAACAAAAAAAAAAAAAAAAAGAAAAGAAAGAAACTGCATAGTCAGCAAGAAAACAGTGTGTGAAGTCCACATCTTCCTCACAGTTGTGTATCGGACACTACAGCTGTCATGCAGTTGTAGGAAGAAAGTGGCATGGCCAGGCTGGTGCTAAGTTGTGAAGGGCATGAGCGCCGGGTGACAACGCAGAAGATGGCTGTGACCCACAAAAAAGCTGGACCTGCTGCATCACATCAGGAAGCGAGTTCACCGCGGCCACAGCGATGCTGCCGCCGCCATCACTCAGACACTGGCCTCACTCCTACGGCCATTGAAGGCCCCGGCTCGCCTGTGCATGTTCTACAGTGTCAAGAACTCAGGACCACCCAGCAGCCTGTTCTTGAACTGAGCCGTACAGGAAGTGTGAAACCACTCCTGTAGGTGCGCTCACCATCCAGGAGGCTGGGAGGGAACAGTGTTATTGGGCCTGAAAGGAAACGGATGGTGAGTGGGACCCTCTAGAAGCTTTCTGGACCTATACTTTTCCATTTGGAGGTCAGTGACCTGAAAATCGAGAGATTGATGACGTTCTCATAGTCAGAAAACAACTTCTGTACATGCAATGGCATGTGCACGTACAATGTGGAAAGTTCTTTGTGGCTCTTGTGAAGGGCTCCTTCCACTAGGAAATGGTTGTTAAGGTTTGCAACTGAATGGTATTGTTTCTCTTCTCTCCATTTTCTTCCTTCAGTATGTGCCCGGAGAGTTTATTGAGAAACCAGCCAACGTCCTGGAGGTCCTCGGGCCACCTCAAGTACTGTTGCTTTTGCAGAAACCCTCTGATAGTCTCATGTCTCATCAGTTGATACTGGGACAGGGACCCCACCACCACCACGATGAGAACGCTCTTGAGGTCAGACAGGCCCCTGCTCTGGGCATACCGGAAGGCTTCCAGGCACCAGCCATCCTTGAGGAACTGTCTGCTCACCAGACACACGGTCTTCCTGCTGCTCCACACAGCTGCCTGGATGTTGGAGATGTGGTTCTCCCCAGGGATGAAGTCTCTTTCTTCAAAGCACAGCCTGAGTCTGTTGTGGGAACTGTACTGAGCATCCAGGTGTTTTAGCAGAGCATTCTGTGCCCATTCGAAGTCTTTGCTACTGAAGCAAAAGTAGGCATCGTATCTGTATGCGCTGGGTTCCGAACTCCGGACCTTGTCCCTGAGCACCAGCCTCTGAATGGTCTTGTAACACAGGAAACAGCCACCCCGGAACTTTGTGGCTATCAGGGTAGTGACGAGGATCAGGGTCAAGGTGACGGTGCACAGGAGGAAAAGGCAGAACTTTAGGGTCTGCGATGCTTCCTCTTCGTCACAGTCCTTGGTGGAGATGTCGTAGAGGGAGACCCCTAGCAGCGAGTCAGGGTACATGCAGTATACGTCTGTCGGAGAGCCCAGCAGGGTGACGTTGGTTTGGTTGAGCCAGATGATGAAAGGGCTAAGCTCGCATTGGCAGACGAACTCGTTGTGCCTTATGTCCAAGACGCTAAGTGAAGCAAATGACCCAGGATCCGGAGAGAAAAGCTGATTTCTAGATACATCAAGAATCTCTAAGTTAGCAGGTAAACTGCCGGGAGAGAGAGTGGTCAGCCTGTTAGCATTAAGACTGAGCAACCTTAACGAAACCAAGCCGCTAAATACTCCCGGCGGGAGGAAATTAAGGTAGTTGCTATTCAGATACAGGATTTGGAGGCGGGATAGGCCTCTAAAGACATCCCAACAGAGGCCAGTCTCCCAGGCAAGCTGCAGCATGTTTTCTGAAAGGAAAAGCTGTTCCAAGCTCAGGTTCTCTGAAGGCGCCTGGACTTCCCAGCAGGAAGAAAGACGGTTCTGATTCAGGATGAGAAACTGGAGCTGGGGAAGGCCCAGGAGGAAGTAGAGGTCGGACAGATTTTCCAGCCTGTTCTCAGACAACTGGATGAAGTTGACCATGAAGCGGATGTGTGGCAGATCCGCCAGCTTATTGCCGCCCAGGTAGACAGTCGGTATGCTTGGAATGAAATTAATGGTTTTAAGGGCGTTATCTCGGAGATCCAAGGTGTGCAAGTTTTTCAGGAATCTGAATGTTTGGTACTGAATGACCCCAATGTGGTTCTTTTGGAGGTCGATGTAGGCTACTTTGGGCAGCCCGTAGAAGTTGGAATTATAAAGTTCTCCCAGAAGATTACATGACACGTTGAGAACCTGGAGACTGTCAAGTCCATAAAACGCGTTATCTGCGATCTTGTTTATCTTGTTGGAAGCGAGGTTCAGAAGCTGCAAATCTTTCAGCGTTTCAAACACCCGGGAATTCAGGGAGAAGATATAACCGTGTGAAAGGTACAGGAATGTCACCGAACTTCTAGCCAGGCCAGCAAATGTGTTCTGGTCAGGGTCTTTGATGTTCTGGAAGCCAAAGCCAGACCCCATTATGTGATGCTTGAGAATCAAAGAGGAGACCTGGCTGTCCTGGATGATGTAGCTGAAGTTCCCTGTGATGTCCACTGTCCAGCCATTTGAAGAAAGATCCAGCATTTCCAGCCACATGCCTCTGAATGGGTTCCTGCATGTCTCCCAGGCCACAGAGACCCTGCTGAACAGGCTAGTTGATTTGAGGCCAAAGAAAGACAGCGTTTTGCCCTGCAGGGGCTTGAGTTCATCCTCACATAAAGTGAATATTTCATTGAAGGAAAAATCTATGGATTGTAAGGAGTTCAGTCCCTGGAATGAAGAATGGAGGTGAAGGCTGTGGATCTGGTTTCCGGACAGGTCTAAGCGAGCTAACGAACTTAGATTTCTGAAGTACCCATCTCTTAGCACAGCACTCGAGAGGCCACAGGAAAACAGGCGGAGTTCCAAGAGATGGGGCAGTCCCTGAAAAGCATCCGGACTCAAGACTTCAATCTGGTTTTGGCCCAGGTCCAAGATCCTAAGGTTGGGCAGGTTTCTGAAGGCCTCCTGGCCGATGGTCATGGGTACAAACTGGGTTCCCAGCTCCAGCAGCAGGAGCTGCTCCAGGAATGGAAATGATGTGGCGTTGACCATACTGATATAGTTGAAGCTGAGTAGGAGCCTCTCAGTGGTGTGGAGGACCCAGGGAATCTGGGTAAGGTTACAATTGCGAAGTAAGGCTATCTGGCCGTCAGAAGAACAGGGAGACAATCCCAGCATGGGGGTGGCCATGAAGATCACGCCTAAGAGAAGGTCAAGCCGATTCACCATGATCTGTGGAAAAAGAGAAGAGCAAAACCACATCAGAGCCTGGGGGTCTGCACGGGGTGGGGGGCCTCACCACTTGAGGGTTTCCCATGTGTTGCTCTCTTACAGACCTTTACTAAACGGACTCTGCAAACATTCTGCTTGGTGGGAACACTTGCTAGTGCGCAATTGACACACTGGGCACCAGTGCTCTAAAGACACTGCAGGCCAGGGAGGTAACTCAGTGGTAGAGCACGTGCCAAGCCCGTTCCAGGTTCTAGGTTTCCTCCCCAGCATCACAAAAACAGCAAACAACAACAACAAAACTGTTGCCTACTTAGTGTTTGTCCATTAGTTCCAGAGCTGCCGAAGGAAGTTGAAACTCACAAGGAAGAGATGCTTTTACTCCCGTTCATCCAGGGATTCCCCATTCCTAACCCCCAGAACCTCACTGGTGAACAGAAAATAAACATCGATTTCTCTACTCCACTCTAGCCAGACTCTAGCCCACCTCCAAGGACCTGAGCTGACTCCACACACTGTGCACATCATCGTATAGACACCTTATGCATCTTCACAAAGAATCAGATTTGATTGGCCTAATTAAGTGGGCTGTGTGCCCGCTGCGTGCCTGACACGCATGACTGCGTGAGCTAGAGCAATAAGCAGAGCCACACCCACCTGCTGAAGTTTGGTGCAGGGAGCTCACCATCCATCCGTGTGCTTCAGCAACAGAGGGCGTCTCACAGATGTGTCTGTCATGTATTCCCAGCATAGGTGCTGTGTGAGAACAGGAAAAAAATTAGCAAGGGTCTCAGGGAGCTTCATGTTTTCTGTGGTGGTCTGAATGAGAAGGGCCCCTATAGGCTCAGATATTTGAAGGTTTAGTCACCACAGAGTGGAACTCTTTGAAAGGATTAGGAGTAGGAGGACTATGTTGGAGGAAGTGTTATCACTGGGAGCGGGCTTTGAGGGTTCAAAGTTATATGGCAGGCCCGGCCAGTCTCTCTTTCTTGGCCTGTGGATCAGGATGTAGTTCTCAGCTACTCCTCCAGAACCATGTCTGCCATGCCTGTCACCATGTTCCCCACCATGGTGATAACTGGAACTGCAAGCGAGCCCCAATTAAACACTTCCTAAGAGTTGGCTGTGGTCATGGTGTCTCTTCACGGCAATGGAGCAGTAGCTGAGACATCTTCCATGTGCCGGCCTGCTCCATCTTTAGAGCACATCTCACTTGCTGCCAATGGCTCTTACCGAAAGCCTCCGTTGAAATGTCCTGTGTTCTAGAAAGTACTCCCCACAGGCCCAGGTGTTAAATAAAGGATTGCCATCCTGTGACATCACTGGGAGGTAGTCAAGCCTTTAGGGGGTGGGGCTTAGAGGGAGGAACTTAGGTCACTGAGGTGTGCCTTTAAAGGGACTCCAGCCTCTTGTGTCATCCTGTGAGCTGTCCATCTCTCTCCTCGCAGATTCCTATTTGCCCTGCCTAGACTTGCCATCACGCTGCTGCACCTGCCAACTTCAAGTGTGCGCTCACCATTTCTACGCAGAGTAGTTCCCCCATGGCCCTGGCCATCAGCAGATAGAAGGCTTGGCTGATATAGCAAGTCTACAGAGGGCAGACTAGAATCTACAAGTCGAGAGATGATGGAAGAGGCAACTGCTAAAATGGACCCTAAGACAAGCTCCATCTCTCCTGGCATGCAACCTCAAGACGGTGAGGCTGTAGAGGCTGTCGAATGCTGAACGGCCCATGAAAGAAGCAAGTCTTTTGAGTGGTACCCAAAGTGAAGACTCTGAAGATGTGCTTCAGTGGAGAAAAGAGATGGGCAAACCAGGCTTGGGACCCACATAGGAAAACACACAATGGTGGCCTCCAAAGCATGTCACAGTACAGCCTCATTGCCCACACCTGAAGATACCACAGTGCTTTACTGCACACAGTCAGACCGCTGGGCAGTAGACAGCCTGCTGTAGTGCTCCTCACATGTTAGTTTTTGTGATACATGCTATGTCTACGCAGTGCATGCAGGGGAGTGTAAGAATACGTACACCCATGTGTGTGCTCGCAGAGGCCAGGGAAGGATGCTGGGCATCTTCATGTATCGTGTTCTGCCTCACTGCCTTGGGACAGGGCCCTCACTGTTCTGACTTGGCTGGCTTTCATGGTCTCCTGTCCTTTAGCCCCTATCCCCGAGCATTGGAGCTACAGGCACATGACACTATGCATGCATAGCTTCTTCATGGACTTTGAGGTCTTCTGCTGAAAGTTTTGTGACCTTGTCCTCCACTGGCATCACAAACCTAATGCTGTACCCAGACTCAGAGCACGGCAGCCTCCTAGATTCCGACTGTTTGAAGATGATGCAGAGGGCCTTCAGTGTGCATCGGAACAACCACCATGGTTCATAGGTTGGGGGGAAGCAATGTCTGTAAAGGGTTTGATGGCAAAGGCTGTGCAGTTCAAACACAGACCACAGCTTCTGTTCTAGAAGAAAAGAGAACAGAAACTCTGACTCCTCGAATAAGGGTTTTTAAGCGACTCTAAGATAAACACAGTGTTGAGATACAAGAAGGTGCAGGAAAGAGCTGGTGTGGTCCCCAAGTCACCGATGGCTTTGCAGCTGTTATCTTACCCAAACATCAGGCTGATTTCTCATCTTATGAAACTGGAGGGAGACATTCCCCCGGAGACACAAGTGTGAGGATGCCAGCTTCGGGAAGCAAAGCTAAATTTCTTCCTTTTTAATTCTGACTTTTGATGGGATCAGTGTTGGTTTCCAGATAAAACCGCTGAACTAGATGACCTTGAATTTCTGGTAATGAGGGACAGCCCTAAGTAACATACATCTCACCATATTTCAATTTCCAAATCCACAAGAGAAGTTAAAATTAAAGTAAGGAAGGGGAAACCAGCTAACAAGTAGATTTTAAATGAAACTCTTTGGGCCCAAGTTCTAATTACAAAAATATCACAGAGACCCATGTCTTTAAAAGGTATAGAAGGATGGAGTAATTCCGTTTTTACCTCTGAAGCAGATCGCTGGTTAAAATGGATGGCAGGAGAGTTGAGCAGGGGATCCAGCAAGCAGTGAGATGAGGTGTTGGGAGAGACTCGTGCAGAGAGCCTGTGAGGGGAACCAGCAAGCTTTGGTTCTGAAATGGGAGCCAGAAGTGCAAATGTGTGGAAATAAAGATATCCAGCACCAACAAGGCAAACCTAACTAAAGATGAGCTCCAGACCGTCACGCTCTTCTAGACCCGACTTCAGAGTGATAGGAGTCCACTCAGCGAGCGGTGGTTAGTGGGGACAGAGCAGTGTATGAGGGCAAGCACCAGAGAAGAGCACGTGACTGAAGCCACGCCCCTGAGTGGAGAGCCCAGAGGGGAGCCACGTCCTGTACTTGGGTTGGGTGGAGAGCCCAAGGGAAGCATGAGAGCCATGACCTCTTGCTTCTCTCTAGGTTGAGGGGTTGGACCTTCAGGGAATTCCTTTAGCCCCTATCAGAGGAGTCTGCCATCTAGTGGTTGCCAAGAGTAGAGGGAGGAAAGGAAAAAAAGGCAGGCTAAACTTCAGGGCAATGTGTCCACGAATCATTACCCAGATGATGAAAAGAAACACACAAAGTGACTTCTGTAGTTAGGAGTCCCTGGTGGCATCTACATCCCTGTTCATAGAGGTAGAGCATGCGTTAGATCCTGGGTTCGGTCCTTCACCCACCATAAACACCCACTCAAGACAAGCCATTGCACTTCTGCTAGTTGTGGTGGTCCACGCCTGTAATCCTAGAACCCAGGAGACAGGAACAGAGAATGTAGAGTTCAAGGCTGGACTCCATAGCCAAACCTTATCTCAAACAAAAACACAAACAGTTGCAAAAATCGTACGCTCTGCTACCAGGATTTATAGGAAAAGTAGGGTAAGAGTAAAAGGCTCAAAGGAGTTATCATTAGTGCGTGTGCGCACGCACGTGTGCGCGCACGCACGCGCACACACACACACACACACACACACACACACGACAGGAACTGAATAAAAGTGCCATGTGGTGAGCCTAGTTAAATGAGCAAGAGGCCCAATAATACTTCAAGAGACATGGTGGCTTGACTTTGGAAAAGACCATGGTTTGCTGGAGGAAGTGGACACTGGGAGGGTTTCAGTCAGTAAATTATTATAAAATAGTGGGAAGAGGGGGTCTGTCTGGTATCAGGGGGAAAATCTGAACGCCAACTCTAGATGCCTGAGGCACAAAACACATGGAGAGCGGAGGCAGCTGACAGACACCAGGGTGTATTTTGTGTATCGTAGTTGGCTTAGTTCAGCTTGGTGCAGTTTTCTGTCTTTGTATATAAGAAATTGCACATGAGAAAAAAATGAACTATGCATTTCTAATACCGGGGGTTTTGGTTTTTGCTATCGATTGGACCCGTAGCCTTGGGCATGTTAGGCAAGAGCTTTTCCACTGAACTATATCCTCAGTCAAGTCCGCTAACACATCAGTAGTCTTCCCAAATCTATCAGTATCATTGCCTGATGTCAGTTTTCTGAGGAAACTGACACATTCTATAGCTGAACAGACAATACCAGCTCAATGATAGACAGAGGATTCTGGTTTTGTAAATAGTTTCGCCCCCTGCATGGAACCGTAGGATGGACTTGGGAATCAGCCCTGTAGACTCAGCTTAAGGGATAGAGGGGGACCACAGTTCTCTCTCCAGCCTCAGTGTCCTTAAGTTTCATTTAGAGACTGACCAAGACAAACAGTCCTCAATCTGGTTACTTACTAAATCACTGTAGAGTCTTGAGGACCTACGAAGTCTGGCCCTCACTAGGCCTATTCGGTGAGACACTTAACAGATTGTGACATTCTCAGAATCTGTATTCTTAATAGGTATGAAAAATTTATATACACTCAGGCCCGAATGTAATTGGGATAAATCAGTAATTGCTGAATTTGCCAGTCCCTTGAAATCACCTGGGGTCTGTGCCTGGGTCCCAGCAGAGAAAGGCTGGTTTTAGTTAACCTAGCAGGCATGTCAGACAGGCAGCCCATGGGTCCCATGCAGCCAAAGACAGCCAGGAATGCTGCCTGACACAAATAACAGATGAGATTTTTGCTCAGTTTATTTTCTTTGTAACTTGACTGCAAGGTTCTTGATACTATGTTGCAATGTTAATAGGCTGGACATCCCTGGGCTCCCGGAGTTGTTAGCTCTCAATAGATGATCCCGGGAGGGGACAGTTTGATCACCTGCTCTTCTGGCCACAACCTTGACTCCACCTCAACCATCCCAGTATAGAAACACCATAAAACATAGGATTCCTAATGACCCAGACTTTGCCCTGGGCAATCACACAAAAGCAGTGAATGCAAAGCCCCGTAAAGGAATTTATATGCCATGTTCTTAGCAGAGAGGTTCATAATTGCTGACATAAGAACGAACCAAGAAACAGCAAGGGTGAATACCCAGGATTGGGTGTACATGTAATGGAGTACAACTCAGTCTTGAGAAGGGATAGAAGTCCTTTTAAAGTTTAACGTAATATTATTGTTGTTGTTGTTGTTATGTGTATGCACGCAGAGGGCACGGAGCAAATTTATGATGTCACTTCTCTTCTACCTTTGAATGGGCTCTAGGGACAAAACTCAGGTAACTGCCGGGCCATCCTCCAGCCCAAGAGGAATAAAATTGGGATACATGCTACAACATGGATGGATTTTTTTGAGACAGCATTTTAAATTATTTTTATTTATTTATTTGTGCGTGTGTGTGTGTGTGTGTGTGTGTGTGTGTGTGTGTGTGTGTGTGCCCCTGGCTGTCCTGGAACTAGCTCTGTAGACCAGGCTGGCTTCGAACTCACAGAGATCCACCTGCCTCTGCCTCTCTAGTGCTAGAATTAAAGGTGTGTGCCACCACCTCCTGGCTATGGATGGATTTTGAAGACATTACATTAAATATAATCAATGAGACACAGAAGAACAAATATTGTGTGATTCCAAACCCTGGCACAGGCTAAGCAAACACTCTCCCACCGAGCTACACCCTAGTCTACATGAGGTTTCTAGAATAGACAAATTTACAGAGACAGTGAGGGTATCCAGGTCTGAGAGGAGCTGATGCGGCATGATTGCTCAATGGACCCAGAATTCCAAAAATTCAGGGCTGTGAGAAATTCTGAAGATAACTAGTAGTGAATGTGTTTAATGCGGCTGAACTGCATGCACCCTTAAAACAATTTAAAAGGCAGAGTTTATGTCATGCACACTTTACCACAATTTAAAAAAGAACTAAGCCAGGTGTGATGGTAGTACACGTCTTTAATCCCAGCAGTTGGGAGGGAGAAGGAGGGGGATATGGGACTCAAGTTCATCCTTGACTGTGAAGCTAGTTCGAGGCTAGCCTGAGCAGTGCAAGGCTCTAAATTACATTGGAAAAAAAATCAATTTTACATGCTAAAACCCACTGCTGATGCTCCGTCAGATCCCACAGGCCTGGAGGCTGCTGAAAGTAGCATTTTAAAACTGTATTCCAGACTCCTTTGATGCAGGCAGTTCCCAGGCCATGCTTTGAAAAGTGTGGGTCTGAAGGATCTAAGTCACACGCCCCACGTTTCTCTTGCAGGAAGGAGCTCGGGTGGGCGACAGTTCAGTACTGGGTTTTGATTATTACGGCCGGGTTAACTTGTGGCTAGGGCTCTGAGGGGGACAAATAGAAATAGAACAATCAATACCAGTCTCCAAACTCCTGCCATGCAGTGTTAATTAAGATAATCAGGCCAGAGGGAGAAGGTCAACATCCTAGTGTTTCTCTGCCTTCATTTAGAGTTAATCCCAGCCATTAAGAGAGCAGCTTCCTTTTTTAATTGCCTGAGGTGAAAGGCTGCCTGCCCAAGCAATTTGAGTTATGGCCGTGGTATTGGCAGCAAACCTATAAGCTTTTATTTCGGGGGTCTCTCCTGACACCGTGGGCTGAGCCAGGGAAGCCCTTGTTTTAATTTAATACTTGGTCCTCAGAAAACCACACCAGTCATGGATTGTTGGCAAGGTTCCAGGATCTGAGCTGAGTCCCAGGATAGCTGTGTCCACCAGACAAGTTGCGGAAGGAATGTCTCCTCTGGTAAGTACCGGGTCCAAGCCTGGGGAGCCATCGGAGCACCAAGTATGGAAGACTGGCTATGTAAGAAAACCAAAATTCATTTGCAAATAGGTGCCTCAGAGAGTTTCTCCAAAATTCACACAGTAATAACCTGTGGATTAATTCCCAGTGTGAGTACGGGGTGCAGGCTTAAGGCGGAATGCTGGACTGGAGGAACTGTGGACCCAGAAATGCCTTGGACTGTTCCAAGGTGTGTCCATTTTTTGGTGTCCTAATTTGAATCTGAAGTGCGTTGTGGGAATTCCATTCAGTAAATAGACTTGGGGTACTGGCCTTAGGACACGACCTCTCGTCTGCTGACCTCTCGTGAGGAAAAGGGGGACGGTCACTCTCTCTCTTGGGATGTCGGAGCAGAAGCAGCCCTGGGCAGAACGGCAGGACGTGGCAGCTGGGTCCACCAGGCTTCCACCTTGTCCTGTATTCCTGAGTCTGTATTTCCTGTTGAATCCCTGTAATAAGACTTTTGCAAATTCTTGCATCAGAAGTGTCTTCCTAGGGCTCTTGTTCAGATAGCTACCCCCTCCAGCTAGTGGTGCTGTTTTGGGGGGTGTTCTAGGAGCTTTAGGAGATGAGCCCCAGTTGGAAGACGTGTGAGTCCCTGGAGGTAGATCCGGGCGGTTTGATGTCCCTGGCTCCTTCTGCTCACTTCCTGTCTGCTGGCGCTTCCTCTTCCGTCGTCCCATAAACCATCTCTTCAAGCCATCCCTCAGCACCTTCAGCCCCCAGGCTCCCCAGCTGTTGCAGACCAGCTGCCTGCCTTCTGTATGGCCGCACACAGTGTGCGCTGGTATCCACCCAACAGTGCGCCACTCCAGTGTGCCCTCAGCACACTGTCTCCAAGTCCCTCATTTCCCCTACGGTCCAGGAGTGACTTCATGCAGTAGCCAGCTTTCCCTGGTTCCAGTCCTGGATCTGCCGCTGCTCTCTTCCGGTCTGAACTTGTGGGGACAGGGAGTGTGTGTAGGAGGGGACCTACAGGAGAGCTCTGCACAGCCAAGAGGTAGCCTCCCCGGCCCCCACACCCTGTGCTGCTCTGAGGGGACCCCGTACTTCAGGCTGAGACTGTTATGGGTAGATGTTGGCTCATTCAGGTGATCATGATTGCAAGAGGTACCATCTCCACAGCTGGGAGCAGAGTGCCTGTTGAGAGCTGGGAATGGTGCCACTGCGGTACTCCAGAGCCTTTGGGGTTGGCACAGCAGATGAATGCCCAGTGCTTGACCACTGTTCTGCAAACAGGACTCAGAGATGGGCAATTAGTTTTCCGGGGATGCTGTGCGCACAGGAGAGTGATGTATTTACTGATGTTCACCGTTCTCATTAGGGTCTGTTTGCCTTTGCCTCTCCAAATGTTTATGATTCTTCAATACAAAGCGTGTCTGTTGTGTCTAGCCCAGCAAGAACTTTCCCATTTATCTGTAATCTTTGTTCCATGTTCGGGGGCCAGGGGTTCGGATGCCATGAGGAACCATCCCTGGCTCACGGAGTTCCCAGTCTGGGTGGTTTGTGGGGGCGGGGGATGTGGGAACTCCGGGAGGCTAGAAGTCCCTGCCTTGTCTCGGAGCCACAGGCCTTCTGCTAGAAGTGCACTCACACGTTGCCATCAGGCTCCCTGGCTTGCACTAAAAGCCCACCTGCAACCCCCTTTGTAAATTAGAACTTCATTCCTGCTCCAGTTATGGTTTGAATCTTAAACATCCCCAAAGACCCACGTGTTAAGTCTTGGTCACCAGCTTCTGGAGTTCTTGGGGGATGGTGGAGTCTTTAGCAGGGGTGTGGTGTGGTAGGTTAAGGTACTGCAACTGTGCCCTTAGTGAATATTGAGACTCTTGGCTCCTCCTTTCTGCTTTTGACGTTCTAAGGCGGCCATGTGCTGCTGCCATCACACACGGTGCTGACACAGGCCCTAGACCATCAGGCCAAGGGGCTATCAGGTAACGCTTCAAAACCTCCCGCCTTACTGATTAACTCTGACAAAAATCTAACAGTGATTGACCGTAACACATGCAACCTCTCACACATGACCCTAACACATGCATCCTTACACACATGACCCTAACACATGCATCTTTACACACATGTCTCTAACACATGCCTCCTTACACATATGTCTCTAACACATGCATCCTTACACATATGTCTCTAACACATACATTCTTACACACATGACCCTAACACATGCATCCTTACACATGTAACCTTAACACATGCATCCTTACACACATGACCCTAACACATGCATCCTTACACACATGTCTCTAACACATGCATCCTTACACACATGACCCTAACTCATGCATCCTTACACACATGTCTCTAACACATGCATCCTTTTCACATATGACCCTAATACATACATTCTTACACACATGTCTCTAACACATGCATCATTACACACCTGTCTCTAACACATGCATCCTTACACACATGTCTCTAACACATGCATCTTTACACACATGTCTCTAACACATGCCTCCTTACACATATGTCTCTAACACATGCATCCTTACACACATGACCCTAACACATGCCTCCTTACACATATGTCTCTAACACATACATTCTTACACACATGACCCTAACACATGCCTCCTTACACATGTAACCTTAACACATGCATCCTTGCACACATGACCCTAGCACATACATACTTACACACATGTCTCTAACACATGCATCCTCACACACATGTCTCTAACATATACATGCTACTGGAAGGAGCTTCCCAGAAGACAACACTGGCTAGAAAAGTCCTCCATGATTCCTTAGGCCCACAAGCCAGAACTCTTCAGTGTGGCTCCAGGGTCTCCACATCAGACTACAACCCTTCTAGAAGAGCTACCTAGAGGGGGCATTGCAGGCTTGAGCTCTATACTGTCTGCTGCCACCGCCTTGCTTCCTGACTCTACTACCGTTCTTACAATTTGGCCTCCCCTCATCCTGCAGGTCCCTGCCTAGCCTGGTCCCCAAGCTCTGAGTGCACATATATGTCTCATCAGATCATCCCAGCACCTTCCCTCCAAAGGCTACCTCAAAACAGTCCTCACACCCCTCCAGGCACGCTCACCTCCCTCCCCTGACATTCCGGTTCCATCTCCATGGCAGCATTTTATTACATTCCACCTTTCCTGCTAGGTTGTAAGTCAGGAGGCAAGGACTTGGTTTTATTCACACTCAGTCCCCCACCGTTCCTAGCACAGCCTCAGAACCCCAGCTATATTCTTCCCATTAGTGTTTGGGAGCCACAGTCCCACCAGGAGCGCTCACCTTCCTGTCCTAACACCAGGGACACCTAATACATTTTTCTCATTCTAGGGGCAGTGGATCTCAGGTGTTCAAAGACTTCTGAGACTATAGGGATCTCATCACAGTCCTGGTAACCACAACAACAACACCAACACGATTTTTTTTAATGAGTCAGGAGACGCAGCATTTGCTAAGACAGAATAACTAGAAAACAGTGCTATGCATCACTTTCCCTTTACCTGGTTTCTACTACATGTGACTTTGTTTTTGTGGGGGGCTTTTTAAAAAATTAAAATTTAAAGTTAGCATACAAAGGCAATGAGTTTCATCATGCCATTTCATCCGTATAACTGTCATTATACTTGTTCTTATTCATCTTGTTTGGTTTTGTGAGACAGAGTCTCCCTGTGCAGCCCAGGCTGGTCTTGAACTCGGAGTCTTCCTGCCCCTGAGGTGCTGGGGTTAGAGGTGTGAGCCCTTGCTCCCTTAAATGGAATGCTCACTGGAAGAGAAAAGTTTTTCGAAATAGAGACCTGTAAGACATGAGGGCTGAAGAGACTGAGAAACGTCTGGCCCAGCCTCTGGTGCAGAAGGTGACTTCTAAGTCACTCAGTCATATGAGTGCTTTTCTGTTTTGCAACATCAGGGAGGAAAAGAAACTCACTTCGGTGGTGTGGATGTTTCCCCCTGGGATCTAGAAGTCTTTTTCGAGATTTGTCTGTGATCATTTGGTTTCTGAGCTTCCAGTACTAGGACAAGACAATTGCCCTGTCTCTGCACTCCAAGGAACCAAGAACTTGCTGGCTCAGGAGTCTTGTGGGTCTCTGGCCTGGGAGTTGGGGAGGGGGCTTCTGGGATGGGAGGAGTGGGGTAAGGCTGGGTTTGGCATTCCTAGGCAGCAGGGTTAGGTGAATGATGGCCGGGTCAGAAGCCTTTGTAAGCACTGGGTCTCAGATGTGGACCTGAGTGTCCTAAAACTTGAAGAACTGACTTACTGAACATCCAGTCATTTCTAAACGATCAGACATGTGCCTAGTGAAGCCGCACCTGTGACTGATGCCTCACCCAGAGTAAACTGTGGGGTTGGGACTGGAATCCAGTTGCAAGTGTAGTTGTCAGGTTGTAATTGCGATCTTTAAACAAAACCAAGCCTGAAAGTTCTACCAAACACACACAGGACCTCAAAGGAGGCTGTGCACAGGGGCCCCTGGAGGTGGGGCTGCTGGACCACGTGGCTTGGGGATGCCTGAGAGCATGAACTTTTTTTTAAATTAAGAAAGTGTATGTGTGTGTGTGTGTGTGTGTTGTAGCTGTGTGAGAGTGGACATGTGGAGGCCAGAGGGCCACTTCAGGTGTCATTTCTCCACTACCTTATTTGAGGCAGGATGTCTTTGCTGTTGGCTGCTCTGTACTCCAGAATAGCTGAAGCAATGAGATTGTTGACTATGTGTTACAGTTGCTGGCTTTATGTGGGTGCTGGAGATTCGAACTGGGGTCCTCACACTTCACAGCTAACGAGCCAGAATTTCTAACATGTCCCCAGGTGATTCTGATGGGGCTGGCCCACTGAGTATACCCCATTGGACAGGACTTGGGAGCCCTGCTTTTGTCTGCGAATGCCTCACGGTCAAGGTTCTGTATGACTGGTTTTGAGCTGTATTAATGAATTCACCCCGGATTCTCTCACCTCTCGCTGGAGATTTCTCACGAGGGAGAGCTGGAAGAGCCCCCATGGTGTAATCTGAGCGAAGGAAGCAACAGAGTTTAGGATGGATTTCTCAGGTCCTGCAGAGGCACTCCTGCTGGACACCAGCAGGGGGCACACTGTGCAGAGACCAGGGGAGGAGCCCGCGGCCCTCCGCGGGAACACTAGAGCTGGGCTCGGCTGGGAAGCGCCTGCCTAATAGGGGACTTTCCAAATTAAGAGGACAACCAAACTATTGACTGAATTCGATCGTAGCTCCACAATTTAACAGGTGCGTGAGCTTGGGCAAGCGCTGAAGTTCTTCAAGTATCAATTTAATCGTCTATGCAGTAGCAAGGATAATCGTTCCTACTTCCTCCAGCAACACGAGGGTGGTGTGTTGGGGGGGAGGGGGCAAACCAGAGACCCTATGTACAATCCTCCAATAGTTCACAGGTCTTTCTTTGCTCAAGTCGACAGCCATCATCAAGTACCCACCCCTCACCAGAAAGGCACACCCTTAGAAACCACTGAAGGGGAGTGCAGAGAGAAGGACCATTTCCTGGAGTGGGTTGGTATTTCTTCTACCATTCATGGGAAATTACATAACAGTGACTCCTCTTTGCTTTAATATCTCTAGGGAATGGCCCCCAGCACTCCCCAAGAACAAACAAACCCAGAGATACTCTGTGAAACCAGTACCTGGATCGTTTAGGCTCAGAATGGGCTCTTCCTGCCTGCTGATTATAGACTCATTAGCATACTTCTATAGCTGCTGATCAAAACAAAATAATTTCAACTGAGTGGTTATGCAAAACCAGAGACTGGCGTGACACACTTAAAAGCCTCGGGTGAAGGGAGCTCACGTAGCCGTAGGACATCCTGATCTGTCTCACCAGGGTTAGGCTACGCCTGTGTTCTCAATTAGAAAACTAACACCGAAGACTCTGACAGCCTCCCCAGATTCAGCTCAGCTAAACCTTGAGTATCGACAGACAAAGAAAACTGCCAGGAAAGCTGGAGCAGAGAGCTGGGAAGTCCAAGGCAGCAGCAACGACTCAGACAATCTGCTAAGAGCAGCAGAAGTCCTTTGCAGGTGATGTAAATCAGAAGCCATTGGGATTGGGCTGTGTGTGAACAGGGACTAGAAACCCTGCTAAGCCCAGACCGGATATGCAGAGGATGGGAATTGATTGCGAGAGAGGGGATAAAGCTCTTGAGAGTGGGGAAGATCTGTGGTCCCTATTTGAAGAGAACACTGCTTAAGCCGTAACACCCAGTCAGCAGTGTGGCTGGCACCGACTCTCCTGGTGCCAGCTGAGTCCCACAGTCGGGGGAAGACAGCTTAAGAATCCAGGTGTGGAGGGGGAAGAGGGCTTCCTGGGGATCGAGACAGGCAAGAGCTGGGTGGTGTGCCCTGATTAGAAGCGCTTGCTCTCCCAGGGGTTATGAATGTGGAGTCTGCCAAGGCAGGACACCGGAGGTGTCTGTCCGCTATGTTGGGGCAGGGAGTCAGAGTGACAGTTACCTCCGTGATATATGACATCACAGCAGTGCTGGGTCAGGAGACTCCAAATCTGAGTCTGAATCCTCCTTCATCCACCAACAGGACATTTTGCACAAGTCTTGGTTTCATTGTCTCAGTATCTGCATTTAGGGTCACACCATCCCAGGGATGACAGCAGTTCAAATCCTTGCAGGGTCTCTATTGCTCCAAACTGGGTGAGTGACTGATACCTCTGTATAGGGGCAACCATGAGCTAGAAGCATGCCCCCATTTTTGTGGACTCTAAAACTACCCAAGGAAATTTGACGGCAGTCACACCACAGTCAGACCTCCCGGAAGCAGATTACTCCATCTCCATGTGAGCAAGGCTGTAAGCCTGTTGCAGGGGACCGTGAAGACAGGGAGAAGAATGTCTTTGGCGTACCGCTGAAAACGGTCCCACGTATGTATACCCTGCCTTTATGCGTAACTTCCTCTCAAAGCGCAGACAGTAGCATTCGGGGTTAAAACACGAGTTTTCCCCTTCCCTGCATTTCTGCCTGGCCTCACCCACCTCCACCTCTCTCCCGGTTTCTCTAGCCATTGCCCTGTGGCAAACACGTGACAGCATTATACCCAGAGGTGGCTTGCAGTTTCCCAAGCGGGATCTGTGGGGTAAGGACACAGACTGTTTGCTGGAAGAGCCAGGCAGAGGACAGCTTAGCAGTGGAAACAGAAGGGGAAACATGGTCTGGGGGCTCAGGAAGACAGGGCTGGTTGGGCCCTGTGGAATTAGCTTTGTGTGGTGAAGCATCGGAATGCTAGGGCCATTAGAATGGAAGGGGCTGCCAGCAGGACAGAGACTGAGGCCCTCTCTTAGGGATGACTCCGGTGACCAGAGGGCTGGATGGGACACACTGACTACCTTGTCCCTGAGGACTTGGCAGTGCATAAATTCTGGAAATAGTGACGATCCCGGGGTGTTTACTGTGACTGCCAGCCCAGTGAAGTCCGGTAAACTGATTTCTAGAAAATGGAGGCGTGGTGTGGCAATCATGCACGTCTGAGAATGCCCACATTAGGGATTCCACTCACTGCTTTGTCACTATGGAGGTGGGGAGATGCGGTCGTACCTCTGAGCAACCTGTGGCCCTGAGCTCAGAGCCAGGGGTGGCTTTTGGCACCGCCTCTGTTACATTTGCGCGGGCTTCAAATCCTCTTAGGGTTTCTCTTCTTCTAAGTAGAGGTGAATATGAAGGACAAATGGGATAGGACCTGCTGCTCAAATTCCTGGGTCTCTTATGGTATCTTACACACTGCATTGTTCACTGGCTATTGAATTCCTATTGACTATGAAAGTGCTCCAAGCCACACCGGAACGGAGTCCATACAGAGAACTGGTCCAGTGACACTGGGCGATGGTTCTTGTGGTGGCGTCAGGAATGTGAACATGAACCTGACAAAGGGCCAGCCCTCTTGTCCTGAGTGTAACAAAGGTTTTAAATGACTGGATCTCAAGCCAGGCATGACGAGTGTGAATCCTAGCTCACCACATGCCCACTCTCAGTCAACAGAACCGTGTCTGGCCCCACATAAATGCTGCTGATGCACTTATCATGATCACCCATATTATTAATTTGTGCAAAGGGGAAAGTGACTGACCATTATAAGGTAAAGTTAGGAGCTGGAGAGATGGTTCAGCCATTAAGAGCACTAACTGCCCTTGCAGACAACCTGAGTTTACATCCCAACATTCACGTCTGACCGCTCACAACTACCTGTAACTCCAACTCCAGGGGACCCCACACCTGTTCTGGCCTCCATGCACACCTCTACTTACGTGCACACCCTCTTACCTGCCTATAATCCCAGCACTTGGGAGACTGTTGTGGTCAGATGAGACTTTAAGGCCAGCCTGGCTATACCCAGTCTCTAAAAGAAAAAGTAGATTCTCTGAGGAGAGGAGAGCAAAAGGAGGCATGATCAGAACCATGAGGGAAGTCAGTGTAGTGGAGAGAGAAAGACGAGAGAGAGAGAGAGAGAGAGAGAGGGGGAGAGAGAGAGAGAGAGAGAGAGAGAGAGAGAGAGAGAGAGAGAGAGAGAGAGAGAGAGAGAGAGAGAGAGAGAGAGAGAGAGAGAGAGAGAGAGAAGGAGCTAGGACTGCAGAGGGGGTGAGCTTGTGGACTGTAGGAGTCTCTACTTGTCCAGATCCAGGCTATCCTATCCTTCGGCCTGGCCTGGCCTTACCTGGTTTCTAAGTTGAGCTTCGTAAGCTCTTCCAAGTATTCTCTGTCTCTTCCAGCTCCCACACCCTGTTTCTTGGACTGCACTCGAATTGTCTCGCTGTTGCAGAGTTCTCTCTTCCTACCTATAACTGAACAATCCAGAGCTGTGGGAGCCATGCCCTAGCCTTGTCATTGTCCCACAGAGCTGAGCACACCATGGGATATGGCCCACACATCCAAAGACTACAAAACTCGGGCTGGACAGACCTGACTGAAGGTGTGGATCAATCTACCCTCTGAATTTTTCTCCACAAAACAAAGAACGAAACGAACACATCTGGGCTCAGTAACTGTCTACTTTGGGGGTTTTTGCTACACAGGGCTGACCAGCAGCACGCACAGACAAACAAAACAACTCTGGTTCTACTCCTCAGAGGAGCTAAAACAGAGGGCGCAGGAGCTTAACAAAGAAACCCTTGTGCTAGAGACATCAGCCCCAGGAGAGGCCCCCCTCCTCAGGCAGAAGGAGAACCTGACAAGATTAGATTTGCAGTCATACAGTGGAACCAGAAAGCTTATTTTGCTTAGCTTAGAGCAACACAGGGTGGAGGCGAGTCACCCTGGGCCATCAACTAAGATGGAAGTATCTTCCAGGATGACAATTAAGCCCTATGTGAGGGCTAACTCATCCTGAATTTTATAATAGGGACTGTTTTTTGTGTTACTCTGTATTCAAGTTTGGCATAGGCCCGTCCTCTGGGACACCCCCAAAACCCCACCACAGTGTGAAAGACTAAGATTTAGCAGAGCCGAACCCAGGGCCCTCTTCCCAGGATTCCCTCCTGACTCTGCATGGCATGCTGGGAGTTCCTTGCTATTGATTTCTGCCCCCAGAGAATTAGGTGAATGGAGTCAAGAACTACATACAGATCTTGGATAGACCACTCAAGAGTTGTGTCCTCCTAGGACGCAGAGGACAGAGACCAGGCCGCATACCACACCCTCTTCCAGGCACTGGGTTGGAGAGAAGCATTGCTCATGAACTCTGAACTGATAGGGCCATCCCTCAGCAACCTGTGTTGCTCTGACCTCAGCAAGCCTTGTGGTCAGGCTGCTTGCCTGTGGCGAACATTGCTACGCTGGTGTGTTCCGAATACTAGCTGCCTCAGGGCTAACCCACAGCTACAAAGAACCAGCGCAGTCACCACCCTCCGGCCCCTCCACAAGACCTCAGGAGCCTTCCTGGGGACACATCCTTCCTCCCGAGACAACCAACAAGGTGGTCCCCAACTCACCATCCCTTTTCAGGGACCACCACTACAACTGCAGCTTCACAGAGCAGAGCTGTAGCTGTAATCACCAAACGCAGGACTATTTTCTTTCTTCATGGCCTAGGGGCCAACAATATTCATCATGGAGTCCATTGGGCAGGCCTACCTCTCCTTGCTGGGGTAGGATGTTCAAAGCCTTCACTGCCAGTGACTTTTTAAGGCATCCTTAGCTGGATTGATGGTGACTGCCTCCCTTTTCCAAGGAAGGCAGTGAAGGAGCTAACTCAGTGATAGCCACTTGCCTCTTCCAGGGGGTGGGGCTAAAGGTGAAAGCCAGAAGAGTGACAACACTAGGGATCCCTTGTCCTAAGACCATCATGCAAGTGACTTGTCAATCCTAGAGTTGTCCTGCTGAGCACTTCGGCTACCTCTCCGCCCTGCTCTCCATCCACCACCAGGGGACCCCAGTTTCCATAGCACGGAGTAGTAGAGAGCGCCTGCCTTCTAGGGGCTGGATGTCAGGTGGCAAAGAGTGTTGAAAGGGCCCAGGACCAACCCAGGAGGAGGGAAGAGGGGTGGCACCAACCGTGTCCAGCCGTGTCTAACCGCGTCCCGGCCCCTCCGGTCTCAGGGAACCCGCTGCAGGACCCCCTGCAACTACAAGGCGTCCACTTCCCAAGCGGGATCCCCCACATGGGTTCCTGATCTGACCTCACTCTGCAGCAGGCACTAAAGCAGCCCTGGTGCTCTGGGCTCGGGAAGGCCCCACCCGCCGCTGGGGCTCTGCCCACAACTCTGACCACGCCCACCATGTGGTATGCCGCTGTCTTTTCTAAAAGTCCTGCCCCCTCAGCCTACATACCCTCTTTGCTCTCTTGCCGCGGGGAGACCTTTATCCTTGTTGCAATGGTCTTGTGACAGGCCAGAGAGAAAGCAGAATTGGGACGGGCGACAGCTATTGACTGTCACAGAGCCCAGGACAGGAGGCAGAGGGCCTGCCTTGAGTCCTGAAGATACCCCTAGACATCCATCGAGATAATCTAGGCCAGCACTGGCCTGGGGAGGGAAGCCTAGGCCGGAGTCCAGAAGCGCCCTACAGAGGTACAGCAAGCAGAACCCACCCCGCATAGTGGATTCCATTTTTGTCCGTGGTCTTTGACCTGTGCCAGATTCAGTCCAAATTCTGAAGATGTGCTGGGGGTGACACTGGCTGGCATCCTGCCCTCTAATCCTCAGCTATATCCTCTGTCCTAACCACTGAAGGTGTGTGTGTGTGTGTGTGTGTGTGTGTGTGTGTGCACATGTACTTAAATGCCAGAGAAGGGAGTTGAAAGGGTCCAGGATCTCTGGTATCATTCATTAGGAGCTGTCCATCTTGTTTACGGAGACAGGATCTCTCACTGGCCTAGAACTGGTCAAATAGTCTAGGTTGGTTAAGCAGCAACTAGATGCTGGGATTACCAGCAAGGGCCATGATGCCTGGCTTTTTAAATGGGTGCCAGGAACTGAACTCTGGTCCTCATGCCTGCACAGGCACGTTACCACCGGAGCCATATGCCAGTCTGACACTGGATATCGTAAGGTCAAGTTTGGGTCAGGAGATGCTCCTGTGTGTGGCTGGAGGCTGAGGAGGAAGTCGTGATTTCTGTCAGAGAATGCAAGGCAGCACAGATGCTTGTGAGATGTCTTGTGAGCCCAGTGTCCTTCTGCCCTAACTTCCCCCTTCCTTCTGGGGGGGAGGGTGCGCACACAGGGGGAGGGAGGTTGGTCTGCTTCCTGACAGGGGACAGGCTGAAGGAAAGAAAAGACTCCAGAGTCTGCTGCCACTGGAGTGTTAAAAAAGAGTTAACTTCTATAAGAAGGTGATGAAGAAGCTTGGGGCGGGGGTGGGGTTTGCAACCCAGTTCAAGGGCAGAAGCAACGCCCAGTCTGGAGTAAGGCTAGGGTTGCACGGAGGTTGGACAAAGCTGACAGCTGCTTCTTGCAGCTGGGTATAATCCCAGGGTGACTCACACTCCCCGCTCCCTGCCTGACAGCTAGATGATATGATCGAGCAGGGCAGGAGAGATAGGTTAAAACAAAGCCCGGCACTTAATTACCACGGAAGATCTCATTATGGAGTCGTCCCAGCTCCCCTCCTTGGCTGGCAGCATGAAGCCCAAGTGACAAATTGCTTCAAGTAGCTCTCAAACATCTGAGCATAGAGGGACGGAGCTGCCTGCCTGTGCACCTGTTCTGCAGGGGGGAGGGGGAAGCTTCTTAGCGCCAGGAGGAAGTAGTGGCCTCATCACCAGCATCTGACCCAATGAGCCTTGCTAGAGGGAGCCTACTGGCTGCCTACAGTGTTTGTGGGACTGAGGACAAGGCGGGGGAGTGTTGGGTACATGGCACCATCCTCTCCCTTTGTAGAATCACGGAAGGGATTTATCATTGGAGGGCTAGGACTAGGAAGAGGGCTCTCCTGAGGTCCCCGTCTGTTTGACACCTGATTTTGGATAAGCATTCTAGTTACTGGGCCCCAGAGACTTGTTGGAAGAACAAAAGGCACTAGCTGGAATGTTCTTTCTTCATGATTTTGCCTGACTTATTAGACCCCCGTCCCCTCTAGCATGACATCTTCAAAGAAAATGCTCCTAACACTTCTACAGATAGTCTCCAATTTATGGTGGTTCTGCTTGTAAATCTATATCTATAGATGTGTGTGTGAGTGTGTGTGTGACTGTGTGTGAGTGTGTGTGTGTGACTGTGTGTGAGTGAGTGTGTGTGTGAGTGAGTGTGTGTGTGACTGTGTGTGAGTGAGTGTGTGTGTGTGTGTGTGTGTGAGAGGGAGAGAGACCGTGGTAGCTGCAACAGGGTGTCAGATCCCCTGGAGTGACAGTTACAAGAGGTTGTGAATAGCTAGATGTGGGTACTGGGAACTGAGCTTGGGTTCTCTGGAAGAGCAGCAAGTGTTCTTAACCTCTGAGCCATCTCTTCAGCCCTTACTCTTGGTGCTGTACAGCCAGCAAGCCACACCCCTGCTCAGCCACATGATCACAAGAGCAAACAATGAAACCCTGCAGTATATTGCTTCTGAAGCTTTGATGATCGGTAGGTGGGCTATAGTAAACAAATATACTCTCATTTCCATTCACAGTGAGGTGATTAAGACACAACACCATCATGAAACAAGGAACTCTCCACCTTAGATCTTTTCCCTTTGAAACTCTTGCTTCAGTTTGTAATTATGTATTGATATGTCCTATGTCAAAGTGGGTCTCTCCTTTAAACTGACAGGCCTGACAGACTGGAAGCCGCATGAGGAGAAGAGCCATGCCTGATATTCTCACTTCAAATCTAGTACCTGATACGTGTTCCCTAATAAATATTTGTTGGTACCATTGTTACTATTTCTATTTAAAAGGTAGTAATCCAAACAAGATTCAGGAAAGCTCGGACTCCAAGATTCCGCTAGGTACTTTCTAAAACTGACCATCTTCCCAGAAACCCTATATTCAGTTTCCCTACAGACCTTGTGTTTCTTTCCAGGGGTACCAGCCTGATGCCTTTCAGTATCAGGGGGCTTGTGTTCCTCGTGGGTTCCACATGGAAACAAATGGTTAGAACGTGATTTGATAAACGGTTTAATAGCGGTTTGTTCTAACTCTGCCTGGAAGACCCTCAATCTGGGACAACAGATTGAGACAATTTCATTGGCTGGATAGGCCAGTAGAGAATGTTCTATACAGAGAAGAGTGAAGGAATGTGGTGGTTTTGTTGTTGTTGTTGTTTGGAGATCCGCGGGCTCAGTGAGTGGGTATGGGATGAAGGGGAGGTGGGCAGGTCCAGATCAGAGGTGTGTAAACCTGTGAGTGGTTTGGAGTTCTCACCGCAATTCCAGGTTACAGCCCATCGGGAGCGGGGAGGAAGACATTAGGAGCTTGAAACCATTGGTGCCATTATGTCTGCAGTCAGAAGAAGGGAGCAATGGATACATGCATTGTGCTCAACTTGCCTTCTCCATCTTGTATACTCTGGGACCCACAATTAAAATGGCTCTTCTTAGTCAACACAGTCAAGACAATCCCTCGCAGACATTCACGGAGGCTGACCTTAACCTGGACAGCCCTGCAAAGGTGTGTCTGGAATTGAGAATTACTACTACCCGTCATAGCTAATGCAATTGCTCCCTTGGTTAGACACTGCTATGCTAACCTCCACCTGAGCAGACTGCTTAGAAATTTGTCTGCAGGATTTGAAGAAGCAGACAGCCATGTTTACCAACTGCCTACAGGAGGAGACAGGTGACAGTGGTCCCTGGTGACTAGTCAGAAAACAGTCCTGGAATAACACAACTGAATTCTGCAAGAGCCCCAAACCCCCAAAATACACATTCTTGTCAGCCTTATGACGCCTGGAGCAGAGGACACAGCTACTACAGGGGTCACCCGGACTTCCAAGTTCCAGAAACTGCGGAACAACAAAGAGGTCCCCACTGTTTCTGGTATTTGGTTGTTCAGTGGAGAACACGGATATAACAAGGAGTCGATGACCCAAGGGCCCAGCCGGAGACTCAGAGAAGCAAGCCGTCTTGGAAACTGGGTTCAGACAGCTTCCCATGAACTCTCTGCTTGGGTCAGTCAAGCCGCTCTCACTTTCCAACTTTACACATTTTGCTTCAGAAAGATCATTGTGTCCACCCTGGATTTCCATAATGAATCATTCCTGCCATTGGCCAATCTGTCCATGAGCCTCGGTTTTGAGCTTCCAGGGGGCAGGCCTAATTCCAGAATTTTCCTCATCTTTGACTCTGTGGTGAATCCATCACAGTGCTGCCTGAAGGACTGAAGGTGGTGAAGACAATGAGAGAGAGAGAGAGAGAGAGAGAGAGAGAGAGACAGAGACAGAGAGACAGAGAGACAGAGAGACAGAGAGACAGAGAGACAGAGACAGAGACAGAGACAGAGTGTACGAGCACGCATACACACATTTGGGAGACAGAGGCTCACATGGGTTCTGTTTCCGTCCTACATTTTGAGGCAGGGTCTCTCACTGGACCCAGAGCTCACCGATTCTGCTAGAGGGACTGGCTGGAAAGCTCCACGGGTCCTCCTGTCTCTGCCTCCCCCGTGCTAAGATTGCAGGCTTGTGCCTCTGTGCCTGGCTTTTTAAAACGTGGGTGCTGGGGATTGAACTCAGGCCCTCATGCTTTCATGGCAAGCACTTCACTGACTGAGCCACGCCCCAGGCCCTAGTGGTCTTCTTGTCTTGGTGCCCTGACCTGTTACGATTATGCTTTGGGAGGCAGACTATAGACTTCCTCAATGGCAGTTTGGGGCTTGGATAGCTCATGGCACCACAACCGTATTTAATATCAGCAGGTTCTAGAAAACTCTGTGGTTGACTGTAGTTGGTCCTCTCCAGGGACAATGGCTACAAGCAAGTGTAAGTAAACTTGGGGAGGAGGCAGGTGAGACACCTCTGTCAAATAGCCACAGGGAGCCAAGCAACACTTTCTAGTGGCCCCTAAGCATGTCTTGGAGCTCCTCAGAGTCCATCATTTGAGAACACGAGAACCATGGAAGATGCAGGGATATGACAAGACCTGTGAGATCCCAGTTTATAACTGAGCTACAGAAGTTCACCTTTGGCCGGTACTCTCCATGAGGAGAAAGTAGAGTTGTTTGCTCAATGCTGTTTCATTTCAGCTTTGGGTCTGTCAGAACTGCCTTTCATGGAGTCGCAATTGCTTCCTTCTCCTCCTCTTCCTCCACACTCTGCAAAGTTCTGCATTTTCAGGCATCTGCTGGGCACACCTGCGTGTCCAGACACATTCTTTGGTCTAGCTCCCCCTCTGTTTCTAGGAGTAGGGGTGGGGGAGAATCTGGCTGTTTCCTCCTGATGGTCAGTCCTGTTTCTACATTCTCCATCCTGCAAAGTCCCAGCTGAGATGGAACGCTGTGTACCTTGTCAGTGAATGCCCCAGTAGGAGTGAGCTGCCCCTGAAGACTCATGGGTCACACTTCCAGGAGCAGAGCTGCTGGGATGGCAAGCAGGGCTGTGGGTTCTTCCGGCTACCCCTTCAGCCAAGGGGTGTGGCCCAGGAAGGGTCCTGTGTTGGTAGGATTGTGTTGCCTGGCAACACCAGTAAGTTTTCCTTCCTCTTTTGTTTATGCCACAAGTACAATTTAAAAAAAAAACTCTTTACCCTGATATTCTGTAAACTTGCTGTGCTGATGTCAGTCAGAGAACACGCTGCTGAAAACTGAGAGGAGGGCCTGAGGAGACCCACACATCACACATTTGCTACTGACCTCACGCTCTCTGTAAGTGGTGTTAGGAGGCTCAAAGGAGGTGACCTGCGGGCAAAGACAAAATCCAGAAACCCTTGTCGTTGGAGTGGGGCTGTGTTCTGGTGGATGGGGCCTCTCTCCTCAGGTGAGCTCTTGTCATACTTTGGAGCATTTGTTCATGGTGGTCTCAGGTGAATGAGTGCCCAACCCCATCAGTGGCTTTCCGGTTGGCATTGTCTTTGGCTATGGCTATGGCTATGGCTATTGGGGGGGCTTACAGGATGGGGGTGTAGAAAAGGGCTCTGTGACCCACACTGTACCTAGACTTGATTCTTTTTAATAATCAAGATGCATCCTAGCCTTAGGCAGTAGTACAATTTTGGTTTAAAAACCAAACAAACTGTGGTAATAGGTTTTGATTTTTAATCCACTTAACCTAAGAAGAGTTTCACCCTACTGCTGGCCATTTCTTCCAGACTGCCTATGTGATATAACAGTCCCTCTGGACCTTTTCATCCCAGCTTCTCATGACTTGGAGGACTCTCTGATCTCTTCAGTTGGCTCTCCTCCCCACTTCCATAGCAGGTGGTCCTGATAAACTTTCAGTCCTGTGGCCATGTTGAGGCCTTGTGGGCTGGCTGCCTGCGGCCCCCCCCCTTGGCAAACCCAGTTAAAAGAAGCAGAACAGTTTTGTTGTTAGTGCTTCTATCATTATTATTATTATTATTATTATTATTATTATATCTTAGCTAGGGTACCACTATGTAATCATGGCTGCCCTAGAAGCAGAACTTACCCAGAATTCCTTTTGAGCATCTCTCTCTTGGCAGTCCCTTGTCATTGGCCTTGTCCTAGTCCCAGTGTTCATCTGTTTGTCCTCTCATTTAACATCTGCGTGCTGAATCCCACACCCTATGGCTTCCTGAGCTTCAGAGCCAGCTGCGTCCTACTCACTCAAAGCCAAGGCTCCTGTGTTTCTTAGTTGTGTAATCTGGGACGAGTTTTTCAATCTATTTAAACCTTAGTTTTTGACCTGTAAATCGGAAAGAATACTTACCTTACCAGGTTCTGTCAGGGTTAAAACAATACAATGTCCAGAGAACAATACCAATGAGATGATGGGTGATAGATGGGTCATTGGGGTTCTCTAGGGGAGTAGAATTGATGGAATGAATGCATATCATAAGAGGAAAATTGTAAGACAGACATATATGGTAGGGGTTATGTAGTCCAGTCATGGCTGTCTGTACAAGTCAGAGACAGAGAATCTGGCTGCTAATCAGTCCACAATACTGGATCCCTCAGTAGTTCCAATCCAGGATCAAAGACCTGGAGATCCCTGGAGAGTAACTGGAACTGACCTCCACACTGGAAGTCCAAAGATGCTGGAGTCTGCTGTCGGCAGAGGATGGAGGCACCACCACAAACACACTGCATACTGCTCAGGAATGTGAACACAGTAGGCACTTTCCCCTCAAACCTCTGAGGCTGCTATGGCAAGGCAATGCCTGCCTTTCTCTCAGGTCATCATCTCTGGAAGCAGCTTCACAGATGAGCACAGAGGTCGACAGATGATAGACGAGCGACAGACAGACAGACAGACAGACAGACAGGTATAGATATAGATGCGGATAGAAGATGATAGCTGCATAGATGATAGATTGATGACTGACAGGTGATAAATGGGTAGTGATAGATTAGGTAGATGGGAGGGAATTTTGTAGGGAAATTGGCTCATAGTTATGAATGTTGAGAAGTCCCACCGCACCATATGCAAAATGGAGAACTCTGTGATTGCATCATGACTCAGCATAAGATGAGGAGCCAAAGATGCAGCTCTCAGTCAGAGGCTAGAATTCTTGATCTAAGAGGCCACTGGTGCAAGTCCTGGAATTCAAAGGGTCAAGAACACAGAGTTCTGGTGTCCAAGGGCATGGGAACATCAGTGTTCTAGCTCTGAGATGGGAAGGTGGGGATTTTCGGTTGTAAGCCTGGCCTTTGACGCTGAGCCATCTTTCCAGCCCGAGGGATGGAAGAATTAATGGAAGAGAGGAAGGGGAGGAGAAAACAGAGAGAGTAGAAGAAAGGGGAATGCATGAGTTTGCCCTTCGGAGTTTTGTTTTATCTGGGCTGCACAAATTGCTCATCAATGTGACAAAATGCCTGGTAGCAACTTAATGGAGAAAAGGCTTGTTTTGGATTCTATTTTCAGAAGGTCACAGTTCTACCCGTCATGGCAAAGAAGACAAGGCAGCTGGAGTGTCCTTGTCTGAGCTGGTGGGAGCGGTGCTGCAGCTCCTCCCATCCCTATGAACCTAGAAGCAGAAACAGAAGACCTGAAGATGAGAGGGTGGGTGGGTATAGGCTTCAAGGCCCATCCCCAGCAGCCTAAGACAGCACCACCAGCTGGAGACCAGGTGTTCAAACACAGAAACTTACTGGAGGTTTCAAACTCAAAACAAACCACGGGCCCTCGACCATTTAAAAGGTGCCAATATCACTGCATGAGAGTGGGTTTCTCACTTAGGCTGTTGATTTCAATGCCATTCTCTTCCAGAATCACTCTCACAGAGATGCCCAGAAATGATGCATTATCAACTGTCTGGAAATCCCTTAATCCAGTCAAGTTGGCACGTCAAGCTAAATCATCTCAGTAGGTAAATCATCTAGTGGAAACATAGCAGGGGAAGGCATTCAGAACCTTGTTACTGCTCTTGCCAGGGCCCAGCTGTGGTGTACACCATCAATTAGGGATGGAAGGAGCCTGTTTATGGAAATGAGATGGACACACCTGGAAACGAACACAATCAAATGCGATAGTGGTACCCAGGGCCACGGGCAAGGTGAACCTGGAATCCTAAAAATCCTACCTGGGAAGAGTCGTCCTCCAAAGGCAGTGGTTGTGTTGGTGTGTGTGTGTGTGTGTGTGTGTGTGTGTGTGTGTGTGTGTGTGTGTGTCTGTGTGTCTGTGTGTCCGCATGCATGCATGCCTGTTTGTGTGGAGGTCAGAGGTTGACATCAGCTGTCTTCCTCAACTCCTTTCCACCTTATTTTTTGAGACAGGGTCTCTCACTGAACCGGGAGCTCTCTGATTCAGCTAGATTTTCTATCCAACAAGCCCAGAGACTCTCCCTAGCGCTGAGATTACAGGTGTGCACTGCCATAGCCATCTTTGTATGAGGGTCCTGGGGATTGAACTCGGGACTTCATACTTGTGTGGCAAACACTTTACCGACTGAGCCATATCCCCATCCAGAGCTGCACCAGGTAAGGACAAATTGAGTTACATTTTCCCAACTCTGTCACAGTTAAGTTCCTGTGACCTTCCGAATTCCTCTTAGAGACACAGCCTGCCCATTGTCTCTCACCAGTGATAACACCGACCTCCTAAATGGTCTCCGCGGTATTGCTTCCTCTGCTCTCCAGCTTCGGTGAGACCAGACCATCCACTGTTAAAAACCTGGCAGCAGCTTCTGTCTGCATTTGTAGTACTGTTGAACTCCTTTGCTTAGACGTCAAGGTCCTGTGTCCTCTGTTGCCAGTCCCTGCAAGCTCAGCTCCTGTACCTCTCTGTACCATTGACCTGTGGACACACCAGAGTCCCCTGTGTTCTCCCAGCTTCTATCTCTGCAGAGTCCATGGCCTGAAATCCCAGAACATCTCCTTTCTCCTCCTTGGCCTCAGGCCTCACCTAGAACATCAGTTCTTCTTAGAGACAAGCCCTGCCCATCTTCCCTAAAGCACAACCCCTTCATCCTCTACCCACCATGTTTCCTAGTCAGTATCTTATTTATTCCCTTCCTACCCCTTAACACTGTCAGAAAAGATTGGGAATTTCTGGTGTACTTGTTCACTGTGTATTCCGAATAAGGATAGTCATTAATTAACACTGTAAACGAGCCACATTGCCAGCCCAGCATGCGTCTTTTCAAAATGAGGCCCGTCTTCTTGGTAAGTGTCACATTAGGATCACACCCAAGGCATTTAATAAGTCCTTAATACCTGAACCTAGTCCACAGAGGACCAGATCAGTGTGCCGTCAAGGTAAATTCATTGCTCGTGTTGCTTTGTCCTGTCTCTCCTGCCCTACCAGCAAGTTTGCTGGCACTAGTTTCTCTATGCCTTCTGGCTTTGTCTCATTGTTTCTTCTTGGTGCGCCGGCTTGTTCTTCCACACCTGCATTTACTACAGAGTAGGGTGAGGAATGGGATTCCCTTCTACTTAAACAGGCTGGGTAATCTTAGGTAGTTGGTTAGAAATGAGCAGACTTGAAGAGCAGGGAAGACGGACCCCCCCATCATCAGCTTCAGGCCCCGCCCCTTTGTTTCTGGTGATACACTGATTTTGTAGGCGAAAAACAGTGACGGGTAAATGAAGAGGGGAAACACGACAGTCGCCACTCCTTAATATCTAGAATGCCACCCCTAGCCCGTAAACTCCAGGCACCCAGTGACTGCTGGGAGAAGACAATCAGCCTCTCCCAGGGTTGAGCCTCCTTCTCCGTTGTCTAATGTATCATGGTCAGCCCTGGAACCACGTACACGATAACAACCAAGACAGATTCAGCAGGTTGCATTTGCATGTATTTGCACATACATACATACACAAACACGCATGCATGTATGCAATAAAAATAATGAAGGGAAAAGAGGCTGTCAGCTTGAGAGTGGGAGGGGAACATGGGAGGGATTGGAGGAGGAAAGGGAGGGGAGAGTGATGTAATTCTATTTCAATTAAAAACATACTTAGAAAATATTTAGAAAACCAAATGAAATGGAGGAGGTGGAAGCAGCCGGCTTCCCTGATGCCCATTAAAGAAAAGCACTTCCCTCTGGTATAAAACATGGATATTTTTATAGATGTATTACTTTTTCCTTATTCCCACATAAACTCCTCTGCAACATGATTTTTTTTCCGCTTGGTCAAAAGAATGTGATCTGAGTCATCTCTCTCTCTGACCCTGGGTAGGGACAGAACTTTCTGAACTGCCAGGAAGGTTTTAAGATCACTACACAGAAGGAAGTCTTCTGGGAAGAACACAGACATTACTGTCCCCACCCAAAAGGACCTGTGTGCTAGTTAGCTATAACTGTCAACTTGAAACAGCCTGGAGCCGCCTCAGAAGGAGTCTCACGTGGGTGTTGCTCTGATTGGATTGGCCTGTGGGCTTGACCGTGCGAGGACTGTCTTGATTATTAATTGATGTAAGAGGGCTCCACCCCTCCACTGTAGGCGGCACCATTCCCTAGCCAGGTGGTCCTGGACTGTATAAGACAGCTAGGCGAGCCTGCATGAGCCAGCAAGCAGCTTTCCTCTATGCTTTCTCTTTCAAGTTCCTGCCTTGACTTCCTTCAGTGACGGACCTTAACCTCTAGGCTGAAATCAACCCCTTTCTCTCTCCAGTTGCTTTTTGTCAGGGTGCTTTATCACGGCCATACAGGGGGAACTAGAACAGCCTGTCAATCACCGAGACAGGCACGTGCCCCTGAGAAAGCTGTCTGTGGCACAGACTTTAGAGAGTAGTCTAACGGCCACCTTGCCGTGTAGGGAGGCATGGCAGTCCCTCTGGCCACTGTGTAGTCTGACACCACAAACGTGCTTTTCTTTTCAGTGGGCCCAGAGGCCATTGTCAACGCTTTCCTTGTCAGTGTGTTTTTGTTTTTCCATGCAACTGCTCATTTGGCCGCTGTCCACTCACGAATGTGCCTGTTCTGTAATTATCTCTTCCTGTTTTCACACGACGCTCTGTGTCCAGTCTGAATTCATTTGAAGGAGATCACAAAGACTGGGAGGCTAGAATGAAGTCCTGGTAACAGTAAGAGTAATTCCTAGTGATGTTTCTGTGTTGCCCCTTGTTCCGCTACTAATGACACTGTGTTTGATTGTGTGGTTAAGGCAGTTGTAACAATCTATTCCCCACCCCCTTGAGATTAGCAGGCAATTTGGGGGGTGATGTTTGGCACTGTACCTTTTTTTCTCTTTTTGAGACAGGGTATCACGCAGCCCAGGCTGGCCTAGAACTAGCAAAAAACATGACTTTGAACTTTTGATTCTCCGACTGTCCCCACTACCTTGGTGCTGGGACCGCAGGAGGCTAGCACACCACACTTGGTTTGTACGGTGCTGGAGATCAAACCCATACAAACGGCTTTGTGGACGTTAGGTTTGCATTTGACTAATGGAGCCACATCCCAACCCACTAATGTTAAGTCTTGTGTGTGATTGTTTCGTATGTGTGTATGTGTATGTGCATGTATGTGTGAGCACTGTGTGTGTGCAGTGGCCCACAGAAGTCAGAAGAGAACATGGTATTCCCTGGAACTGGAGTTACAAATGGCTATTAGCTACCATGTGATACTGAGAACTGAATGAAGGCCTTCTACTAAAACAGCAGGTGTTCTTAATCGCTGAGTCATCTCTGCAACCCCTATTGACCATTTATTAACTCACAAAGGGCTCTGTAAAGCCCTTCTCGTTGAGACTTATAATAGTTACTGAATAACCAAAAAGTCTTTAAAATATTTTATTAGTTCTTTGAAACATTTGTACAACCTGCTTTGATCATTTTTAAGCTCTTTCAACTCTTCTCATATCCTTCCCTCCCTATCCTCTACTCTGGCTAAACCCATCAGGGCCAACTTTTGCTGCCCAAATGTTCTTGCACGCGTGGCCTTCCCCGGGAGAGCGGTTGACTTATGACGGCTACATTCTTAGAGAAAACCGACTTTCCCTGACCCAGAGGCTATCAACTGCCTATGACTCCTGTTTTAGAGGTGGAACTTCATGCTCAACCCCCCTTTCCGTACTGGGATTTGGTGTGCCTTGTGCTTTCACAGGTCTTAAGCATGCTGTCACAACACTGAGTTCGTATGTACAGCTTCCGCTCCGTGTTCACATGGTAGTCTACTTGTAGGTAGCTACTGCCTCAGTCTTTCTGCGCCCCCCCCCAATAATTCCTGAGTCTTGGAAGGAGGGTTTAGGAGATATATGTATGTATATGTATATGTTCCATCTAGGACCTAGCATGTTGTACTGTCTTATTTGAGTATTGACCAGGTATGAGTCTCTGAGTTAATCACCATCTACTGGGAATAGAAGCTTCTGTGATGAGGGTTAGGAGATACAGTGGCCTGTGGGTGTAAGGATAAGTTGCAGTGACTTTAGTACTGTGTCTGTTTGCCAGAATGATAATGGTAGGCTCTCCCCTAGGGCCTATGGTCTGTGTGGCTCAGGTTCTTGGCCCGATGATGGTCCTAGGCATGAACTTCACCATGTAGAGCAGAAAAAACCTGATTTTTAAGCCTGCTGCTGCATGCCATGCTTTCACTCCCTGTCCTCTTCATGCAGGCATAGCTGCTGTCTCTTCCACATGGATTGCTTTACCTTCTGCTCTGTTCCTCTTGTTCCCTTTAGAGAACACTAAGCCCTTGTCCCCCCTTGGCTTCTGAGAAAGAGAGGAAAGAAAGAAGCGGGGGGGAGGCGGAGGGGAAGAGAGAAAACCATTTCCAGAGATCTGGGCACTTCCCCTTCCCCTACAGGACAGCGCTTGTTCCCAGGCCTGCCCTGAGCTCCTTCTCTGTGGAGCTGTGCATACGGGGGAGACCGAGGCTCCACGAGACACCTCTCTAGTCCTTCAACTGCTCGCCAAATTCTCTTCCCAGACCCGTCTCTGGACACTGAGACAGAGTCCACTCCCACAGCCAGCATGCTCCTTTCCCCTGTTCCACTAGGCTGGACTGGTCCCTTCTCCAGCCTCCCCCGCCTGGTTCTCTGAAGTACCTTCTGTAGGGCTGGCTGGTTCCAGGGCACTCCCTGACAGTGTCTCCTCTTCCTCCCACATCCCACTGCTGCCTCAGTAACTCTGGACACAGCTGTATGAAGAGAGAAGTGCTGATGAGGGACAGGGGATGTTGGGTGGGGTGGACGGAACACAGTTCCTTACAAGCAGCCGCTCTCTGCCCGACTGTTCGGTGGTCCAGTCAATACAGATTTGGGGTTTTGGAGTCAAGACCAGGTAGTGTGGGAGGGGTAAGGGTCCCTTTTCTGCCTCCGTTGTGACATCCAGCCTCATGTCTGCCTCTCTTTGGCCCTCTCAATTCATTCTCCTCCCATCTTCATCAGCATTATGGTGGAAAGTCACAACCTCCATGCAGTCTACACTGAGTATTTACCTCTCTCGGCACATCCTGGTTAAACTGGGCTCTCTGAGAGGGAATATATGTGGTGGACATGATGGGCCATAGTCAGGAAGGAGCAGATGAGAGGCCAGAGATAATGACACCCAAGACCTACTAAGCATGACAAGTGACCATTTGGGCTGCGATGGAGATTGGGAAGAGTTTTCTGGAGGATGGGGCTAGGGAGAGGCAGCCTCTGAGCTGTTATGGTTGGTGCAGAGGACAAGGACATGGGAGAACACCGTAAGGCATGAGGAACCTGTTCCCGGAAGCATGGCTAGCCTGATGCTTGGTGAAGATGGAACCCAAAGACTTTATGTGTGCAGTTCACAGGTCAAGTCGCATAGAAGTCGAATGTCAGGGTTTCGTCAGTATTTCCATGCTGAAACCTGTTCGCCAACATGATAGAAGAGCTGGAAGTTACTAGATTGTGTGGGTAGAAAACAGGATTGGTGCCCAAGGAGTTTTGGGCAGCTCTTTTGCCAGTTTATTCTTCTTTTTAGCATGAGTGCATGTGTGCTCGTGTGTGCACGTGTGGATGACAAAGGACAACTTTGTGGCGTCTGTTTTGGCGTCCACCTTTATGTAGGTCCCAGGGATTGAACTCAGGTCACCAGGCTTGCAGAGAAAGCACCTCCAACTGCTGACGGACCTCCCTGGGTCTTGTGTTAAATCCTTGGCCATTGGGTGGCACTGTTTTGGGAAATGGTAGGGACTTTGGGAGGTAGGGCCTGGCTAGTGAAATAGGTCACTGAAGCTTATACAAGGGTTTCCAGTTCCCTCCTTTCTGTTTTCTGTTAGCCGTGAGGTGAGACCCTTACCACATGATCTTGTTGGTGTGGTACTCTGCTCCACTACAGACCCAGCCAGGATGCACTGAATGTTTTGAAAAAAGCAAATCTTCTTTATGGTTGTTTCTATCAGTTATTTGTCCACAACTGTTATACAAAAGCAACAATACGTAAAACAGGAAGTACAGTCAGCCAGGCATGGTGGCTCATGTCTGAGTCTGAGGGATTGAACCCCGTGGAACTCTGGACGAGCTGAACTATTCAGAGCCAGCTGGGGTGTGGGGGACCCCATTATCTCTTTTCCTCCCTATGTCTTCCCTCTTTTCCAAGTTGCTCCTCAAAATTATAGGCTTCCAGCAAGGCATTGAGGACATTCCTTTAATCTCAGCAATTGACTGTCCCTATTGATAAATGGTATGTTTACTTAACTTTTGTGTGTGTGTGTGCCAAAGGGAGGTGGAGCACTATGACTTCTAGGCTAGCCTTGTGTACATAGTGAGATCTCGTCTCAAAACCAAAGAAAGTATAGGTGTTCATTTCACCACTCCAGAGTACAGCTCAGGTGGATTGGCCCACATACTTCCTGAAACTCTCCCTACCCAGCCTTCACAATAGCTATGGTTTTCAAGGTACAAAGACCACACACACACACACACACACACACACACACACACACACACACACACGAGGAAAATTAATGAAAGATTTGTGAACTAAAGCAGAATCCTTCTGTTCATACATGTCTGCTTAGTCATAAGTAAGATAAAAAGGCCAACTCTGAGAAACGGCTTAGTAATGTACACTGCCAACAAAAAGTTCAGAATATATTAATTAATTATACCAATAAAGATGGAGGCCAAGAGCACCGTACAAAGACGGGCACAGGAAACCGTTAAGCAGTGTCCAGGAGAGAAAGCATCACCAGGAGCCTTGTGAATATTTCTTAAGCCTTGGTAGGCACCACAGAAACAGTGACAAAACAAGGCAGCGAGGATCCCTCTTCCATCCCTGTTTTCTTCAGGAAGGGATTTCCTCTAAATATTAAGGCTATTTTTCTATCTCTCTCCTTCCTACCAAGATAGAGCCGTGTGGCTGGGCATGGGGTGGGCATTGCATCACGTTTTTTCCTTCTGTGTGAACCTCAACCGGAAAAAAGATCCCGAATGCAGAAGTGTGATCCCTCTCGTCCTCTCTGCCTGGGCTAGAGGGAGGAACATCTTGGGAGAGTACTCTGGGAGATTCATTCTTCCCTTACTAGGCTGTTCCAAGGTCAAGCCCCTTGGGTGCTTGGGCCTCTATCTGCAAGCCATTTGTCTTTATTTCCCAAGTGGCTCGTAACTTGGGCGAGAAACAGCCCTGTTGGTTGGTTTCTCCAAAGCCTACAGATTGATTGGAAAAATTTAATGATGCCTTGAGCCCTCAGGACCAGGAACAACAGGGCTAGGCGCTGCTGCTGAGAGGGTAAATTGACTGGCCACTGTGAACTGTAATTAAGCACAATTAAAATTTAAAGATGGGCAATCCCTCATTTGGAAGGATTTATAAAAATGAAAAAAATCTGGAAACCGGCTCTGTTGAGTAGCTCCGCCCAGCCCGACTCCTCCCATTCCAGACCCCGCCCCTGAGAGAGCCCGCCATCGGCAGCCCCTCCCCTGGGCCTGCTCAAGACCGCCTACTGTTATTTAAGACCCGCCCCATAGATCTGCCACGGTGGGCCCTGATGTTCTGCCCCCTTCCTTCATGAAAGTCACCAGGAGTGCTCTTCTTTGCATTGCCCTGTTTTTTAAATCTGGATTTATTAATTCGGTTTGATTTAGCTTACTGCATCGGCGGCGGAGGAGCCCAGTAACTGGGGATCCAATATGTAAAGATCTCAGGTGTTCTCCAAGGACAGAATGAACAAACAACGTAGCTACTTCATACAGCGGAGAGTCACACAGCTACACTCATCTTTTATCAGTATGGCTACATTAAAATAATATTCAGGGTTGGGGTTGGAAAGACGGCTCAGCAGTAAAGAGAACGTGACGCTCCTCCAAAAGGACTGGAGTTTGGTTCCCAGCACCCGCACGGAGCGGCTCACAACTGTCTGTAACTCCAGCCCCAAGGGATCCAACACTCTATTATGGATTCCACAGGCACCAGCATGCATGTGTACATATGTATATGTACACACATTTGCACAAAATAAAATAGCCCTTAACATATGTAGTGATCAAAAGTAAGTTGTCAAAGAAAGTATATTGTATGATATCATTTAAATAAAAGTTGAAAATTGCATGGAATGCTCATGCATATGTGTGTTTGGAGCTGTGGTATGTATAACACCATATAGAGTCACTGCTCTATCCTAAACACATAGGGGCAAAATGTATTTTTGATATTCTGAGTTGTTTGGATTTTAGAATCCTCACATAGGCTATAGATGATGTAACATATCTTTATCAAAGTAAGGGGGGAACCAAATCATGTCCGCACGCATTAATGTTTCAAAGTGAAATAATTAATGTTTCAAAGTAAAATGCAGTGATTGAAATCGAGACACAGAAAGTCCACAAATAATTTCACATCTGTTTAGGTTCTGTCCTCAGAAAAGTTTGTCACATGTTTACAGAATCAGCAAACAGACAGAACCTCGTTTGCATCTCAGGAGATTTTCTTTTGGGGGGTTCATATTTGTGAATAAGAGGGTGCACATCTAATAACAAAGTCACACATAGGGGTTGGGGTGTAGCTCATTGATAGACTGCTCACCTGGCATGAGCAAGACCCTTGGTGGGTCCTGACCAGAATAAATAAATGAACAATAGCCCCAACCCTGCTATAAACAACAGATGGAAGCTCATGACTAAAGGCAGCACGTGCAGATAGCCGTGGCTGCCGAGCAGGAGCACGAGCCAGCTAGGATTGGGGCTGTGTTCACAACGGCGTTTTACTTTTCTAAGGAAGCGCCTGTGGCGTGATGTTGGAGATTTAGTAAAACTTAGTGGTGTGGATAAGAGCATATTATTCTTTACAGAATTCTGCATGTTTTTAAATGTGTCATAATAAGAAGTATTGAGCCTTCATAGCCTCTACCCCAGAGAGACAAAATGAGTTTTCCAATCATTCATCTGGTTGGTGATAGAACTGGAATTTAAATTCTATTTTTTTAATCTGACTCATTCCACTGGGAGAATTGAGATATTAACCTCTTGTAAATGAAGGTCTACCAATCAATGAATTAAATGTCGGTTATTTTCTCAGAAGAACCTGTAGTGTAAATAACATGACACAAACTAGCTTAGAGTCACACTGCATCAGAGCCCAGAGTCAGCCTGAGGTGTGTCTTTGTCCTGCCCCGAAACCCGTTCCCTGTGGCAGGGAACTCACAGCCCTTAGCCCATTTGTCTCTCAAAGTCAACTCACTTAATGGCTTGGAGCTGTTCTACATTCTTGTCTTCTGGGATGGTAGGTCTATAGCTGACATCTCTGACCTTTGGGGACCTCCTCAAGTTCCTGCTTCTGCCCCCCAGACCACCAGCACTGTTTTTAGGAACACAGAGCTTCAAGAAAGCCAGGCTATGAGGTCACTTCCTGAATGGAACCCCAACAATTTTATACAAGTGATAAAAGGAAAATGAACCCCAAGGGCAGGAAATGCAAGGTGCTGTGCCAGGCACTGTATGTACACTACTACATGCCATTGCCACACTATTACTGTGACCAGAATGGAGACCAGGGGACTCGTGTCTCATACAGAGCAGGACTCCAGAAGCCTCAAGCTTTCTAGTGACTTCATTTGGGCAGCCGGAGGCAGTAAGAAGATGGCTGGAGAGAAGTTGCAGGGGCATGAGCCTTCCTAGGGGTGGGTCCTGCGTCTTTGTGCTTAGTTCCAGGTGGGTGGGCTTCTCCTTTGTCCCCTAACCCAGCATACTCTTGATCCCCTAGGACCCTGAATCAGGGACCCCCTGAGGAGTATGGGAAAATAAGCTCATAGATTTGAATTCATTTTTTTTTAAACCTGACGCATTCCCATGGAAGAATTGAGGAGTTAACCTCTTGCAAATGAAGGTCTATGAATCAATGAATTAAACTCCAGTTATTTTCTCAAAAAAAAGCCTACAGTACAAATAACATTATAAGAAATCAGTTCAGAAGGTAAAATATTGAAAGGAGGAAGCTTGAGAGATGGTTTATTGGGTACAGGGCTTGCTGTATGAGTGCCAGGACTTGAGTTTGGATCCCCATGTAAAAAAGCTGGGTCTGGTCACATCTGGCTCTAACCCTAGGGCTGAGGCAGAAGGGCCAAGGACAGACAGACTGACCCCCCAGAACTCATTGGCCAACTGTAATGTGCATTCTTTCCGCCAGCCTGGTCCCAGAGCTGCATCAGCTCCAAATGAACACACAGGATGCTATAAAAAGTATTAAGTTGTTGGCCATTTGCTATGGTTTATTAATGGCTAGCTCTGACCTAATTATTAACCCATAATTACTAATATATATTTTTATAAGGTATTATCTTACCGAAAATGCCAGACTTGTGCCCTTTCCTCCTGGGATCATATGGCGACTCTCCACCCTTGACTACATTTCCCAGAGTCCTCCTTGCCTCCTAGTCCCACCTATCTTGCTGCCCTATTGGCCAACAGTGCTTTATCTATCAACCAATAGGACAAACATATACACAGAAGGGCTTCCCTGATCAACCAACCAGTCAATCCAGTCAGTATGTGCTCGGTTCAATGAGAGATCCCATCTCAGAAGATAGTGGGAAAGTGATAGTGGAGTTAATGGAAGATACCTGGACATATACACATCTACCTCTGGCCTCCATAGTTACATTTCATGTGTAGGAATGCATGCACGCACACACACACACACACACACACACACACACACACACACACACACTGAAAGGGAGTAAATGTAAAGGCTTGAGAATTACTGAAAAAAATCCCCCAACCTTGGACACTGTGTTAATGAAGAACTACAATCAGGTGTAAGAGGAACTTGAAAAACAGTGGTTTCCATATGTTAGGGATTTTATTTTTCTTTTAATACAAGAGTTTCAGAGCTAGATGCTTGGGGGCATGTTCCAAAGGCTCAGAGGTGTCAGGGCCACGTTTGTTCTGGAAGCAGATGCTGAGATGGGTCTACACTCCCAGGAAAGCAGAAGGAGAAAGGCCAAAACTAAGAGGAGGCTCACAGACAATATAACTGCCCTAAGGTGCTTTGTCTCTGTGATCCCACTTGCCATTTCTATTACACTGCCATCTAGAATGGACACCTGGCCAAGATGATTTTAAGGAGAGCCAGGAAATGTTAGAAGTTACTGTCAATTCCCTTGTGGGTCTCCTAACAGAAACCTGGCTTTGGTTAGTAAGAAGAAAGGAAGTATGCTGGTTTGAATGGTAATATCTCTCTCAGTCTTGGGCATGTTGGTAGAGCTGTTTGTATAGGCTTGGGAGGTGAGGTCTTACTGAAGGAAGAGAGTTCACTGGAGGTAGGCATTGGGGTTTCAAAGCTGTGTGCTATTCCCACTTCATTCTCCCTGCATCCTGCTCAAAGTTTGAGATGTGAGCCCTCAGCTCTCTGCTGCCAGTCCCACCCAGAATTATGGACTTTAGACCTCTGCAATCACAATTCCAAATAAGTCATTTTTTCTATAAGTTGCCTTGGTCATGCTGTTTTGCCACAGCAATAAAAAAAAAAATAAGCCAGGGAATCTGTTAGTTTTTCTGTTGCTACAACAAAGACCTCAGAAAACAATGTAGCAGGATGATTTATTTTGTTCATCACTTCAAAGGTTCCAGCCCATCATGGTGGAAGGGCTTGCAGGAGCACCATGAGAATCACTGGAGCATCATGGGACAGGAAGCAGCAGAACACAGCACTAGCCGGGTGGCTTTCTTCCCACCCGACCTGCATTGTATCTTGACCCCAGCCCATGGGACGATGGTACCCACACTTAGCATAGTTCTTCTCCCTTAGGAATCCTTTCTGGAAGGCATTTGCAGGTGCATCTAGAAGTGTGCCCTCCCAGTCTTCCTAGAGATCTTTGATCCAATCAAATTGGCCACCAAGGAGAAACAGCACAAGGAATATCACTGTTGCATAGCAATGTGTTTCTGAATCCACCAGACAGGGAAGGAGAAAGGACCTTACTCCTGGAGTTATAGAGTATACCCTTAGGTGGTCCAAACCATTGAAATCTTGTACTCAGTTCTTTATCCCCTTTTTGCAAAATAAAGGCAATGCTTTAAATTATTTTTTGCTTAAAGTGCTTAACTTTTTAAAAAAAATACCAGTAACTTTTTTTTGTCTGCTTCACTTTTGTTTTTCAAATAGGGTCTCACCAAACAGCCCAGGCTTGTCTTGAACTTGAAGCAATTCTCATGCCTCAGGTTTTCCAAGTGCTGACATTACAGGTGTGTACCACCATGGTTGAGTTCCTAGAAACTCTTCATCATACTCTGAGAAGATGTCTAACGTTCACAGTTCACACTCTGAGAAGATGTCTAACACACACAGCTCACACTCTGAGATGTCTAACACACACAGCTCACACTCTGAGAAGGTGTCTCACATCTTTTTTCACTCACGCCCCACCCCAGGGTCTGTAGAAGACAGCACACTGAAGACACTCAGCTTACATTGGGAGAGTGGAAGAGAGGAAGGAAATGAGGGAAGGATTTCAGTTTGTTCTCTTGTGGGAAGTGTTAGCACATCCCTAGAGCACCTTGCATAGTCCAAGCACTAGCTTGTTCACTTGGAGATGTTTTTCTCCCTTTAATGTCCTCTCCCTCTTCTTCTTAGCTTTATGTTCTTTTTAAATTTCTTTTTATTCTATTTCTTTTTGTGTAATGTATGTGCTTGTAGCTTGTGCAAGTGTGTGCACCCATATACAGGTATGGGAGACAGAGAAAGATCTAGAAGTCCTACTCTAGAACTCTCTGCTGGGTTTCCTTGAGACAGGTTCTATCATTGGATCTGAAGCCTACCAGTTCAGCTATGCTGTCCTGCTAGGGAGCTCCCTGAATCTGCCTGCCCCTGTTCCCCCAAAGCTGGGGTCACAGGCATGCACAGCTGTGCCCAGATTTAAATGGATGCCAGGGATTCAAACCCGGGTCCTCATGCTTGTGAAGCTCTTACCCATGGCATTGTTTTCCCAGCCTGCAAACAGCAGCACTTCTTGCAAGAGGTACATTTATACTTAGGGGACTTTGGGGTCCATGGCAAGTTGACATGGACGCCTCAGTCTGAAGACTGTGTGTGACAGTGTGCATGCTCTCTGGTCCAAAGTGTGCAACGTATAGGTGTTGAAGGATACAGAAGTCCTTTAAGCACTTATTTTAGTTACATTACAAAACCAGCACCCATGGCAGATCCGGTAAAGCAGATGGTGAAATGGGAACTTACGTGTGAGTGATTTATTGACAAAGTGCTTCAGGAGAAAAGAGGAAGGGTTGGGCGGAGAAGCCAGGCTGAGAGGAGACACGCCAAGCAAGAGTGGCTTTAGACAGAGATCTCCAATTCCATCAATTCTACCTCAGCTACTGCCCCAACCAGAAGAGGTGAGACATGTTAGAAAGAAAGGGAGACCAAAGCCAGGGGAGGCTGGGGATGAAAGATCATTAGGGACTTGTGAGAAACCTGACTGAGCTCTCAAGAAGTCAGGGCATATGCAGTAACTCACATGCTACAACAGACAGCAGCCCCCAAGTCCCAGGGAGAAGCAGCTCCATGTTTCTGATTGTGGGTGAGATCCCTGGTTCACCTTACCCTGTAGGCTGGGTTAAGCCCATCCCTTTTCATCAATGTGAGACTCTAGAAATATTTAAAAATCCACTCATTATTCTGCTGATTGCTGTATAGACAACATGGTAAATTGTCGAAAAAACAGAATCCTGATATCAGGGATTTCCCTTTGTGGTGGTGAGTTTGGCGGTTTTCTTGTACAGGCGTCTTGGTGAGACACGGATCCATCTGCCTGGGAGACCACAGGCGCACCACTAAGGAAGGAAAAGATGCAGAATGCCGACTCCATCCTCAACTTCATGCTCAGTTTGCTGCTGTCACAAAGCTCCCGCATGTACCCCTGGGCACAGCAGCACGTGGCCCTTCTGCTTGTGTTGCCACCTTCCCGTCAGCACAGCCACTTCCAGAGGTGACCAAGGGGGCCTAGGAGATGGCCCAGCCAGTCTACCCCACTGATTCACTCCATGTTCAGTGAGAGACCCCACCCTGCCCCCAAGTAAGGAAAGCAATTGAGGAACAGAGCCACCATCAACCTCTGATCTACACACACACACACACACACACACACACACACACACACACACACCATACAAAAACCACAGATAATTTTGTTGAGACGTGGGGTCTGGTTTTTGCGTTGTGCATCTAAAACAGAAATACTGCAGCTGAGGCAGCATTCACGCCAGCTACCTCATCAAGCCCTTACACACTGTATTCCCGGATTAAAAAGCTGCGCTGCCCTTTGTAAAACGAATGCCTATTGGTAAAACATTTCAAGGTGTGACACAGTGGGTCCCTTCTCTTAGAGCTGACGTCATCTCTGCTCTTGAGGACATTCAGTGGGTGGGAAGACCTGACAGACACACATAAGAGAAGACAGCTCACAACCCCGGAAGGAGCAAAGAGAGAGGCAGAGGTGCTGGTCTGGTATGAAGGAGGATTTTGGTGCCACAGACTCAGACGCACCAATCTACTTCATTTTTCTCGGCCTCCGTTTCTTCATGTAACTGTAGCAGGAGGCTTCAGAAGGCCTGCTTGTGTTATCAGAGCGTGAGTGTTCTTCCAGAGTGAAGTGCTTATCACAGTGGCTACCAAGAGCTCAGTAGAAGGGATGCACTGAGGAGAAGCTCCATTTGTCACTGGTGTGGTTTGCACACGACAAAATGCAGGTGCCCCAACAAAGTCTGTGGATCTGACCAATCCTTTTACCACCGTCCATCGCAACTTCCTTCTTCTATAGTTTCGTCTGGAATCATAAGTCTGTGTCCTTTCAATAGCCCTAACATGTTTGAGATCCTCCTATGTTGTTCCATGAAACCGGCTTCATTGTTTACAGCCCCTGCTGCCCACACTCCAAATGTCTATCAGCAGGTAGATAGTAAAACGTTATCGAAGAGCTGTCTCTTGGTCTTGGTCTTGGCTACTGGGAGTTGATCCCTAGGCTGTTAAAGTGTCCTGTGTGAGACAAGAGTGCCATTCTCAGCTTGGACCAGCAAATAGTCCAGCGGTGGCCATTGTTATTTAAGACGGAATATCGTGTAGACCAGATGGCTGTAGACTCACTATGTAGTGAGAACGACTTTGAACCTCTGATCCTCCTGTGTCTGCCTCCCAGTGTTTGGATTATAGTTGTATTCGTCCATTCCTGTATTAGTTTGGGGACCAAACTCAGGGTGTTGTCAATGCTGGACGAATACTTTCCTAACTAAGTTACGTCCCCAGCCCCAACTATGATTTATGATGGGCCTTCTAGGAGGAGTTGGCCAGTCACATGGGCAGCCTGCAACTGAGCACGACGACACTGACTGTGAGAACTCAGGTGGGCTTCCTCGGTGCCAGCATCTCATGCATGGTGCTGTGCCTCCATGCTGGGAGAGCAGCAGGTCCCAAAGGCAGCGGGTCTCTGAACAAGGGGACACTTTGCCCTCTGCATCAACACCTTTGGCTGTTTCGGATTTGCATCCTTACCCAGCAGCTTCAGCTGTAAGGGCGGTGACTGCCTGAATTCTACGGGTCTGAAAGGGATCTGGGGACCCTTGGATCCATGGCTATCTGATAATAAGTGTAGGGGCCCCTGGAGCTTCTTAAATGTTTCATCTTAATTGAGAACAGGCTATGGGGTCTCTTCCCCCAGGCATTGGTTTTGTTTGCTTGTTTGTTTTTGTCAGAATCCTTGCAAATGAATGAGCAGATGTTGGTCACACAGCAAAGAATTACCTGGAGATTTAAAAAGAAATTAACTACCAACGCACATGACGCATGGGTAGCTCTCAGAAGCACCGAGGCAAAGGATCATGTTGTTAAGGCACGAATTCAGCAACATGAGACTCTGTCCTCTGTGGACTTACTGCGGTGCAATTCCATGGCCTGTGTATGAAGAGAGCATCAGAGGGAATTAGACAGGGCCCAGAGAATAAATGTATGGGAAGGGGAGAAGTTGTTCTCAGACACAAGGTACCCTGGAAAGACAAACATGACAGGACCTCTGGAACCAAGGGGCTGGTGGAGAGATGGCCACAAAGCCGGCTGGCCCTTGGGACTGGCTTTCTCCCGTAAGTTATGTGAGGATCCAGGAGTTGAGGGAGCTGTAAGAGTTAGCAATGTGATGAGGACAGGTGTTAATGAATTTGTTTTATGTCACTGCAACAGACTAAAGAAATAGGAGGCAAGAACTAATGAAGAACAAGGATGGTTAGGGGAAAGGTAGCTTGTCTTGAATACAGCAGTTAACAATCAGTAGAAATTTCAATATCTAATAAGGTCTTAAATTTTTTGATAGTGATTCTATCCAAACACAGATTTTTTTGGTATCAAGTACATATACTAAAACATGTATATCCCAGTGAAGCAAAACTTCTATAAGACAATTGTGCTGGCTTGGTTTATGTCAACTTGACACAAGCTAGAGAGTCCTTACAGGAGAGAACCCCAACTGAGAAAATATCCCCTTAAGATCAGGCTGTGGACAAGCCTGTAGAGCATTTTCTTGATTAGTAATTGATGGGGGAGAGCCCAGACAATTGTGGGTGGTGCCATCCCAGGGCTGGTGGTCCTGGGTTCTATAAGAAAGCAGGCAGAGCAAGCCATGAGGAGCAGGCCAGTAAGCAGCCCCCGCCCCCCCGCACCGCCTCCTCCATGGTTTCCGCATCAGCTCTGGCCTCCCTGCTCTGACCTCTTTCAATGATGATCTCTGATGTGGAAGTGTGAGTCAAATAAACCCCTTCCTCCTCAACGTGTTTTTGGTCATGGTGTTTCATCATAGCAACAGAAACCCTGATGAGGACGATAATATTTTTTCATTACGTGCACTGCCCTCGTAAGCGGTCCTATTTTGTTTTGTTTCATTTCGTCCCACTCCATCCCATCCCATCCCATCACACTCCATTCCATTATTCTGTATTCATTTTGAAAACAACACCTGTAATGACAGCTGGATTTCTTCCCTGGCATAACATAATTCTTTTACTTCTGTGATGCAGCCACCCCTCCTAGGGCACTGCCATTTCTGCAGAACTACTGAGGGGCTGTAGCTGTGGGTATGATTGACAGGCTGGGTCTGGGGTAGGACAACAGATGCATGAGCTGACTGTGCCATCTCAAGCTTCGCTGCTATAGACTAGACAAGTTTCTCCAGATTTATGTGGTGGAACTTGGTCTCCTTTGTGATGGTTTCAGGAAGTGGGGCATTGGGAAGGTGTAGCATGAAAAACAAAAGACCCAGAGACAGATATTGGGGTTTGTTACGAGAAGCTTTTTCTTTGCTAGCCTCTTTGGTTTATCCCCCGCCAGCCGCCTAGGCTCTGCCTCATTGCAGTCCCCAAATAAACACACAGGAGGCTATATTAATTATGAAGCTGTTGGCCTTGCTTGTTTCTTACTGGCTAGCTCTTCTTTAAGTAATTACCCCATAATTGTTAATCTAAGTATGTCTCTTACCGGAGAGGTTTCCGGGCTTCCTACCTCAATGGCGTTACATCTCGAACTCTCCTGTGTTTCTCCTTCCCAGAATTCTCCTGGACTGCTTGTCCCTCCTATCTAGATTCCCCATTGGCCAGACAGTACTTTATTGACAAATGCACAGGACTTCCCCAACATCTCCTCTTTTCTGTTTAAACAAAAAGAAAGGTCTTAACTTTAACATAGTCAAATTGTATATAACAGAACAGTTATCAAGTAAGAACATAGTTACAATATTTTAGCAAGATTTAAAGAAAATATCATCTATCTCATTCTTGTGAGTCCAAAGTCCTATATGTAGCTTATCTCTTATCATAACTAAGGAAAACTATAATAATAACTATCTGTCTTCAACTCTATCAAAGACTACAGAAGGGTAATATATAAACACTAGGATTGATAGAGATATCTTACTGCCTGGACAGTCACCCGAAGTTCCTCTGTAACGTTGGGGCATCCATCTTCAGCCCATAGGCCACAATGTATCCAGAAGATTTCTCAGTCAAGCAGGAAATTTCAAAACTGTCCATCTGCATCAGCAGTCTGTTAGTCATTTTTCTGTGTCTTGCAGAATGTCCCGTAGACTCTTCCATGAAGTAGGAACCCTGTAAGACTGAGTTCAGCAGTCACTTTCCTGTGGGTCCTGCATGTCCAGATTATACAGCAACAGTCAGTCTAGGCAAGAGCAGTTTCTTGCCCAAATGGCTAATCTTGCCATGTTGAAAGCAAACTCCATAAAGAGTTTCTTCGATTCCCATTTTCCTCTCAGACATAATTGGTGCTGCCAGGAGCAGACATTTCTCATTGTCAAGAAAAACCCTAAACCATTTTAAATGCCATTTTCTGAAGGTCTTTGAAAGGTTTGAAGACTGTTTATCTATCAAATATATTTCTGTATATCTAGAAAACCTAACTTACCTAACTATAAATTCTATTATAAGTAACTATCTATAGTCTGTATTCAATTATGCTTTACGTTTTAAAAGATCAGTATAAGCACAATACTTAATCAAGAGGAGAAATATACATATCACAAAATTGACCTTGAATTTGTATCAATAAATGAAAAACAATGCCCATATCATAATTCCCTTTTTTACCATTAACAAGAGATCAGCTGTGATCATTAGCCAATTATAAACAACCCCATTTAAATGAAAACAAATATTTATAAACAGGATGGGAATTAGGACGTCGCTCATTCCAAACTGCTTCACGCTGGAAGGGGGCGCTGTTCATACCATGGGGATCATGACAAAACTCAGAAACCTGTATAAGTCCTTATTTTCAGGGTCTGTAAAGCTGCATCATCTTAGCTGTCTCAATAGTTGGAACATCTGGTCCACTGCTTCTGGGGGTCTTGGTTCGTGAAACCACAGAAGCCTGGAAGGAATCCTCAGCTTTTCATTTTCTGTGGACACATAAACTAAAATTCCTTTACCGAGTAACATATCCTTATACTTAAATTTTGAAGTCAAGGCATTTTTAAAAGATATAAGTTGAATTAATTTAGCAGCATTTATAAGCAAGTGTACTTTATCAGTCGTTCCTTCCTTAGCAATGAAAAAATTGAAAAACACAATAGCGTACAGTATCCAGACTTTCTCTGTATTTTCCATCTTTACGTGGCTTATTTATTTATCTATTATTACTTTATTTATTTTACTTTTATTTATTTTTCTCTGAGACAGGGTTTCTCTTTGGAAATCTGCCTGCCTCTGCCTCTGGAGTAAATCCTACCGGCGTGTGCCACCACAATGCTGGCTTTTCTATTTATTTACCACTTTGTCGTTTCATTTTCTCTCTCAGTCTCACGTATATTTTTAAACACACTGTAAACCTTTAGAGATTTTCTTCATCCAAGTCTGACTTTACTGTAAATCTTTATGTTTTTCTGGCCACGTGTCTTATCTGTAAAACCGCAGCTGTTTTAAACTGCCGTTTCAAGATGGCGGGCGTAAGCGTGATCCAGTTTACCGCCTCAGTCCATGCTGACCTCCAGCAAAAGCTGCCACTTCCAGCTGTATGTACACACCTTTTAATCATTAGCAGAGTCTCTTAAAACAACCTTGTTGGCTTTTTTTTTTTTTTAATGCCGAGTCAGGAAGACTCCGGTAAGCGAGCCATGAGAATCTCGGCTAGTTGCTAGCAAAACAGAGCACACCTGAGAAAAATGCTGCTACCAAAAATCTGTGCTTCTCTCTGTTCTTCTGTTTCTAAAATTCCTTTAAAGTTTTTGTTATTTTGCGTGGAAATTCATGATCCCACTCCTGATCACCATTTTGTTAAGAGAAGCTTTTCCTTGTGAGAAACCGTTCTGCCCGCCTGGTTCTAGATCCGCATCAGTCCCAAATAAACACACAGGAGGCTATATTAATTATGAAGCTGTTGGCCTTGCTTGTTTCTTACTGGCTAGCTCTTCTTTAAGTAATTACCCCATAATTGTTAATCTAAGTATGTCTCTTACCGGAGAGGTTTCCGGGCTTCCTACCCCAATGGCGTTACATCTCGAACTCTCCTGTGTTTCTCCTTCCCAGAATCCTCCTGGACTCCTAGTCCCTCCTATCTAGATTCCCCATTGGCCAGACAGTACTTTATTGACAAATGCACAGGACTTCCCCAACAGGGGTTCAAGCTCCAAGCTGAAGATCAGAAAAGCAAAGCAGTCAACCATTAGCTCTTACCTCCACCTCAGACTGAAAGGTGATCCTGCTCCACCAAACCTCAGACTGTAATTCCAGACTGCTATGCTTTCCTCAGTGTTCCTGGGGAATCCTGAGGCTGCGCCTACTGAAGACCCTGCTCCTGTCTTTTATTCCTCTCTAGTGCTGGGATTAAAAGTGTGTGATCCCAAGTGCTGAGATCACCTTTGTGTGAGCTGTTTCTCTTTAGGACTGGATCAATCTCGTGTAGTCAGTGTGGCCTTGAACTAACAGAGATCCGTCTACCTCTTAATCCTGAGTCCTGAGATTAAAGGTGTGTTCCTGGCTTCTGTGGCTCGTGGCTGACTTTGCTTTCTGAATTCTCAGGCAAGCTTTCATAAATCATAAATAATATGTCACCACAGAATGCGATTAGATTATAAGAAAAAACAGTTTCAAATGAAATCACTGCCCTATAAAAGAGAGCTGGAGAGCTCCCCTGTCTCATCCACTGTATAAAGTTAGCCCGACCACACTAATAAATCCGCCTTCCTTATCCCTCAAACGGGGCCAGAGGTTGTGGCTGGCATCCCTGAGCTATTGGCTCTTAACCTTCCTAATGCTGCAGCCCTTTAATACAGCTCCTCATGTTGTAGTGATCGCAACCATAGAACTGTTTTCATTGCTGCTTCATAACTTTGCCACTGTTATGATCATAATGTAAATGTCTTATCTTCAGGCTGGTCTTATGTGACCCCTGTGAAGGGGCTGCTGAGCCCCCTAAGAATCCTGTTCTCAGGTAAGATCATTCATGTGGGAGCACCTTGGGAATTTGTGGTTTTTTTTTTTTTTTTTTGGTTTTACGAGACAGGGTTTCTCTGTATTGTTTTGGAGGCTGTCGGTCTAGCCTGGCCTCGAACTCACAGAGATCCGCCTGCCTCTGCCTCCCGAGTGCTGGGATTAAAGGCATGTGCCACCACTGCCCGGCTGGGAATTTGTGTTTTTAAGGACAAGAGAAGTGTCCTGCTTTTGCCCTTCGCCCACAGAAATTCAGCACCTGATCAAAGTCCCGCTCATCACATAGTGAGTGTGTGGGTCCCAGGATGGAGACAGCTCAGAACTCGGAGCACCGCCTCTAAGGCGGACAGCTATGCCTGCTGAGGGTTATCCTCCTTTAACCTCAGCAACATATAACTCGCTGGAAATCATCTTAATCTATGGGTGAGAAAGAGGCTGGGGAGAAGAGGAACGATATGGTACCACGAATGGAAAAAGTCTTCATTCTGGTCAGTCTGCTCCCCCGTCCTGTTCTGCTGCCCACCTCTGTCCAGCCTATGCTGCACTGTGTCCGAAGACCGGAAATAAGGCCTTTCTGGGTCAACATTTATCACATACTTCCCTTGTGGTACACACCCTGCGTCCTCTGGGGTCATGCAAAACTACAGAGATCCTTTGTACATATGTGGGTCTTCCTTTGCCTTTGGAGGCTTGCTTTCCAGAGTTAAAGTGATAACCACAGGCTTAGGGAGCAGGCAGAGAGTTGAGCAAGACTATATGCATGCTTGGCCTCCCCCTGACTCACGCCTGCGCTGTGGATGAGGAGGAAAAGGTGAGAACATCATCCAAGGTCTCACACACACAAATGGCAAGCTGGACTCTGACCCCAGAGCCTCTGGCACCGTCAGCCAAGGCACTTGGGGGACTTGGGGAACAAGAATGGAGAAGTAGAGGAGAAAACAGATGCTGAAGCCTTTGGGCATTGCTGAGTATTCTCAAGGAAGACTAAGAATAGAAGAGAGTGAATAGAAGTGGGTCTCTGCTCAAGGTCTGGTGTTCCCACAGAATGCCAGCCAAGCCCCTGCTTCCCCGAGGAAGGGCTTCATCGCGTTACAAGATGGCCATGAGCAAAGATGATGGCGCTGTGTACAGGAAGGGGAGAGTGCGTCTCTCCTCTCCCACTAGTGAGCAATTCCCTGAATACAGTTAAGTCCCAAGAAGTCGACTTTTGCTGTGAGTTCTCACCCTGGACAGATGAATTTTTCATCGAGAGTGTTTTTAATCTAGAGACGAGCGTGCACAACCGCACAGCTAGTCTTGGGGTTCTGACAGCTCAATGAACCAGGAAAGAATCTCCATCCTCCCTGACTCTGAGTGAATGGTGGAGGGGCTGGGAGCCACGAGCCAGGGGAGGAGACTGGAGCAAAGGGCAGGTGACTGGAGAGGCAGCCTGAGCTTTATAAATTACCAGCTCCTCCCTCTGCCTTGGAACCAGGGAGCCATGACTGGCTGCAAAATTAAATGAAGAGCAGGCGGCACCCCGGAGGAAATGAAGTGTCAGGAAGGGTAGGCCAGGTGGTGACCAGCCAGAGGCTCAGGTTTATGACAGCCAGGTAAACAGACAGCCCCTGGGATGGGTCCAGAACCCTGGGGTGGAGGAGAAGGAGTAGAGGGGGTAGAGAGTAGGAGGGAGAGACAGAGAGAAGCCTCTGTGTCTCACCCTTCCTGTGTTGTCCTAACAAGCACAATCGAATTGGATCTCTCTGTCTTTCTCTCTCTCTCTCTCTCTCTCTCTCTCTCTCTCTCTCTCTCTCTCTCTCTCTCTCTCTCTCTCTCTCTCTCTCTCTCTCTCCCTCCCTCCCTCTCTCTGTCTCTCTCTCTCTCTCCCTCCCTCCCTCTCTCTCTCCCTCCCTCTCTCTGTCTGTCTCTCTCCCTCCCTCCCTCCCTCTCTCTCTCTCCCTCCCTCTCTCTGTCTGTCTCTCTCTCTCCCTCCCTCCCTCTCTCTGTCTCTGTCTGTCTGTCTGTCTGTCTGTCTCTCTCTCTCTCCCCTCCCTCCTCCCCCCTCAGTATGCGTGTGTAAGTGTATAAAGGTTTGCGTAGCCCCACACTGTCCTGCCAATCCAGCTTTCCTTTCATTTTCAAGCATCACTACAAAGCTGTTTTGTAGGAAAAGGGTCCCAACTTTAACCCTTGGCGCCCCCTTTTCCAAGAATGGACGAGGGACGGAGGAAGCAGAGCAGTAGCTGCACCAGACCTGAAGAAAGCTTCTCACAGAGCTGCCTTGGGAGGTGCAGACCCGCAAATAAACTCACCCAAAATTGTGCCCCTGAGTGGACAAATGCTTCCTGTCCTTGTCTAGGATGGGCAGGTTTGCTCACGGGGTGAGCCAAGGGTGTCTGGGGAGATGGCTCTGGGTGGCTGTGCAAGTTCAATCCCTAGCGCCCACAGAACAGGCTGGAAGTGATGGCCTGTGCTTGCCATTGTGGTGCTGAAGAGGCAGAGGTAGGCAGATCCCTGGTGCTCAACAGGCAACTAGTCTGATCCTGGAGTCCCAGGTCCCAGGGAGAGACCCTGTCTCAAAGACCAAGATAGATAGACAGCTCCTGAAGAGCCACACTTGAGGCTCCAGAAACATTTGCATACACACACACACACACACACACACACACACATACACATACACACACATACACACACATACACATACACACATACACACACGTACACACACACATACACATACATACACACACATACACACACACACACACACACGGTGGGGGGGAGTGTATGTACATGAGGGGTAGGGTGATTGGTTTCTTTACTAGTTTTGTTGATGTGTCTTTCCTCCATTCTAGCTTCATTCCTCTTCTGGGCGTTTCAGCTAGATGTCTGGGTCCCCATCCTCCTGCCTCTGGTCTTCCCACTACAGGAACTTCCCTGAAGAAATGCCAAGCCCCTTCAAGTCTTTAGCAGCACCAACGAAGCCCAACCCTGAACTAGCTTCCAGTGAATGCTGAACTCTTTTATTCCTGCCTTCAAGGGGCTTTGCCACCTGGTTGGCAATATAAAAATATATAAAATAAATATATAAAATAAATATATAATATGAAAATGGTCATGAGACACCGAGAGGCACAATCATAGTGTCTCTCAAGGACACGCATGCTCTGTCTCTGGGAAAGTCTGTATAGATCTGTGTATTCTGAGCATGTTTGGTTCAAATGCATTATGACCCCATATACATACCATCACCCACACCCACACCCAAACTTTCAGAACCTGAGGTGGCTTTCCCGGTACCCATAATAGGATGAAATAGAAACTTGCAGCCTGGGTGGATGTCTCTGAAAGGTCTCAGCTGACTTTAACAAATGGCACTGTGTGAATTAACTGATGGAATAAAGCAGCTATTCTCATCCAGTGTCCACTGTAACCACACGGAGAAGACACGCCCTGGTCCCAGGACATCTCTATCAATCGGAATCAAACTGAACTCAGCCTCTTTCTTTGGATGGGTTTGAAGGCTAGTCACATTTGTCAGCTTCCCATTGCTACCCTTGAGTGTAGTCTTGTGAAAGGCTCCTTGGGGCTCACAGTTCCAGAGATTTCAGCCCTTGCTTCCTTTGCTGTCTGTGCAGCACAGTTCATTGTGGTGGGGGATGCATGTTCACTTCACAGCTGGGGAACAGAAGAGAACAGGGCCGAGGGCCCCCGATACCTGTTCAAAGACATGACCTCAGAGGCCTCCCACTAAGCCCTACTTAAAATCTCACGGCTTCCCAACAGAGCCAATCTGGAGCGCCTTCCCTTAACACACAGGCCTTTGCAGGATATTCTAGTCAAAACCATATCAGAGCCCTGTGTCCTCACTCTGTCCCTTCTGCTGCTCATTTACACATTTACCGTCTTATTTTCCTCTACTGTGAAAGTGTTTTGCAGCCTAAAGAGTCTCCCAGGAACGCTGTCTCCTGCTGATCCAGTCTAGGGATAGGAACTTCTTTCAAATCTCTGAGCCATGTCTTCCAGAACTCTCTTTCAGGGAAAGGCCTGGTGTTAAGGTCAGCTTTTCCTGCAGGCCAGGAGGCAGTTGTTACAGAATTATGGAAAGCTATTCCAGAGTACACGCTGCCCACTTTCAGAAGCCTTCCCGAGCTCCACAGGTTCAGCCAGAGTCCATTTATATAAGGCTAAATGAAATCTGACATGAATAAACAAGGTTTACGCAGGAAGAAGCGATGCGGCTAAAGTCCAACCTCCACTTCTGCTGCGGTATAATAAAACACACCAGTGATGCAGGCACCTGACCGCATGCAGGTCTCTGCTGGATAGTAACTCCAGGATGACCAGTATCTTCTATGTACATAAAGCAGGAGCTGCTGGAATAAGCAGAACATAAGCTGATTCAGATTTGTACTGATCTGCCAAATACGACCTTTGCAGCAGCCTGTCTCAAAGCAAAATACAGAAAGTGTCACGCGCTGACGATCAAGCGGATAGCTGATGAGCCTGAACCAGACTTAGACCTAAAGTGATATAGACTTTCTGTAAGATTACAAAACCGTGCTACAGAATAATTATGAACTGAGAACGAATAGCGGACATCTGGCGCTGGCGGAGCGTTTTACCTAATTCTATCCCAAATCTCGGCAATGAAGCGCTTCGATAACTAGACCTGTATATCATTACGCTCATCAGAGCTGGAGTCCTTTATACTTTCATAACCTCCCCAATACCCCATACTTCTCCACTGTCTCGCAGTAAACTTTCTACGATATTATTTGGCCTTGGACATACTGGGCTTCAGACTGCTGCTAGAGTATATATGGATACTTTTTGATCCTTCTTCTAAGCATTGTCAAGTAAACATTGTCTTTTGACGTGATATATTATACTTTTGATAGTGGTGCGTTCTTTAAGCGAAGAAAGAAAAGGCGACATGTATGGCCTTGCGAAACGATTCAATCTGGAATATATAAGTTTCTAACTATATGGTGTAGTATCGACTCATTGTAGATCTGATTGTAAAACCTTAAAAGATTTATCTCTCAAACTCTGCGACTGGTTTCAGATCAACGAAATACTTTTGAAGTACAAGCAGAAACAAACAAACTCAAAAACAGGCTGAAATAAACAAAATCTAGACAAACGCTTATAACGTTTGATGTTTTCTTTGAGCGAGAAAAACACAGATTGCTTTATATAGTTCAAAACAGGTGTAATCTTCATGTTCGTAGCATCTGATTCAGTAACATATTGGGCAGAAAAAAAATGATGTTACAGGAAGATAAATCTTTGCTTTGGAATATCTGGATACGACTGAGGTTTTATTTGAAGTATAACTGTAGTTGAGCGAGTTTGGCCTTCAATCAATCAGAGTATAAATACAGAACTTGGATCTATGGAAGTAATAACCCTTTAGGAAGGAAAGTGGGGAAAACAGCCTATTCATAATAGCAACAAACAGTACACAGTTTCAAAGGTTGTATTTAACAATGAATGCATGCTATTTATACCAATAAAATGATAAAAATGTATTAGCAGACATAAAAAATTCTCTCAGCTAATGGAGATGAACAAGCCATATTTTTATGTGGAAAGGCTTAATATCATAAAAATGACAGTCCTTCAAAAACTAATATATAAATTTAAGACATTAGAATAAAATTTTAATGGCACTGTAGATTCCTGCTTTCAGAGATGAGATAAAGTAATTTAAAGTTTTATATGGGATGAAATAATTGAAAATTCCAATTCCAAGTTTCCACAGAATCATGGAATGAAAGCACAGATGAAAGAGAACTTCGGGAGACATTAAAATCTGGAGTCAAGCTTCTAGGACCAACCAGCTACCAGGACCCACCAGTTTCCAGGACCCATCAGCTTCCAGGACCCACCAGCTTCCAGGACCCACCAGCTTCCAGGACCCACCAACTTCCAGGACCTACCAGCTTCCAGGACCCACCAGCTTCCAGGACCCACCAACTTCCAGGACCTACCAGCTTCCAGGACCCACCAGCTTCCAGGACCCACCAGCTACCTGAACCAACCAGCTTCCAGGACCCACCAGCTACCTGAATCAAGCAGCTTCCAGGACCCACCAGCTTCCAGGACCAACCAGATTCCAGGACCAACCAGTTACCTGAACCAACCAGCTTCCAGGACCAACCAGATTCCAGAACCCACCAGCTACCTGAACCCACCAGCTTCCAGGACCCACTAGTCAACACTGCTTTGGAGGACTTACCTAATATATAAGGCAAGACAATACATTGACTAGAATAAATGTTGGAAACTAAGATAAAAATGTCTTCCAAATAAGGCAACTGTGTCACAACCATGCATGAAAACAAATTCTAGTTTCACTAATATTTACTTGTTGAAATAAAACATTTACTAGGTAGAATAGGATTTAGGAACATATTTTATATAACTTTGAAGCAGGAGACCACTTTTTGGTAAGCCACCACGACAGGGTAGAAACAGGGTTGGAGGTGAAGCCCTGGGCTAGAGCACCCAGCATTTACAAGGTTCTGGGTTCATTTTCCGGCACTGATTAAAAAATGATAACTATATATTGATTAAGCGAAAACTAAACATTTCATATATCAGGGAAAAAATCCATTGGTGAAATTAATGGGCAAGCCATAAAGGCAGAAATAGATTTTCTAGTATATAACAAATAAGTGGGTGGATATTTCTGAAAACATTGAAAGACTCTCTATAAATTAATGTGTTTTTAAAAGACAAATTTCAAACATAGTAAGACAATGGGAAAGGGATGTGGATTAGTAATGTGCAGACGAGCCAAAGCTACACATCTAATACTGCATGAGGAGAGGCCCAACCTTGCCAGTCATCGGAGAACACAGAGAACCACCTAGATTCTACAATTGACATTTTACTACATTTACTTTGTCGTCTACCCATGTATTCAATCATCCCACTAATCTACCTTAGTTTGGAACATATCTCAGTGTAAATTGTAAACCAGTATCTCAATTGAGTGTGCAATCATTAACTAGGGTTCAATAACAGAGTAGATTTTCCTTTTGAGTGAAATGTACATACTGTGCAATGCTCACATCTTAGGAGTACATTTATTGAGTTTTGAAAAAGCAAACAGTTGTGCAAACTGAACTCCTATCTACAAAGTCCCCTGATGTCCTTCCTCAGCTGATTCCTGCTCCTACCACCCAGAGGCAACTGCTACAGTGCTGTTTCTGTTCTAGGGTATGTTTGTCTCTTCAGGGCTTTCCAGAGATATAATTCTACAGAATGTGGTCTGCAGGTGAAGGCTTCCTCTACCAAGCGTGATGTCTGCAAGGGCCATCCATGTTGAAGGGATCCCATTGCCTGTACAAGTAGTTGGGGCCTTACTTCTACTCTTGCAGAGTGCGGCAGTCTTTCCTCTGTATCTCTGTAGTTACCTGGCTTCTTAGTGCTACAAAAGACCTTTTAAAAAATGTAAGGAAGTTGGTATTTGAATGTGTCTGCACGGTAGGTTGACATATGTAACACACAGACCTCAGCTGGTGGTGCTGCTTGGGAAAGCTCAGAACCTTGAGGAGGCGGGATCTCACTGGAAGAAATGGTCACTGGGGGCAGGACTGGACGTCTTACGGTCCAGCCTCGCTGTCCGCCTGCTTTCTCAGCGGAGGTGCATTGCGGCCAGCCAGCCCCCTACTCTTGTCACCATGCTTGCCCTGACTCTGCCATGTCTCCTCCACCAAAACGAACCATTCCCTCTGGAACTCCAATCCAGACTAAGACTGTTCACCCTCAAATCGCTCCTGTCAGTGTATTTTTGTCACAGCAATAGGATAAGAAACCAAGACCGCAGGGAGTATTTTGCCTCCATTGTTGTGCAAAGGTAAGGGAGGCAAGACCCTGAGGCAGCTGGTCACTCTGCACCTTCACTGAGGAAGCTGAGAAGTGTGAGGGCTGGTGCCTCCTTTAAAAAAAAGGAATGATGCCATCCACATTCAGAATGAGCTGTCCCATACCAATTAGCATATTCTAGAAAATCCCTCATAGACATGCCCAGAGGTTTGTTTCCATGGTGACTCCAAATGCCATAGACTTGAAAAACAAGATTCACCATCACAGTATCCAAGGGGCATGGTCTCTGGGATCCTCTGGGGGCACCAAAGTCTGCAGATGTTCCAGTCTCACTATAAATGTCTGTAGCATTTGTATACCACCCACGCAAACCCCTGCATCCTTTAAATAATCTCTGGGTAGCAGACAATACCCAGTGTGTGCTATTCTGTGAAGTTTTCCCATTGTATTGGTTTGGGGGAAATGACAAGAAGAGAAAGTCTGTGAGTGTCCAGTAGACAGCTATTATTTTTTTCTGGATGTTTTCTATCTACAGCTGAATCCCTGCATGCAAAGCCTGTGGCTATGGAAGGCAGTCTGTGTCTCCTTACATGGATGTATGCATCATCATTGTCTTGCTAAGCTCTTGGGTTTCTGCCAGTTTTTACCCATTGGGACCAACGTATCTGCTCTGCATTTTGCAAACGAGGAAAGTGATGCTCAGGGAGTTGAAGTGACTCACCGAAGGTCACACACAGTGAGGGGCAAGACCAAAGTTTAAATTCAGTCAGATGGAGCTGATGCCAGAGTCCATAAAGGTTTCTTAGTGCTCTGTGATGTCTTCGTCTATCCCTGGCGTGGGTGACTTGGGAAGGAACGAACAGGATTGGGATGTGTGCTGTCTTATTCCAACTGCTTTGCATGACAGTTGGAAAGTCCATGGGCAGCTGTAGGGTTTTGCTGTTCACTAATGAGATGCTTCTGCTTCTGCTTCTTGGACTTTAAAATGGAGTAAGATCCTTTAAAAAGTATTTCCTTTAGTTTTTGAAATCATAATATAAATACACCATCCTCCCTTCCTCCAAACCTCATAAAACCACCCTTGTTCTTTTTAAAATTCATGGCCTCTTTTTTTTCATCAGTTGTTATTTAGGAATATATAATATTGCTAAACATAAATACAACCTAGCAGAACCCTTTTATAGGACTGATTAATTCCTGTGACAGTGCTGGGCATATGGTAAATACATTTGTGTATTTATCTTTACTAATGTGACAGTTATCTATTGAGTATTATCTCTAGGCTGGATCCATGTGCTGGGTATAAAAGGTTGGTTACATGTTGTGTGAGAACCCTGGTCAGCACCTCATACTGCCTGGATGGTCCAGTCGTTCTCCAACCACAGGTGAGGATCGTTTGCTTCTCTGCCTTCTCTTTAGGAAGGCATTCATCTCCCAAGGAGTCTTCCTGGCACTCATGCATGTGCAGTCTGAATGAACCAAGGGTGCTACCAACCCCAAGGTGACTCTTGACCAGCAGGGACAGCAGCTGATGGTACTAGATGTCACTAGAAAAGAGGATGTTGAAATTCTCACTTTTCCTAAATGTCTGAGAGTTCAGAAGACGTGAGTCCCCAGGATCCCAGCAGTGACTATATGTAAAGATGAAATCTGTATGCTGCCTCTCCCTCCTGCTCTGCTGGCTCTGCCCAAAACTCCACTCATTCCTACTTCTTGGCTTCCTTCCCAAATTCAATGATTCCCTGTTACAGGCTCTGTTGATCAGTGAGAAGTAAAGTTTGGAAACTCAGACTGGCACCAGGCTACTGGAGGGCATAAGGACTGCATAGCCAGAGCTGGTGTCTGAGAGCTGGGTCTACTGAGGGGTCTGGGAAAGTCTAAACACAACTGGTGAACAGTGTGGTCTCATGAGCATGTTCTGTGAGGTGCAAGGTTAACCTCACCTGACTCACCATTCTTTACTCTCCAGCCGTAGTGGATGCCCAGAGGCTGGCAGGCGAGCATTGTTCTGTTGTAGATTCTGATTATGGACTCCTAAGGACCAAGAGTTCCTTGCTACACTCAGTGCTACTTCTGTCCCATATCATCTCCTCTCTGGACTAGAAACCGCTGGAAGGCAGTGGCAGGTTTGACTTCCACCATGTTTGGATTCATGCTGTCTGTTTTATGCAAATAAACGCATGATTGTGTGTGTCTGGGAATGCGCTATAAATAGCAAACATTTGTGTACATTGTCCTGGAGGGCTTTATGGGATGGTTGAGAATTCACACCAGGTTGTCTTCTCTGGAAAGGTTTCATACCTGCTCTTCCTTGAATGGAGAATCTACACTCAGGAATCCAAGGCAAGCAGAGCCTGCATGACTTATACCTACGTGACTGAGACTCTCTGTAGCTCTTCCGACAGACAGGAAAACTGGGGGCCATTGGGTGTTGGGTCTGGGAACACACAGCAAACTGTCACAAAAGAGGGATATGGAAACATGACCTGAGTTTCCTGTCTGCCCTGCAAAGACAGGTATAAGGGTGTAGGGCTGGTCTACATGTGTATCTCCAGGCAGGTCTCCCCTTTGCCTATTTTGTTACCAGCTAGGAAGAAGGGTGCAGAAAGATGTGCACATTCTACCCCCTCCACGCAGACCTGCAGAGAGGCAGGCTTTGTGGTGTCCTCTCATGCGTTCATCGCGTTTCAGCACCGTGACCAGACACCTGAAAGAAATCAACGACGATGAAGAAAGGGTTATTTCAGTGCGTGGTTTCAGAGCTAGGCTCTTGGCCCTGCTGTTTGGGGCTTTGATAATGCTGTGCATCATGGTGGCAGCATGTGACAGAGGAGGACTATCCCCTTCATGACGTCCAAAGACAGAGAGGAAGACAACAGAATTTTCCAATTTTCCCCCAAGGGCACATTCCCAATGACCTAACTAGACTCTTCCTTTCCAAAAGTTCTGCCACCTTCTAGTAGCACCATGATCCAGTGACAAAGCCTTTAACACACAGGCCTTGAGGGACATTGAGAACCCACACTGTAAGCTGTCTGATGCTGTCTAACATCCACAGGCAGAGGGACATTCAATACAGCAGCATCAGGGGCCAGCGGCAGTAGGAGTGACTGGCATAGACTGTTATTTAATTGCTTTAGAAGTACTTTTAAACTGTGGTGCCATTTATAGAATTAAGCTTACCATCACAGCCATTTTTAATCTCATAGTCTGGTGGTGTCACCACTCTGTCTCCAGCACGCTTTTCATCTTGCAGAACCCAAGCTGCCACATCGAATCTGAACTCCCCACTGCCCTCATCGCCACCCCTGGGAACTGGTGTCTGTGTGGATTGACCACTCCAGGTGTCTGGGTACCTGGTACAGTGCTCGCCTTTCTCTCATAAGCTTCTTTCACTTAGCCCAGTGCCTTTTGGGTTTAATGCTACTGCAACAGGCACCAGACTATTCTTCCTTTCCACGGCTAGATAACATCCCACAGTGGGTATACCTTGTTACCCATCCACAGGTAAGTACCTGGTGGCTTCGTTTTGGAGCTGCTGTGAGTTGTGCAGCTGTGAAGACAGTTGTGCAAATGTCTCTTCAAGGTTCAGCTCCTCTGGACTTGTGCCTGGCAGTGGGATTGTGGATCCTATGCTGTTTGTTTTTGAGGAACCACAGTAGTGCTCTCTATTGTCATTTTAAGCAGGTACAAGAAGGCCACTTTCTGATGCCCAAAGGGAAAAGTGAAGACTGAACAGATGTATCCCAGCAAAGGAGAAGAGAGGCCAGAGGGTCCCAGCCTGAGGGGGAACACGTGTAATATCTGGGGAATCCCAGGGACGGGACATTTGAAGACCCAAGAGACCCAAGAATAGTGAAGCTTGGGTGAGGTATGGAATATGGCAGATGGGGAGAATGGCCCTGGCTTGGTGTGTGTGTGTGTGTGTGTGTGTGTGCGCGCGTGCGCGTGCGCACGCGCGTGTGTGCTGTGTGAAGGAGATAGGTCACCTTTTTTTAAGGGTGAAGGTGACCAAGGCCCTGAGGGGCGTGTGGTGCCTTGGCAGTCTGTTAGCTTGTTTCTGTACCCAACTGGGAGGTTTCACTCTTGGGGAAGCAGCCAGGACCAGCTGACATGGGCTGGCCAGGCAGCTTGGGCTCTCAGTTGTGAACAGGTGGGCACTTGTCCAGTCTTACTGGTCGTCAGCGCTGGTCCATCTCTTACCCAGTCAGTCTGTTTGCAATGATTCCTCAGCCAGAGGCCTCTGAGGCCAGTTAGATCTTGACATCAATGCTGTGGCCTTGGGCCACAGAAGGACACAGTGTGGGCACTCTACTGTCCTCACCTCATGCCTGCTGTCCTGTTAAGCTAGGATGGGGTGCTGGGTTTGCTGGTCAATGTGTGACATTTTCTCTAAGTCTACCTCTCACGTTTTGCATGGTCTCTCTTACACAGCTCCCGGACTGAGCCAGGAACATGGAGACCGCCCATGGCTCAGAACCTTTCTTTATCTCCTTGTGTGTTGTTATTCCCTGGGGTCTAGACTAGGTCATCTGCAGATGCTTAATGAAGGGACAGTAGAGAATGTCAGAGCCAGAGGGGACCTTAGGAGTCTTCTGTTCATGTCTCACCACACAGATGGGGAAACTGAGGTTCAAAGCCTGTGTGGTAGCCATCTTCACGACTCTCTTTCAGAAGCACTTGACCTCACTGGCCTGAGGTCATGGAGAGGAAAAATCAGTAGAGACACGCAGGTTGGACTCTATGTGACCTTAACAGGACACCCTCTGGAATGGCTAGCTGCTCTTTCCAGCGGCCATCAGCATTCAGAGAAGCAGCTCTGTTTTGCTGAAGAGGCAAGGAAAGGGTGAGCGGCTTGGCAGGGAACCAAGCTCCCTGCCCATCGAGCATGAGTCATACATATTGAGGCTTCTCTGGAGATCCGACAGGAACTGGGGGGGAAGGGTGACCAGAATACAGAGCAGGTGTGCAGGGTGAGGGAGGGCTGGAGTGCACTTCTGTCCACTGCCTGCATCAGGCTGTTGTTGAGCCCGGGTGGGGTGGGGTGGGTTTGCTTTTATAGCTCCACTGTCTGTGTTGTGTGGTCACCTTCCCCACCTCCTCCACACTTCTCCCCACCCCCAGCTGTCTTGCTCTTCCCCAAGCTGAACCTCCAGGGTACATTGAATTGGCACTGCTGTTGACAGTGGCCTTTCTGAAGGGGAGCCCTGCAGAAGTGGCTGACTCCCTCTTCTTGGGCCTCTGCTCCCCTCTTTGCCTACAGGAGATATTTCAGGCATTCTGCGGAGACTGAGAAAGAAACAGAACCGGAAGGCATCTGTCTTTCCACAATCTCTCCATGAGGTTTGGGAGGGTGATCTCAGATCTTGGTGAGGGGGCGGGTTAAGGGGGGCGGGGTGATTGGTTTATTTTAAGAAAAAAGCATGCAAAATGATTAAGTACAAAGTTAATTCAAAAGTTAATACTGACACAGAATGTGAAATCATAACAATCACACATTTCAACATGCTAGCAACCCAATCGTAAGACCCCAGCAAAACCGACAACACAGTTTATAAATTATTGTGAATCATTGGCTGCCACTTATCTGTAATACTTTCATCCTACAAGCTTTGGCTGCACGCTTTTTGATGTCTTCATAGGATGATAATTCTGTTCCATCATTTACCACAGAGAGAATTAAAAGATAACTCCATCTTTCTGGTACACACGGTGAGCTTATTGGTAACACGAAGACGTGCTTCTCCAGCTTCCCTGTTTGACGTTGGCAATGCTGTGACTGCACCATCTTGTATTTCACTCGTGTTCAATCTCCTGGGCAGACAGGGCCTCCCTAGGAGTGGCTCATAGTCCAGACCCAAGCAATTGCCTTGGCTTAGTCATATGTAGTCCTGGTGTTCACCTCTGCCTACCTCTGGTTCAAGGGTAAAGGACAGTATAACCACGTGGCCTAGGTCATTGTGGCTTCTGACTGGGCTGGGCAGGTGCTGTATGTAGAGTCTCGGTGGGTGAGCTCAACCATGGAGGAGGGACGGACCCTGCAGAGTAGTGTTTGACTTCAGCTGTGTAGTGCAGCGTTCCCACTGGATTTCTGTGACCTTCTGTCCATGCTACAAACACAACACATAACAACACAGAGGGGCCTGTGCTGAGTGTGAGCGTGTGAGCCCATGGGCTGGGGGCTTTCAAGGTCCCAGAGCCCTCTTATCCCTGACTAATGTTTCCCAGAATGTCCCTGAGATGTCTGTGGTAGAGAGGGTCCTGTGGCGTGAGCTGCTATGCTTGAGTGCCATTGCCTGGGCTGCTTACAGATAGCAAGTATTTGTTTTTTTTTTTTTTTTTCTGGAACCTTCAGATCAGGGCACCAACACCATAGCTTCTGGTGAGGGCTCTTTTCTGTGTTGCAAACATATGACTTCATGTTGTGTTCTCACATGATAGAGTGTAAAAGAATTCTCCGGGCTTCACTCATTCGTAAGACCCCACCCTTATGATTTAACTGCCTCTTCCTGGCCCATATCATATGAGGATTAAATGTCCCGATGACTAATCTTCACTGTCAACTTGATGGGGATGAGAATCACCATGGAAACATAGCTCTGAGTATATCTATGAGGGCCTTTCCAGAGAGGTCTCACTGAGTGTGGAAGACCTGTGGGGTAGGGCCCTATACCGAAACAAAAGGAAAAACTCCTTTCTGCTACCTGACTGTGGACGTAGTGAAACTCACCGCCTCATGCTCCTGTCACTAAACCTTCTCTCTCATCATGAGCCATACTAACCCTTCCTTAGGGGTATTTTGTTATGGTAATAGGAAAATAACAAACCCATGCGTCAATATAAGTTTTCTCTCTCTCTCTCTCTGTCTCTGTCTCTCTCTCTCTCTCTCTCTCTCACACACACACACACACACACAGACATACAGAGACACACAGACAGACAGACAGACAGACACACACACACACACAATCATCTATGGGAAATCCTATATAACCATTATAGCAGAATGCTCTGAGAAGTCTTTATTTTCATACAGGAAATGACAACTGGCCTTCTGGCCCCCTCCTGAAGTCTAACCTAGGAGTCTTCCTTCAACCTATACTTAAAGAAACCACCACACAGAGACAAGAAAAGCTAGGTGGGGGATGTCCAAGACCCACAGAAGGGGCCTCTCAGAAGGAGACCCCAGGCTGGCTTCTTCACTAGGAAGTCAGCTCTGTCTGAGAATGGCCCTTTCCAGTAGTGTTATACTCAGTGAGGGTTAGACCCAGCTGTGCATATACTTGACAGAGGCTTGGGCTGCGCTTGGTGACAGGTGACAAGGCTGTGTGTCCAATGAGAACATCTGGGTGAGTGGGAAGGTCAGAAGCACTATTTGGGCTTAACAGGTCAGAGAAGGCTCCTGAAGTCACATCCAGAGAACCGAATTGTTCCAGACACACGGCAGTTAGACGGCCCCCGGTCGTCCAGGAAACTAGATAAAATGGGCTGATGACTGAGAACTGGCCCTGCCTACAAGGACACTGCGGGTGCACAAGACGTTATGATGAGCCTTGTGGCTCTGGAGGCAAAAAACTTCAAAGTATTTCTAAGTGGATAATTCTGTGTGCATTAACTCATGAAAAGCCCCTTGAGCATCAGGAGATGTAGCCAATGTGACAGACACAGACCGACACTGTGTGTCATCGTGATGTCAACTGCTTAGAGTCTTGCTCACCTTGACCTTCCTTAAGAACGACAGCAGCTACTTTTTAACACACGGATGTGACCCACACTGCATCAGGCGTCTGGTATTTGCTCATCTTACTCAACCAGCACAACAAACCTGCTACACGGGGAGTACTGCTCTCTCCACTTTGTGTCTGACTATGTGGAGATTCAGAGAGACTGAGCAAAACATAAAAGCACGCTTAAGTTACCGATGGTGGAGCTGGGATGCAAATCTGCGTTTGGCCATTCCAAAAAGAGCCTATTCCTTTTCAGTTGACTACAGTTGATTGTCAGAGAGCTTTCTGGGGCAAGAAGAGCTCATATCGCCCTTTAGAGTTGCCTCTGACCTCACGCCACATGAGAGGAGAGGAGCAATGGAGCCCCCGGGACGTGGATGAATGCCTAGGAATCTAGAACTAAGAGCCAATCTTTCAGCGGTAGGGGTCCCCAGTAGAATTTTTGGGGTCACTTGTGTATCATATTGTCTGCAAATAGCAAAAGTTTGACCTCTTCCTTTCCAATTTGTATTCCCTTGCTCTCCTTTTGTTGTCTTATTGCTCTAGCTAGCTTTGAGTACTATATTAGATATGGAGAGAGTGGACAGCCTTGTCTTGCTCCTGATTTTAGTGGAATTGCTTTGAGTTTCTTTGCTCCATTTAATTTGATGTTGGCCGTCGGCTTGCTGTATATTGACTTTATTATGTTTAGATATATTCCTTGTATCCCTGATCTCTCCAAAACCTTTATCATGAAGGGGTGTTGGATTTTGTCAAAGGCTTTTTCAGTGCCTAATGAGATGATCAAGTGATTTTTTTCTTTCAGTTTGTTTATATGGACATTGACAGATTTTTGTATGTTGAACCATTCCTGCATTTCTGAGATGAAGCCTACTTAATCATAGTGGATGATTTTTTATGTGTTCTTAGAGTCAGTTTGCCTGTATTTTATTGAGTATTTTTTTGCATCAATGTTTATGAAAGAGATTGGTCTGTAATTCTCTTAGTTGAGTTTTTGTATGGTTTGGGTAACTGTAGCTTCATGAAAAGTTTAGCAGTGTTCCTTTTGTTTATATTGTGTGGAATAATTTGAGTAGTATCGGTATTAGCTCTTCTTTGAAATTCTGGTAGAATCCTGCACTGAAACCATCTGGCCCTGGGCTTTTGTTGATTGGGAGACTTTTAATGCTTGCTTCTTTTTTCTTAGAGGTTATCAGTCTACTTAAATTGTCTATCTGGTCTTGATTTAATTTTGGTATGTGGTGCTTGAACTTGCTTTTTGGAGCCCATTCTCTTTGGAGGGATACCTTGCTCAGCCTAGATATGGGTAGAGGACCTTGGTCCTGCCTCAAAGTGATGTGCCAGACTTAGTTGACTCCCCGTGGGAAGCCTTACCCTCTCTGAGGAGTGGATGGGGGAAGGTGGGGGAGAGTAGAAGGAGGGGAGGAAGTGGGAATTAGGATTGGCATGTAAAATGAGAACATATTGTTTTTAAAGATTCTTACAAAAAAAGCAAAATTTTCAACCATCCAAAACTTGTGGTATCATGGAGTCAGATGAGAACCACTTGAATCCTGTCCAACCACTTGCAACCTAACTTCTAACTCAATTTGGCATTTATATGTAGCTGTACCTGTGACTTTGCCACATGGATGAGCTATAAATGCTTTCACATCACAGGGTAGTGCTAATAGATAGGACATTATGTCCATGGCTTGTCACCACCTTGCAGTTATGATGGTTAGCCTCACAGAAGACCCTGTCATTTAATATTACTCAAGGCAAGCAAAATCATGCTACATATTAATTTTTGAAATCATTGTCATAATAGGGCTTCAACAAAGTTCATTGGCTTTGTTTTGCCATACTCATTTAAGAATACTATTCTGAGAACAACTGTCAAGGGCTCCAAATACAAAATTTTCCAGATACCTGACTCAGGACATTGGTTACAGAGCCAGGTCCAGCTGAAATCATCGAAACTATAGGCTGTGGAGTACATACCAGAACCACATGGGGATGCTTCTCCTTAACCAGGGATTTTCAGACTTGGCAGTACCAGCCTGTGGGTTGACTGTATCTTTGCTGGCATGCAATAGTCACTGTCTTGGGATCAAGGATGCACAGCAGTGTTCTTGCTGCCTATCCCCAAGATAGCACCCCGTTTTTATATTTTTTGGTTGTGAGCCTATCCTTTAACGGCTGAACCATCTCTCCAGCCCAGCACCCCATTTTTAGCTGTAACAACCCCATATGTCTCCTCTGCCCTTGACTGCATACCCATGTGCCCTGGGAGAGGGCACAGGAAGGCTCCAGAAGAGAAGCGCTGTGCTGAATACACAGTACAGCACTAGAGGACGTCTTTTCGAAGTGACCTGCAGTAATGTTCCAATGCTTGAACCTGCAATAAAGGCAGAATTCTATCCCATTTCTCTGAGGGCACCAGGTTTCAGTAGATTCAAGATCAAAAGGCACTTGTCTGAGACAGAAACTACAGAAGTTCCTCCCCACAGTGCTAAGTCTTCATGACAGTAATTTTGACAGGGAGTCCTAGGATCCTGGCCTTGCTGAATTCATGTTGGAATGGGGATGCGGAGACCCAAGGAAACCATTTGACCTGGAAGATGGGGGATCAGGACCCTAAACCTGGGATGGGCAGGAGCTATGGGAACCTTTGACTTCCCTAAAAGTCAGACGAGCAAGGACATCGTGGATGCACTGTTGCCCCGAAAGCTGAGGCAGGGGACCAGAAGAAAGGAGGGTATTTCCTGATTCTTTAAGTACAAAGAGGAAATATGGTCCATGTTCCACATAATGAGATATTAGTCAAGGCTAGATGGCATGTCCCACAGTGTTTCCAAAAAGATTATGATGGAGCTGAAGGGTTCCTACCATCTAGTGACATGGTGGCTGCTCCAATGTCCTTGTGACATGCACCACTCATGTTGATGGTAATGCTGAAAGCTGTGGAACAGCCTATCATGTAAAAGTATTGCACGCAGAACTGTGTATCCTACACTACCCTTGATGACGCTAATGGACAGATGTGCTTATGTATTGCTGTACTAAGTTTTATTGTTATTGTGGAGCATGGTCCTTCTACTTAGAAAGAGTTTAGTGTGAGACAGTCGGTCATATTTTGAGCAACAGCCTCGCACATCTGCTGCCTACCCTCCACCACAACCTTGTGTTTTGTGATGAGGTCTCTTGTGGCTCAGACTGCTCTCAAACTCACTATGTGGCTGAGGATTACCTTGAACTTCTGGTCCTCCTGCCTCTACCTGACTCCACCTCCCCAGTCTTAGGATTATAGGTGTGTACTGACATGGTGTGTGTGTGTGTGTGTGTGTGTGTGTGTGTGTGTGTGTGATACTACAGATAGAACTCAGGGATCCATGTATTTTAGCTCCATTAACTTAGCTACACACCCAGGCCTGCTTTGTCTCTCGATGGAATCATGTCTACCTTGACCTAGAGCTCGGTTTGTGTAAGGGCACTCTGGTGTTGGCACAAAGACAAGATTGCCTAACAATATGTTTTTAGCTCACTTTATCTTGAGACGCAAGGCTATATAACAGGGCTGAGAATGGCTCCAGTTTCTGAGTGTTTGCGTGACACCAGGAATGATCTAAGTAGTCTGTATCATCATGTTTAATCCTTTTGGCAAACTCAGGGAGGTGCCATTAGTGTCCTTGCTTCACAGGACAAAGATAAGAGGTTTAGATATCAGTTATCATGCCTGACGGTGTGAGAGACAGTGCCCATAGGGCTTGAACCCAGGGACAATTCAAACCTATGGGTTTAACCAAAGGGCAGCCCCACCCAAAGTGCCCATCCCAGGTACCCCAGTCCCCAGTGGAGACAGCGCTAAACCACTGTCAGGAGCCCACAAGGAAATCACACGCTCATCTGAGCCTGTGTTTGAAGGAAGTGAAGGAGGTAGACCTGTGACTAGAGGGCTTGAGAAGTCAATCAGTGCTGGTACTAGATGTGTCCTAGAACAGTGATTAACCATGGTCACCAGCCCCAAGACGCCGAAGGGGATGTCGGAAAGCCCCCTTAGAGGATACAGAGCCCGCAAAAGATGTGAGTGAGGATACAGAAGGAGCTAAAGTGGGCGGCTCCGTTCCTCCTGACGCCAGTGCTTTGCTGATGCTTGAGGGCGGAGTCGCAGGCTCCCCTGCGGATGGCTTTCCACAGATCGTCCGTCCACATTTCCCGTGACATCCGTGCACAAGTGCAGATGTGATACGCAAGCTGACCGCTGTCGGGCCAGGCTGTCTTCAGCGGGTTGAAAAGTATGCTTCAGAGGGCCTAATGAGCTGTAATGGGCTCAGAGGAAGTGTGGGTAGAAACTGGAGATGACTCACCACGCAGAGTATGTCCTTGTGAGCAGTCAGAGAGCAGCAAGTGGCATCCACCAAGCGGATGCTAGCGATGTCTGAGAAATCGGGGAGGGGAGCCATGTTACAGACTTGTCTGACTGTAATCATAATGAAGATGATAGCCAACAGTCTTAAACATGAGCTAACACCAAATATCTTCTGGTCATGTTGTATCAATCAGCTAGTTGAGCTCCTCCCAGTGGCTATATGAAATAGGTCCTGTCACTTTCCGTATTTCACAGTTGAGGACACACTGAGTTACATCTGCATGACAGTGTGATGGCTAGCACGTAGCCACGATGGAGAGTCTCAACCAGTCCTAAGTATGAGAAAGAGGGGCTAACGTAGCCACGAGTGGTGGTGCACACCTGCAATCCTAGCATCAGAAGCAAAGGAAGTATTATGAGTTCAAAGGTCAGCCTAAGTCATGCAGTGAGGCCCTGGTTCAAAATGGAAAATGACTGAGAACCCTCAAAAGACTGCCTCCTTCTCTGGGCAGCTTTCCCTGCTCCGGGGTGGGGGTCGTGGCCTCTCCCGTGCTCTTACAAGACACAGGGTACTTAGCACAGCCCTTGCTTCGTTCTGTCCATGTCTCGTCTCTCCTGGGCTTGTCACATCCATTATGAACCTCCAGGTATCAAACACAGTGAGGAGACATGCCTGGGCATTGCATAAATGTTGACAATAGGATCGTGTGGGATTTAGGGTCTAACATATGAAGGAAAGAGAGGGCCTGAGCTATGGAGGGAGGGGCTAACAAAGGTAAGTGGGGCATTGTGGGGACACCAGACCTTGAACAGAGACCCACTTCCCCTTAGGCCTGGGAGCAGACAGCTGTGAGATAATGTTTACTGAAAACAATTCAGTGCTATAAAGCTCTTGATAGGGCTCAGATAAGGGCTCCCTCACTGAAACACCATGACTTTGATCCCCCCTAAGGCTAGATGCTTCTTCCTGCTCCCTGGTTTCTCCCCGATTCTGGGGCCGGAGATTAAACCACCAGCCAGGAGGGTGAGAAGTCTGTGAGAGCTGTGAGAGGTGTGTGAGAGCTCGGTTGGAGAATTGTATGTAGATTGATGGCAGAAGTCTTTAAAAAAGGGAAGCGTTTTTTCTTGGAGAGTTCTCCTAAGCTGACTTGGGGAGCATAAAGTTTTCTAAAAGCAACTGACCGGTCTCTGTGTCATCTATCCAGACCACCTCGCTACATTCTCAGATGCAGGCTGCTCAGCAGGTGCAACAGGGCATGCATGGAGAAAACTCAACCAGGCCAAATGGGAGGGGAAGACAAAAGCAGGCAGGGTCTCCCACCCAAGCCTGGGGACTGAAGGACCTCATGGAGTCCACTTTCCTGGGACACTTGAATGGCCTGGGAGGAGTCATGGTAAGAGACTCCTAGCCTCTCATAGTTTTCCCAGAGTTAATAAGTCTGTAAGAATGGTCTCTGAAGTCTAAAGACTGGGCCATTCTCCTCTTCCTTTGCAAGACACAGAGGAAACTTAATACATACATGATCAAATGAAAGAAGCCAGACTGGAAAGTTTAAGTATGGGTCCCAACTGTATGACCTTTAGGAAAATGCAGAGCTAAAGGCATAAGAAAGACAAGTTGTTGTGGGGGATTTGTACACTGTGTGAATATGCATTGCTGTGATTGGCGTAATAAAAAGCTGGATGGCCAATAGCTAGGCACGAGGTACAGGCAGGACTGCGGGGCAGGGAAAGAACCCTGGGAAGAAGGTAGAGTCGCCTGCAAGGTAAGGAGGGAGCAGCATGAGAAGTTCTGAGAGATGAGGTAACGAGTCACGTGACAGAACACAGATGAAAATAAACGGCTTAATTGAAGTTATAGGACCTGGTGGGACAAACCTAAGCTAAGGCTGAGTTTTTATAATTAATAAGAAGTCTCCGTGTCATTATTTGGGAGCTGGCAGCCCAAAGAAAAATCCAGCTACAATAAGTGACTGCCAGTGTGTGTGGATATGGGTGTGGAGGAGGTGACAATAGGCTGAGTATGAAGGAGGCTTGGGACAATGAAATGACTGAGTTATGACCCGGTGGACACACGCCATTACACGTGTGTGAGGTGGACACACGCCATTACACATGTGTGAGGTGGACACACACCATTACACGTGTGTGAAAGCCTGTAGAAGGCAGAACACAGGCAGCCAACAGCAATGTAAGCTACAGAGTCTGGTCAGCACTGTGTGAGCTGATCAACTAAGTAACAATTGCATCCATTAATGCAGGTGTTAATAAGGGAATCCAGGGCTAAGGGGCTCTACTTTTTGGGCAGTTAAAAAAAACATCTAAAACTGTTCTTTAAAAAAGTCTATTAAAAAGCTGAGCCTGGGGATACAGGTTTATAATCCCAGTGAATCTAGAGGCTGAGATTGGAGAATTCCAAGTTCAGAGCCTGCCTGGAAATAGAGTGAGTTCAAGGTCAGCCTAGGAGTGCTAGAGATTCAGCTTAGTGGAAGAGTTCTCGATTAGTGTGTGTGAAGATTTGGATGGGTTCAGTTGCCCGCACCCCCCCACACAACATACACACACATCACACACACTCTCACACACGCACACACCACATACTCATACCATACACACACACACTCAAACACCACATACACACACGCACACTCACCACACACACCACACAAACCACTCAAACACACAGCACAGATGCATACACATACCAAACTTACACCCCCCCCCCACACACACACACACACACTCATGAGAAAGAGGGGTGCAGGGGTGAGGTCTTGGACACACCTACAGCATGAACAGGAAGTCTGCACCAGGAGTTGAAGGGATGTCCGTGCCTCCTGCAGAAGTGTGTGGGCTTTGTTACCCCTGAGACAGGCCGGAAAAACAGGTTTCAAAAGAGATGAACACACTTCCTGGGGCCAGAAATGCCACACAACTGTAAAGAATCTGTGGCTTCATCGGGTCCACAGATTTCTTGGATTTCAGTGGTTCCAAGTCTTTACACTAGAACGGACCCCACAGCCTCACTGTAGCATCTGTGCCTCTCGCCAGCTGCAGGGAGGTCTACGGAGATGCCACGGGAGGCCAGACTTCACAGGGCTGTTAGCCCTTAACTCTCACCCTTGCCCCAAATGAGGGCATCTGTTCTTGGTGTGTAAGCCCTTTTGGGGCGGTGTGTGTGTGTGTGTGTGTGTGTGTGTGTGTGTAGTCACTGGGATGGGCCACTTCTGAGTTGCATGCGCTCCAGGGAGGAGGTAAACTGAGTCATTCTGAAGTTGATGTGGGCTGGGGTAGCTTGAGCACTAACAGGAGTGAGCAGTTGCTGAAAGAGACTGGAGAAGACAGAGCTGGGCCATACTTGATGTTTGACTAAAAACAAACCAAAGCAATCAAACAAACAACAACAAAACCCACCAAGAAGATCGCCACTCTGTTGGAGCCTAAGGAGATCTTTAAGACACATTTAATTCCCTCTGAATAGTGAGGAACCTGGGGTTTAGAGATGTATTTCCTCCCCTGTTTCTGGGACCCATGATAGCCCGCACATAGTAGGTCTATAAAGACTTCTCCCAGCTTCCAGGCAGGTGTTAGTCTGCTCCTTTGGGCTCCATTGCATGACCCTTCCCAAACTCCACCTGCTGGACCTCTTCCCCAGTTGGCCTCAGAGGAACATGCGCCAGGCCTCCTGAGGCTACCAGACTCCGGGAACCTGTGCATGAAGCTCTCAGGATGGTCCCCACTCTCTTTCAGGTGGCCAGTCTACTCTCTGATCACTCAGAATGATAAATGGCAGGCACCTGGAGACTGGTTTCTCACGCAGTGTGGGGCAGCACACTGCCCAATGTGGCAGTTAACCACATGTGTAGTGACACACACTCTCTACATTAAGTTTTATGACTTCAGGGCCACCGTGCTCAGTGTTCATCCTTACAAGAGAGCAACACTCTCTGGGGCCTGTTTAGCTTGCTAGACCAGCTTGTCTTTACCTGCAGACTTTCCCCCTTTGTCACCTTGGAAAATGTGTGGGCATTAACTTTTATGCTTTAAATTGAAAATAGACAATAAAATTAAGGAAGCAGGTTAGTGATAATCTACAGGGCTGCCTGTGGAGATGAGTTAGTCCTCAGAGTCTGTGTGGGGGCGGAGGGCTTCTGGGGTTCTCCAGCCCTCCGTTCCGTGAGCAGAGCTGGGCTGCAGTAAGAGCAGAGGCCTGATGGCCCACGCATTGAAACTTCATTCATACCAAAGCTTAGTGTGCTGGGGCTGGGCTCCTGGGAGTACAATTCCAGGAACAGACGTGGCTTATCTCAGCCTCTCTGCTTTGGATAGCCCCTAATCAGCCTCATCTACAAACACACTGGAGGGCAAAGGGACCAAAGGTATGTGGGATCATGTATATGACAGCCACTCCCCTACGCACACGGGACCTACAGCTGCCATGCCCCAGATGCCCCCAGTGTCTGCTTGACTCATACTAGCTGTCTGCCGTCCACAGCAATGAAAGCAGGGGGAACTGTTCTGAGTTTCCGCATGAAGAAACAAGGGCCCAGTGAGGCTAGCAACTGATCCAAGTTCACAGCCAGGAGGTGGCGGAGGGGGCAGGCTATGAAGCCCACACTCTCCCCCGACACTCTGGAGGCAGCCGCTAGCTAGAGCCTGAGGCTGTCTGAGTGGGAGGGGGTCTGAATGCCAGTTGAGCAGAGGGAGGACGGGCTATGAGAAGCCACTGGACCTAATGGGTTGTGGACCAGGCGTCTTTGCATTTGATAATCGTGGACTTGCTGGTGGCCAGGGACCGTTTCTGGAGTAACAGAAGGCAGCCTTCTCCGTGTGCCAGCTGCTAAGCTGGGTGTAATTAGGTGGGAAAGGGCCTCAAGCGCCCACACAGGCGAATCACAACCTGGCAATTAGGAAAAGCTACATGGCAATGAGGTGTGAAGATGCCTGCGACTTGTGCTGTGCCCATGATGGGGAACCAGTCAGCCAGAACTGGCCTGCTGTGCAGCAGCGACTGGAGTGTTGAGGTGGGCGCTGCCCCGTCCCGAGGAGAGCACCCGAGCTGGCCTGGCTCCCTCTTCCACAGCCAGGCTTGTTTCCATACGGGGGGAGGTCAGCAGAGGGTGGCCTGTTCCCTCACACCACAGGGACTGAGGGATATTTAAAAGAATTGTGTTGGGACCACACCATGCTTGGGATCTCACAATGGTTCTTTCTGTCAGAAGCAACTAGGGTGGGAAAATAAACTGCAAATTATGTCTGTGGTGGAAATAAATGATGGGAATACAAAGTTGAGTGATGGCAGGCAGGCTCCAGGTGACTGGTTTGGGCATTGTGTGACGCTACAGCTGAGTAGCAGGGGCCTTCCCACCAGCCTGTGTGAGGACAACACTGACAAACTCCTCGGATGTCTGCTGCTGTCTTCCCGGGGCCCGGTGGCAACTCTGTCCTGGGCCCACGAGTCCGATGGTTGTCCTGCTGCTGGAATTTGCTGGAATGAGGCGGGGGTGGCCTCAGACAGCTCTGTGTGCCTCTCCCCGCCTGCCCCATGGGAGAAGAAACTCTTATCGGGAGGTCTCTCAGACACAACCTGCATGAGGAGGCACAGGAAGGAGGGCAGGTGGGAATGAAGAGACAAGGTCTGGCTCCCTGGTAGAGGTTGCCTGAGGCGGGCCTGGTTACCCGGGGGCACACACCGGCAAGACCGTGGCACTTCACCACACATCAACTCCTGCAAATGAATGGAATCGGTAATATGGGACCGGGCTTCACCAGAGGCAGCACGGGGCTGTCACTCAAGCAATCTGCAGTTACCCACAGTTGTCACCATGGGCTCAGCACCACTGTCCCCAGGCAATGGTGACAGTGCATCAGGCAGCGCGAAGCCCGCCCCTTTCATGTGGTGTCTCCTTCAGCTCTGGGTTCCCCATCCTGTGTTGTATTTCCGCCACCTGGGGCCACCGTCACGCCCTTCCCACCCTCCCCTCTCCACTCCACCATTAAAGCCACGCTCCAAGCTGCCATTTTCTTTTTAATTTTTAATCAGTCTGTGTCGAGAGAAAACAGGACTCGATCAAGCTTCCAGCCCTTGCTGCTCTGCCAGCACAGTGATTTTTATGGGTGAGCGTTTTGTTTACATTTGTCTGACCCAGAGGAGGAATGGAAGCGACGTCACAGACCAGATATACTTGAAGAGACGCTTCTGGACCGGGGTTTCTCTAGAAATCAGTTTCTTAGGCACAACACCCAGTGGGTGCCATGAGACCCTCACAGTAGGAACGCAGGACGGCGGGCAGGCGGGGTCAAAGGCCCCCTGGAAGCAAGAGAGCAGGGTGGCTCGGGCTGGGGGGGCCAGCCTCCAGACTTTGCAGCACAAAGAGAGCTGGGGGGGGGGGGTTAAGAGCCGACTTACACTTTCTTCGGATGCAGAATGTGTTTTACAGAAACTTTCTGCTTTGGAAAAGAAAAGTATGGTTAAGTTTTAGGGTCAGGGACAATGCCATCACAATGACCCACACATGGACGAGCAGATGAAGGCGATGGAGACTTTCTGAAATACCCAAACCAAACACTGTCCACCACAAGATGCATCTGAACATGTCCTCACTGTGTGTAAAGTCACAGGTTTATCTCAGGCCAGGGATCCTCTGCCACACCACAAATACAAACACCGATGCTCGTCACCAGAGGGCAGCACAGAGCATGGGGGCTCTGCATGGGTTAATTTCCAGAAAGCAGAATTGGCTTTTTTTTCCCCTTCCCTTTCTCATCCAAACTGTCACATCCTGCTTTGACAGTTGTCCCGGTGTAGAAGATGGTCTGAGTATTACATGAGAGTCTTGCCTTGGGAGCCCGTCCCTTACTAATGAGGGCAGAGAAGGGTCTGCTCTTGGGCTGGCTGGTTAACATGGGCTTTCTACAGAGACAGGCCTGTCCAGATCTAGAGTCCCCAGACAGTTCACAGCAGATTTTAGAAGCGGATTTACACAATGTGACATGCTTTCAGAGGGGTGGGGAGAGCTGGTAACATAAGCCAACAGGATATGTGATTCGTCAGGATGTGTGTGCCACTGTCTCGTAGCGAGAGACACTCAACACTGTCATGGGGGTGATGCAGAGTCCCCTCTGCCCTTTGTTCCCTGCGGGTCACAACACTGGGAAGCACTGCCACCGTTGGGGCGCAGCCCCGCAATCCTGCTGGAGATGTGTGGTGTGGTCACTGTCCCCGTGTAGACAGGTTAGAAAATGCCCCGGTTTCCTCCAAGCTCCGTCCTCCTGTGGTCTCACTCCAAGGTTCAAGGCTCTTTCCCTCAAAGGGGACAGTGGCATTAGCAGGACTTCACCCAGCTAGGGATCGTCTTCCATTAGAGGGATCTCTGGAAAGGAAAAGGTGGTTATTTGCTTAGTACAGCTGAAAGCTACATGATCTGGAATTACAAGTCTCATTAAAACCGCTCCCATGCCAGAAATCAGTGGAGAAAGGAAAACGTTCAGCTCCACGCATCCCTTAAAGGTCAAATAAAACAGTATCTTTTCTCCCTGCCCCGTATACTAGTTATTTGCCAGAGAACAGTTTGTGATTTTACATCCAGCTCATAAAAAGGACAACATTAGACTTTCACCACAGGCTCTCACAGTCACTCAAGCCAACATGTTACAATTCCAAGTGCAGAGAAGCAGGGCAGAGCACAGGGAGGCTGCTCTGTGGGCCAGCAGGCCCATTACTGTCCTGCTTCTACTGTTTACTGTGGCCCCACTCTGGAGTCAATGTGATTTTACAGAGTGGCGTCAGCTTCCTTCCCCTGGGGAAGTGGAGATCTGATGACTCCGATACATTTTACTACTTTCATGGACTATAATCTTCCCCATGACTGATGCATCTTTCGTTTCTTTTACATTGGGCAACGTGACTTCTACACACTGTACTTCTCTGGGGTCAGATGGGGATGTGGTGCTCCATGGTTGAGGCAGGCAGCACTCCTCATGGCACCGTCCTCCCTCCCAAAGCCTTCCAGTGTGCATGGCATGTCCTCCCAAAGCCTTCCAGTGTGCATGGCACTGGCCTCCCAAAACCTTCCAGCATGCATGGCACTGGCCTCCCAGTGAGCACAGCAGCACAGGAGAACCAGCCTCCTTTAAGTCAGTTTGGGAAGATGTGCTGAGGCCTGGTACACACATCTAGAATGTTCCTCTGCCTGTGTGTGATGCTGTTCCCAGGCAGCACCTTCAGAAGTCATATTCAATTAAAGGACTAGAAGACGAAACTCCTGTATAACAAGAGGCATCAAAATTGAAGTGCTGTCTACTCTTAGCCTTTGAACTCCACGGCTCAGTACCCTTAGGGGCGCATGAAATTTCGACTCCTGAGATTACTACTCACAAAATACTGATCATTCTTTGCCAGAACTGGCCTGTTGATAGACCTACAAGTTGAGAGAGTGAGAAGCAGTGACAGCTGGGTAAGAAACAGGCCCATGGCCTTGGCCCTGGGCTGGGAAGCTAGCCACAGCTTAGCAAATGCTTACCATCTGCAATGTCGATGCCTGGGCTGGTGGATGCCACCTCCCCTGCTGTGCTCGAAATCGTGTCGGGGGTGTCTGGGGCAGGGTGGTTGCCCCCTTGACACATGGGGGCTGAATATAGACTCTGGAGCATCTCAGAAGAGCCCGAGGTGCTATCACAGGTTTCTGACTCCCCAGGGCCTATGTCCGTGTCCCCGGAGCCGGGGTATGCTGGAGGGCTCTGGTCTTCCACAGGTAAAGGACAGCCCTGGCCCACAGAGGCCAGGTACCCGGGGCCTAAGGCACTGGAGCCTCCATTCACAGCCTCATCATAGGTTGGGAGCATGACGGGCACTCCATCCACTACCACGAAGTCAGGGTCACTGCTGGAACTCCTGGGAGGACCCCTGTGCAGAGGAAAGAGGGGGACACGTCAGGGTCCCCACCACTCCAGGAATGAGAGAGACAGTGTGGGGAAACAGTTTCTTGTCTTGGGTGTTCCGGGTGTGCTGTGCACCGTGGCCTTGTTCTGCAGAAGGTTTCCTTATAGCACTCTCCATCCTACGGGAGGGTGACACTAAGTGCCCAGAGGGCACAACCGATCTATGCCTATCAGGCCTCTTCTTTGTAAAAACAGAACAGAACAAAAGGAACAAACAAAACCATACCACTCAACTTTAGAGAGATAGAACACAATAGAAAGCTAAAAAAGGTGGGCTATTAGTTACCCCTCTGACTGCATCATTCCAACTGCCCAGGTTCATGGCCACCTCAGAACCAACGCTGCCCTGTGATCCAGAGAGAACCTGCACAGTTGCTCTGAGGGTTTTAGGTGGCAGGGAAGCCAATCTGCCATCCCTGCAGGTGCTCCCTCCCTGGTGGAGTACACGCACAGCCCGCCATCCCTTCAGGTGCTCCCTCCCCGGTGGAGCACACGCACAGCCCACCATCCCTGCAGGTGCTCCCTCCCTGGTGGAGTACAAGCACAGCCCGCCATCCCTGCAGGTGCTCCCTCCCCGGTGGAGCACACGCACAGCCCGCCATCCCTGCAGGTGCTCCCTCCCTGGTGGAGTACAAGCACAGCCCGCCATCCCTGCAGGTGCTCCCTCCCCGGTGGAGCACACGCACAGCCCGCCATCCCTGCAGGTGCTCCCTCCCTGGTGGAGCACACGCACTGCTCCTGGTCTGGCCCTTGCTTCTCATATCATGTGAACACACCGTGGTGTCGAACCTGACCCTAGAGATGTGTGTCACCAACATCTGCACCCATGAGACCACCAGGTTCTGCTCCTAGCTCCAGAAATGCCCAGAGCAGTAAGTAAAACAGCCTAGAGCTTGGCTGCTTATTTCTTCTGCTGGGAACTGAAGACAGAAGGGGAGGTTGGAGGATGATGGGGCTGGAAGTGGAGGTGATCTGTTTAGGTGCTTCTGGGAGGGGACATGAAATGTCTGTACATGGCATTTACAGGAGAGGGGCAGCATCAGCCTTCGCTGTTTGTTAACACGAGGGACAGCCTCAAGCCCATGGCTTTTTGAAACATCTGCAAAAGTTCAGGGATTATGGCATTGCCTTCTTGCTCCAGTCCTTTAAGTCTACCCAGAGAAGGCAAGAGACCACCTAGACCTGCATTCCCTAGAAGGTGAGAGGAAGGAAGGAAGGAGGGAGGGAGGGAGGGAGAGAGGCAGGGAGGAAGGAAGGGAGGAGGGAGGGAGGGAGAGAGGGAGGGAGGGAGGGAGGGAGGGAGGACAGGCGGGCGAGTGCTTCTCATCTGTCCAGAACAGAGCCCAGAACAAGCTGCACTTGCCCGTCTCTGACCTCCAAGGTCTCCCGTTAGCCTTCTTGGCTCACTCAGGACTTCCTCCCTGCTCCTTGCTTTCCTGTTGTCAGACCCGAGCAGGCAGACACCTCTGCTCATTTCTTACCCTAGCAGCCCATGCTCGGGCCCCAGTCCCCTCTGCACAGCTCCAGTCATGCTGTGTGACTTTGATATATGTTGATATTAAACACCTGGGACCTGGAAAACACAGTTGTCTGTCCTTGGCATGCCCTTGTGTACCGTACCTGTACTCCATTCTGACAGATGACAACAACTTGCCCTAAACAACTGAAGAAACTAAAACTAAACAACTAAAAGAAAACTATCAAGCGAGTCTTGAGAAAATTTCAAAGACATCCTAGTAGTCCCTATGTTAGAAAACTCTTCCAAGCATATATATAGCTTTGTGGGCCATCTGAAGGTCTTTCACACACTGTAAACCACAGTGGTGTAGTCTAGCTTTTTCTTGTGATCCTTTGGTCTTCTTGAGAAACTGTAATTGCTTAGTGATAGAACATGGTCTCTTGATTAATAAATAATAATGCTGAAGACCCAGAGCAGATGGAGGAGAGGAAAGGAAGGTTCTGGAACCACAGCAAAAGCTTGGTGATGCCACAGGGAGGCGCTGATACACCTCTGGGCCTGGGGAGGACATGTGACCCCTCACACCAATACACGGAGCTGGGGAGAGTGAGGCACCTGCTGGGTGTGACCTATGGTGTGTCTGCTGCCAGGTTCAGAACTGCTAAGCAAGATGAAGCTGTTGCGTGCGTGTGAGATTTGGGGAAGCTCGACTCCTCTCCCTTTCCACATTCCTGATAGGTGAGGGGTATGGGGCTGTGTTGGAGGGAATAGAGTTGATTCCAGGAGCCCCCTTCTTACCCGAAGCATGGTCTTTTTCTCGGACATGAACCTCAAATTTCTCGTTCTGACAACTAGGTACCATTGTGAGGGCAACCTAGAGATGAGGATGACTGACTTAGAGGTAAAGAAAGCGTGTGTTGTCAAAGCTCAGCTGTAAGGACAGTCATGGAGCGAGGACGACACAGGTGTGAGGACACCAACCCCCGCCCTCTGGTGCAGCCAAGGAGGATAGAGAGCCACCATCTGAAGCCCCAGGTCCCATCCCAGGCCCTTTCTGGTTTCCCACTCATAGGCCTGCTCTCCTTTCTGAAGCTTCCTGTCCTATTTTGACCTCTGCCATGACACATCCCTGACCTCGAGGCCTCCCCAGGTGTATGCAAGTCATCTTCTAGGGCCACAGCAGGCGGACCGTGATGGGGGTGGTCCCGATGGGGCATGCCCAACTTGCATCCCTGGTCTGGTCCTTTCCTCCAGTCCCCTAGAGTGCCTGCTCCAGAATGACCTGCGCAGGGAGGCAGGGATGAGGCCCGTCTCCATCATGGTGCTCTCTCCCTGACAGTCTACCCAGACCTTTAAGCTGTGTCTTCATGTGCACCCTCTCTGCTGCACTGACCTGGGGGGGAAATGAGCCTTGAACTTGGTCTGGAACATTCTGGCCAGGATGACGAGCAGTAACACCAACAGCACGCTGGTGGCCGTGAATGCCACGATCTTCCACGTGGTCAGGAGGGTCTCATGGGTGCTGGGCCACGTTTGCTCTGCCAGAGATAACAAACCCAGACATGAGGTACCACGTTCCTTTGGTGGGTAGTCATCTGGTGCATGAGCTACCCGTGGTATGCCTCAACAGACTTACCATTCATCCAGTACATATGTAAGCCACGTTAGGACCCACACGACACTAAAACCCATCTCTAGCAAGGTCCTGCTGGGCTGAGGACATCATTTACCAGGAGGCCGTGGAGCTTGTATACAGTCTCCACTTGTGTGAGATCAGTTCTTAACCCACAATAATATCATTCCTATTTGGATGCGTGCCCCTCAATGGAAAAGAAGGGTGAGGTCATCCACTGTTCAGATCCCTGAGCCATGCACATAACTCTGATTACACCCATGGGCCTGCATCCTTGCCAGCGGGTGGCGCTAAGGCTGTGAGAAACTGCAGGAGTTGAGTTCTTCCCTGGGTACCAGGGCTCTGATTCAGCTCATACATGTTCCTGACCTTCTGAAAAAGGCCTGGAAGCCCTTGGCCGAGTCCAACACAGCCACCCATCTCCACAAAGGCCCATTTTTACAGCCTGGTCCTGAGGCTCGTGATAAGGTAAGATGTCATTCAGGACGCAGCCTGGACACAGCTTGAAGGCTGCCCTCGGAGCACCAGCCTCCCCCAAGGGTGTCGCCTCCAGACTCACCTGATTTGATGCAGTAGACTTGGTAGGAAGGAAACCACTCTCCATACTGGCAGGTGATGTACTTGTAGTCACTGGTGAGGCTGTAGCCGGGGTCACAGTAGAACTCTACCACAGTGCCGTGGTTGTAGCGCTCACAAGGCCTCGGGTGGCAGATGAAATCTCCGTGACTTACCATAGGAGGTAGCGGACAAACTTGGGCAGTTGGGGGAAATAAAAGTTTCAGAACCAAAGGGCTCTTGGAAGGGGCCCTTCAGACATAATACAGGCATGACCCACAGACTAAGGTTTGGTGCCAGACACAACCTCTGCTTTCAGGGGCTGTCATTGGAAGCCCGCTAGGATATTCCGAGCACGAGTGTTGTCATGTGGTGTTGTAAAGCACATCATAAAGAGAGGCTCGCCGTGCGATGTGCGGAGTGTGCCTATTTAACAGATAGTATTAAGCTTCTCTATTAATAATGTATGCTATTATGTGCCAGACAACCTAGTAAATAAAATTAAGATATTTATGGGCAAAATCTTTATCCAATGGCTCAGTGCTGCCAAGACTGCATCTATTACCCAAGCAGCCATCTGGAACTGTTCAAATCAGGGAGCTGGGGAGCCGTGGCGCGGCCTGACCCCCTCACGTCCTGCTGGGGTTCAGCCAATGACAGGCATGAAGGGACTCTCCTGCTTCTCTTTGCAGTCTTAGCCTTGGCCCTCACACACAGGTGCCACCAGGGCCCTAGGCTTTCTTCTGTCAACACAGCATGAGACCTTAGATGAGCCCCTCCACCCTCTAAGTCCTGGTCTTCTCCTGTCAAGTGAAGCTCGTTCTGTTCTTGACGATGTTTAAGGGTCTTCTGACACATGTTGCATGATGTCAGGGGAAGAAGACTGTTTCAGTCTCCCACCTTTGAGATCACATCTGGGCTCCATTTCTGCCCGCACAGACGGTATTAGAGGAGCTGGTTTTTTTTTCATCGCTTGCCACAAAGAGCTCTCCTGTCTGCAGAAGGACTCGGAACTAAACAGCACGCCACTTAAACACTCCTCAGGAGACAATCAGACCTCATTCTACCGGGGCCCAGCTTTCAGATCACACCTCAGAAACCACTAAAAACAAGCTGAAAACCAGGACAGACAAACCCAAAAGTGAACTAACTTTTGGGGCTCTTCCTAGGAATAGCCAAGGACTCTGGCTAGTGTAGAACCTCCTGGCACTCTGCAGCACACCTCAAACTGGCCAAAGCTTTCAGAGAGCATATGGTGCATGTTCCTCCAGCTGGAAAACAAGATGGGCCCCCGATGAAGGTGCCCTAAGGTGTGCCCTTGTCGGGCACCTATCTCTAACCCTGCAAACAATGCTGCGATGCAGATCTTACTGATTCTTTTAAAGATGAAGACACAAGCTAAGAGACATAGCAAGCGAGTGAGAGGGAACAAAGGAGCTGTCTCCAGGGCAGAGAGTAAAGGGAGCACTTGAGGCAGCTTCCAGCAAGGAGTCTAAGAAGTGAGGTCTGGACCAGGTAGTCCGGCTGGAACACGGATCCAGGCATGGAGATGAGGCTGAGGACATGTACAGCTAAATGGCGTCCGAGGAGAGGATCCTCTGGGTAGGCCCAGGAAACACTGGATTTGACTTCTGACTTCAATACCGAGCTTTCTGTTGTCTGGGGGTAACCCCTGGGCTACATGTCCCCTCTGCACTGCCCACACCAAGGCACAACAACACCATGCACTGCTATTTCTGTTTCTGCAAAGGGCTCTCTGCCCAGGCTGGCTACCCCCAGGGCGCTCAGGAGGTAAGCAAGACGGCCAGCACGGATGGCTGGTGACCAGGAAGGACAGAGGAAAGGCACCCACGATGTCCACACCTTTGAGGACTCCAGGGATGCAATAGTATAGGCTCCTTCTTTACTTAGCCCTCCTCTGTGTTTCTGTGTCCCCACTGGTTCCTGGGACGGTGAAGGGAAGGGCACCCCAGTGGCCTCCAGGGCTGACAGGACCAATGTCTGCTGGAAGTTCCTAACCCCCGCACCTCTGCGAGTGCTATACATGAGTGGGGACCCTTCCTGGGGGCAAAGGTACATGGCGTGTCTGTCTACCAACTGATGAACAGACAAAGGAAATGTGATGTATCCTATGGGAATGTCACTCAGATTTTAAAACGTGAACTCTGCCATTTTCAAAAACATAGATGAACACCAAGGGTATTATGCCAAATGAAACATACCAGAGGCAGAAAACTCTGCATGATGGTGAACTCACCAGTATGTGGAATGTGGAAAAAAAATATTGCGTTCCCTGAACCACAAAAAAGGAAGAAGAAGAAAAAGAAGGAAGAGGAAGGAGAGGAGGAAGAAGATCCACCAAGCACCCCGCCCTCCAGAGGCTCAAGTGATGTTTCTTGATGGTGTATAGTCAGTTCTCCTTCCTTGCCTAAAGGAACCATGGTTTCCTGTCAGAAGTGGAAGGAGTTACCCATGAGAGAAGCAGCAGAGGACTAATCTCAGTTACACGGGGTCACGGGTTCTCCTGGTGCCAACTGCAGGCAGTGGAGTGAGTCCAGCAGTGCTAGGGACACCGAGGATCTGCTTAAACCAGCAGTTCAGGGAGACGGCCCTTAGGGACACCGAGGATCTGCTTAAACCAGCAGTTCAGGGAGACGGCCCTTAGGCAGAAGTCCGGAAGAGCTCCGTTCCTGGCGGGGCCTCAGCTCAGAACCTGAACAGCAGCTCTTTGCTAAGTGTCCACAACAAAATGAACAGAAAAAAGCAATTTGACTTTGTTGCAGCATCCATGTGCAGTTTCAACGTGTCTTTTTTATTTCAATGTAGCCTAACTACAGTTGAATATAACAATTAAGATGGGGCCTGTGTTACAGCTCCATCTCTCCATTTTTCTTTCAAGAATCCGTGTCACTACAGATTACGTTACCATGGGTCTGCAACATACTGGAAAACAAATCAGTAAAGCACATGAATTCTTTCACTATGGAGATCTTTATGAGTTACTTGCCTATTGCTGTGATAATACACCACATCCGAGGCGACTCACAGACAGGAGGGTTTATCTGAGCTTACGGTTTCAGAGGGATAAGAGTCCATGTTGGTGGGTAGGCTGGTAGCCAGCGGCAGGCAGCCGGAGCAGGGAACTGGGAGCTCACATCCTCAGTGGCAAACACGGGAAAGCAGAGCAAAACCATAAACACCAAGGTCCTCCCACAGTGACATACTTCCATCATGGCCCATAGCCTTAACCCCCTCCAAACAGCGCCACCAACTGGAGACCAAGTGCACAGATACCCGAGCCTACGCAGGACATTTTCATCCAAACCACCACAGCGTCCACTGATTTATGGGGGCAAGAAGGCCAGGAAGAGCTCAGCCGAGGGAGGGCCGGGGCAGAGAAAGTACTGGGCAGGGCAGATGGCACTCTGGCGGCGAGTCCCAGGCACTGAACAGGAGCCTGGATGGTGCCATGTAGGGCAGGAGAGGGAAGGTTGCACAGCAACCCGTCAAGGAGACAGGTGGGACAGATGAGGTCCATGCCCCGTGTTTAGATCAGAAACGGGATGGGATGCTGTGAAGAGCAAGGCTTGGCACAGCCTTAAAAGCCAGGTCAGCTTCTGTGTGTACGGCTGGCAGCTGGCGTGTAACCCAGACCTGCAGAGTTATGAAGACACGGTTGTCATGACCTGGACAGATGACGGCAGCCAGGATCAAATCAGTGATGGCTAACGTGCTGGGAAGGAGAGTGGTGGAACATTCTTTGAACACGCTAGTCTTTTTTTCTACAATAGGTTTTTGATAGCTGGATTTGGGGACCCCTGGGAGAAGAGCCAAGGACAATGGCCAGATTTCGGATCTGAGTTGATGGTGGTGCCATTCACCACATTAGGTAGCTGCCTTGTGGGGAGGAGTCGGACCGAGTTCAGCCTTGATCTTCTTAGGTTGGAGCTGCCACCGAGTGTCAATCAGGCATCTGGAGAAAGGTCCCGGATATAGCTCAGCAGTCATGAGCAGAAAGACGGTATTTCTGACCACGGGACTGCATGAACTCATGTAGGAAAATGTAGAGAAAGGGCCCCAAGTCCCGAGACACCAGGAAGGACAACGAGACAGGCAGAGTGTGCTCAGCTGTTTCACAGGTGCCGAGAGGGAGAGTGTCAAGAGGAACAGGGAACCATCGGAAGAGAAGCACCGCCATGGGTCTGGCTACATGGAAATCACTGGTGACCCTGGGGCTTGGTAGTAGACCCAAATCCATTGCAGACAGGAGTGAATGGGGTGTGAGGAGAAGTCTGTCGCAGGGAGGCAGCGGATGGGGTGGTCGGAGTTGCTGGGAGGCAGGGGATGGGGTGGTCGGAGTTGCAAAGAGGACCCCAGCAGAGTTCTGAACCTTGTGGTGGACAAGACTGGGGATACAGGGAGGGGCTGAAGGAGACGAGGGGAGGAGTCACACAGTAGTGGGGAGGGGCTGAAGGAGGCGAGGGGAGGAGTCACACAGTAGTGGGGAGGGGCTGAAGAAGACGAGGGGAGGAGTCACACAGTAGTGGGGAGGCTGCTTTTGGAGGAGGGGCTGGATCTGGGCACAACCGTGAGTAGCTCTGAGGCCTGGGCAGTAGAAAGACAGGCAGACTATTCTCTAAAGACAGCTATTTTCTGACTAAACTACGGGGAGGTCCTTGTCTCGCAGCTGAGAATATAAAGTCGACTTACATATTTCAATCCATGCAAAAGAGGGAAATGGACCTCACACAAACTGAAGGGCTATAAGAACATTATAACCTATGTTCTCCAGTGTTTTAAAATTCGCCCGCGTCGTGAGCCCCATCGCGTTCACTGATCATTCATTCTTGCGTCTTCCGAGGGCTCGCACAATCCACTGATGTTTTCCATAGGGAGGGGCTGACCCTGAGATCATCCACCTCCGCCTCCCACGGCTAGCCGCAGAGGTTGCTTGCTGCTCACTCCCTGGTGATGAGATGATGTACTAACTGAGCAACACTCGCACCACACTGCGTCATGAACACGGATTTTGTTTTGTTCGCACTACAGACCGCCCCTTGGGAACTGCCGCACAGTCCTGGCTTACCTTACACTTGGCATAAGAAGTAAGGAATAGGCACAAGACTGCTCAGTGAGTCAGCGCTGTGATGTGTTTACAGTGAGTCAGCGCTGTGATGTGTTTACAGTGAGTCAGCGCTGTGATGTGTTTACTCTGTGAGTCAGCGCTGTGATGTGTTTACAGTGAGTCAGCGCTGTGATGTGTTTACAGTGAGTCAGCACTGTGATGTGTTTACAGTGAGTCAGCACTGTGATGTGTTTACTCTGTGAGTCAGCGCTGTGATGTGTTTACAGTGAGTCAGCGCTGTGATGTGTTTACAGTGAGTCAGCACTGTGATGTGTTTACTCTGTGAGTCAGCGCTGTGATGTGTTTACAGTGAGTCAGCGCTGTGATGCGTTTACAGTGAGTCAGCGCTGTGATGTGTTTACTCTGTGAGTCAGCGCTGTGATGTTCACTCATGAGTCAGCGCTGTGATGTGTTTACTCTGTGAGTCAGCGCTGTGATGTGTTTACTCTGTGAGTCAGCGCTGTGATGTGTTTACTCTGTGAGTCAGCGCTGTGATGTTCACTCATGAGTCAGCGCTGTGATGTGTTTACAGTGAGTCAGCGCTGTGATGTGTTTACAGTGAGTCAGCACTGTGATGTGTTTACTCTGTGAGTCAGCGCTGTGATGTGTTTACAGTGAGTCAGCGCTGTGATGTGTTTACTCTGTGAGTCAGCGCTGTGATGTTCACTCATGAGTCAGCGCTGTGATGTGTTTACAGTGAGTCAGCGCTGTGATGTGTTTACAGTGAGTCAGCACTGTGATGTGTTTACTCTGTGAGTCAGCGCTGTGATGTGTTTACTCTGTGAGTCAGCGCTGTGATGTGTTTACTCTGTGAGTCAGCGCTGTGATGTGTTTACTCTGTGAGTCAGCGCTGTGATGTGTTTACTCTGTGAGTCAGCGCTGTGATGTGTTTACAGTGAGTCAGCGCTGTGATGTGTTTACAGTGAGTCAGCACTGTGATGTGTTTACAGTGAGTCAGCACTGTGATGTGTTTACTCTGTGAGTCAGCGCTGTGATGTGTTTACTCTGTGAGTCAGCGCTGTGATGTGTTTACAGTGAGTCAGCACTGTGATGTGTTTACTCTGTGAGTCAGCGCTGTGATGTGTTTACAGTGAGTCAGCACTGTGATGTGTTTACAGTGAGTCAGCGCTGTGATGTGTTTACAGTGAGTCAGCGCTGTGATGTGTTCTCAGTGAGTCAGCGCTGTGATGTGTTTACAGTGAGTCAGTGCTGTGATGTGTTTACAGTGAGTCAGCGCTGTGATGTGTTTACTCTGTGAGTCAGCGCTGTGATGTTCACTCATGAGTCAGCGCTGTGATGTGTTTACAGTGAGTCAGCGCTGTGATGTGTTTACTCTGTGAGTCAGCGCTGTGATGTGTTTACAGTGAGTCAGCGCTGTGATGTGTTTGTTCACTCATGAGTCAGCGCTATGATGTGTTTACAGTGAGTCAGCGCTGTGATGTGTTTGTTCACTCGCTGAGTCGGCACTGTGATGTGCTCACTGCCGTGACCCCAGCTGGTGTGCACCCCCCACTGCCTTAACCAAGCTGCATTTGAACAGTGTCCCTTTTAAAAGGATTTATTTTTATTTTGTGGACACCAGTGTTTGTCTGCGTGTGTGTCTGTGTGATGGTGTCCAATTCCATGCAACTAGAGTTGTGGGCTGCCATATGGGTGCTGGGAATTGAACCAGGGTCCTCTGGAAGAGCAGTCAGTGTTCATAACAGTTGAACTATCTCTCCAGCCCCTTGAACAGTATCTTAATGCTTTAAATCAGTGGCCCCTCAGCCCCAACTTCACACTAAAATCACACTGCCTAATTGGTCAGGGCTGAGCTGTGGCCTTGACTAGCTCTTAAGAGCCTGTTCGGTGATTCTAACGGGCAATCCAAGTTCAGATGCCCTGCTCTGTGCAGTTGTGATTGACAGCTGAGGAAAACCAATTCCTTGCACTCACCAACTTCTGGATGCAGGCTCAGCACACTCAGGCCAGATGCAGGCTCAGCACACACTCATGCTCTAGAGCTGATGTGAATTACACTGCCAGGGTATCTGGTCTGGTCACCTTTCACCAAACTCTTACTACTGGAACTGGAGCCCACCGGTCACCAGCATTGGACGAGCTAGGAGCTCGTTAGAAGTGCAGGCTCCAACCACACCCTAATCCACTAAATGAGAAGCCCCGTGTTAGGGAAGTACCCTGGTGAGCCACTCATAGTGAAGTTAGGGAAGCTAAGGGAACTTTGAAGGTAAGCCTAGAGGGGAGAAGCAGAGAAGGTGGTATTTAGTGCCATAATCAGGCCTCGAAGAGCAAGGCATGGTGGGAGGAGACCTATGATACTGTGTGTTGACATCACCTCCAGGCAGCCCACTGCTTCATCTGTTAAGTTCTGCAGGGCTGTGGTTTCAGGCAGACATGTACACAATCACTCAGCCTCTGCCCCTCAGAAGAGCTGCAGAAATCCAAGAAGCCGTCTGCCCTACAGAAAATCTGCAGTCCTCTATAAGCCAAAACTGATACTGTGGCATCTGTCCCCATTTCAGACCCAAGTTTAGGTAACGAATCCAGGAAGCTGTATGGACCCCTGCATGCCAAAGTCATAGCTGTTTCCAAGGCGACATCTGAAACTTTGCTTTTAGCTCAGGGAAAATCAATAAACGTTATACAGCACATTACATTTTCCACTTTTGTTGTAACAACACAGAAAGCCAATAAATGTGTCCACCCAAGGAGGCAAACGATCATGCGGCTGGGCTCTGCTTGTTTCCAGGCTGGGTGGAATATGGTGTCCACCTGCTCTGAGATATGCTGAAAGAGGCAGTCCAAGATCAACATTACCCAGCAGCCCCCAGGGAGGAGCTGTGTGATCTGCTCTCTAGCTCAGAGTCACTGCAGCGGGGTGCTCCTGAAGACATACAGGATGCAACTCATGACAACTGTTAGACTTCAGTGTAAAGACAAAAATGAGGCTTCACAGAAGCAGTGGTCTGTGTGTCTGGTGTCACAGCCATGCGGAGCCAAGGACGAGAGCTCAGGTGAGGCAGCGGGTGGAGCCTGTGATTTACTGACAGTCTCTGCAGCAGGGGAAGATGGGCTGAAATCAAATGCTAATGTGCTCCTGTGTGCCAAGGAAGCAACTATTCCCTGAAATGACAGGAGCCTCAGCTACATTGAGAGTAGTCCTAGCCACAGCCAGGTGAGAATACATCTTTGTGTTAGAGTGCTCTGAAGTCTGGGTACCCTTTTCAACACCTACCCTGCTACAGTTGGAATTCCTGGCGGCATCAAAGCTTATTTCTTTAAGAGAGAAATCAGGGAAGGGCTCAGGATGAAAGGGAAGAATGTGCTCCACAAGGTAGACCAGAAAGCTCACATGTAAGAGAACATCGCTTGCATTTTCTGCCTCTCTCAGTAGTTCACAAAAGCCTGCATCACCAGAGACCATGTGAGGTTCAAGGTTGCTAGGATATCCTGGTAATTCTCAAATTCCCCCTCCACAGGCTAGACCAAGGTGGCACACAGATAAATCAGTGTGGATTTTCTGAATTTCAAAAATTTTGTTTCTTTTTGAGACAGGCTGTCACTGTGTAGCCCAGGCTTCCCACAACTCTCTCCTCTTCTCCCCTCATCTCTTCTCTCTGGATTTCCCTTAAATTATAATAGAAAATTTGCTTAAAAACACAGAACAGTGAACATTTTAATGCTCAGTGTTACAAGGTTGCAGCTAGGACCCCAACAGTTACAGTGTTCCTCATCAGTTATTTCACATTAAGTGCCGTTTCCTAAATTATGAAAGAAAGGAAGGGAGGGAGGAAGGAAAGAAGGAAGGAAGGGAGGGAGGGAGGGAGGGAGGAAGGAAGGAAGGAAGGAAGAGAAAGCAGAAACATTGCTATACTTGATGGGAACACAAGATGAAGCATTATAACTTTATAACCAAATTAAACCTAGCACCTTTAAGATAAATACTAGCGGCCCTTCATAAATATGAATGCACTGAGGGCTGAAACACAGTTCACCAGTACAGTGCAGTACAGTAGCATTTGAGCATCTCATCTGGGCACAGTAGCCTGCAAAATGGACAAAAGTTTGGTTCAGGCTTCTACACTCAGGGCTGAAAAGGAATCTGGCTGGGTCTCGTAGGTGCCACAAGCTTTAGGCCATAGGTGGGAGGGACATCAGTATGTTTGAGTCAGACAGGGTTCTTCTGACAGACAAACTGACAGCATTTTCAGTCCAACCCAGAGCCTTCCAGGCCAGGGGAACGCACGACTACAGGCTTAGGGTGCATCCCTGACTTGACCGCAGCCATTCAGGTATAGTGCCAGAGAAGGGTGAGAAATGGCATCCTAATTCCCCACAGTGGACACTGGCTTTGCAACCAAGGTAATCTAGGGCAGCTCAGTGTAGTGAAAGCAGGGTGTTTGTTTTGGTTTTACATTTACTTATGTGCGTGTGGAGGTCAGAGAGGCACCCGTGAGAGTCAATCCTTTCCTTCAGTCATGTGAGGTCCAGGGACTGAACTCAGGTCATCAGGCTTGGCAGCGAGTGCTGGGGGCCTGTTGGGGCATCTATTGACCGGCTGGCTCGCATCACTTACTCTTAACACACACTGGCGGAAGGGCTTAAGCAGGGGATGTCTGTGTGTTATGCGGTCCTCTTGCCACAATTTACAACATTAAAGAGTAGTCTTCTCCAGTGTGATTCTTATGGAAACTCACAGGGTCACTGTGGTGCTTTAAAGAAAATGGCCCTCAAAGGGAGTGGCACTGTTAGGAGGTGTGGTCTTGTTGGAGGACGTGGGGGCGGGCTTTGCGGTGTCTTTTCTCAGTGTGACAGTCAGTCAATGTGTAGCCAGCACTATGCCTGCATGCTGACGTGCTCCCCGTCGTGCTGCTGCTGAACTGAACCTCCGAAACTGTAAGCCACCATCTCAGTTAAATGTCTTCTTTCTATGAGCTGTCATGGCCATGGTGTCGCTTCACCACAATAAAAGCCCTAACCGAGGCAGTCACCGAGCGTGCTATCTTGTGAACCCATCCATCTTTATAACAAACCCTAACAGGTACAGCCAAACAGAAAGAAACACCGAGAAGCAGGCTCAGCAGGCAACAAGTGAAGTCAAGAAAGCGGTCGGATGCCTTTCTAATCCTTTAGCATTTATCAGCTATCAAAGTCAAAGGTCACTTCCTACCAGGAGATCCCACCTTCTGGTCCCAGGGGCCCACAGAGTCCTCAGCTCTTGACCCTCTCGCCTCGGGCTCTCAAACTGAGGCTTGAGTTTTTGTGCTGTCGTCTCTTTTTTCCTTAAAGAAAACGGGTGCTTTCTTGTTCTGATGCTATTGAAAGTCCTAGCAGATGAGGAAACAGTGATGACAAGGGACAGTCATTGGTCCTGTGTGAGCGTGTGCACAGGTGTGCACACATGCTTGGATGCGGCTGTAGCTTACACATGGAAAACAGCTACGTCTCAGGCTGTTGTACACAGCGCTGCTAAGAGCCATGTTGGAATGAAGTGCACCAGTCTTCTGCAAGAGAAAGCACGCGCTCTTCCGATAAGGCACTACAGTCTTATGACATGTGCGCAAATCCTGAGAAGCACTGAAGAATGGAGCAGAACAAAGAGTGAGCGAGACCAGGAGAAGACAGAGCAAGTCGCGGGGTAACGAGGCTCCAGGCAGCTCGGCTGTTAGGCAGCTCGCTCTGCTGTCGGAGCCCAGTGAGCGGCCTTGGGCTCAGGTTTTGGCTCAGATCCCGAGTGACCACTGAGCGCTGGGGGACTTTCCGTTCTGATTTAGGTTCATTTCATGCACTTAATTCTCACTTCCCTTTCTGAGCTTTAGCCTCTGTCATCTGAAGAACAGGAACGGCAATGCTTACGCCGCAGGCACTTTATAAGAATCAGAAGCAAGCCTGTAAATGAGCGAGCACAGGGTGGCCGACTCAAAAGCAGACGCTCAAGAACGAGAGGCAGCTGGTGGTTTCAGCCATATTGTGAGGAAGAAGAGAAAATTCCAGTGGTGATTGCAAAAGTCTCGCTCAGTGACCACCTACTCACTACACGGGCCGCGCGAGTGTTTAGCTCACTAATCCTGACCAGGCGTTTGCAGAGCAGTGCTGGTTAAACCTTGATCACCCTCCACCTTGTAAAGATAGGGTCTCTCACTGAACTTGGGGTCTGCCATTTTCAGTGGGTCCCCCAGGATCGGCCTGTCTGCCTCCTGCCTCCCACCCTGGTACTGAAATGGTAAGGTCTACCCCACCGCATCTTGCTTGTATGTAGGTGCTGAACTCATGCTTGCACAGCAAGCGTCTGACCCACTGAGCTGTCTCTCCAGCCCTGCACTGAGTTCTTACCCATCGAGGGACAAAGTAAGAGTCCGGAATGTGCCCAGAGCCTAGACTTTTCTTCACACCTGTTTCCAGGAGGAAAGGGAGCTACGGACAAGACAACGTCTTCTCCAAATTCTTCCGTGTTACAGGAAGGCTGGGAGCCATTTAGAACCAGGCAGGATCTTTCTACAAAACCAGACCTCCCATATAGAAGGAGAAAATGAAAGCTCGGTGGGTAGGGCTGCCAGTAACCACAGTACCTGTGCGGCCGGGACAGGAAGAGATGAGGTTAAAGGTCAGCCTGGGTTTCACAGTGAGACCCTGTGCTGGTGAGCCTTCTGCTGCCCTGACAGAAACAGTGAAAGACAGGAAGAATTTTTCTCTGGTTAATGGTTTATGCAGTGGTTCTCGGACCTCTGAACCCTGTGATCCTTTAATCCAGTTCCTCATGCTGTGGTGACCCCCCAGTCATAAAATTATTTTCATTGCTACTTCATAACTGCAATATTTCTATTGTTATGAATCATAATGCAAAGATCTGTGTTTTCTGGTGGTCTCAGGCAATCACTGTGAGAGGTTGAGAACCCCTGGCTTAGGGGGATACAGCCCCTGCCCCCCAGGCACCAAAGGCATGCTCACAGCTATGGCAGTGGCCAGCAGCTGGCCGCATGGCTTCAGCAGTCAGGAAGCGAAGGGCTTATGTAGGAAGCACACCCAGCCTGAACCCCCTCAGCCGTACCTTAGGTCACACATCTGACAGCTGGGCCCACACCCAGAGAGTTCAACCATCTTCCAAGTCAGGACTGCTGGTTGGGAACCAAGCATTCAAACACAGGCCTGCCCACAGGGAACATTCCATATTTAAACTGTAACAGGCCCTGTCTACAAACCAACAGAGGCTGGGCAGGAGAGACAGGTCTGACAGTACAGACCTTGCTGCACAAGTTGGTAAACAGAACCCGCAGAGCTGGAGTGAGGTGGGGACAGGTGTTTAGGGTACACTGCCTCTCCAGCCTTGACTTCTCTGTGATCTCTAGGCTGACTAAAGGCACAGTCAAAAGTGCAAGGTCTACAGGGTCTGGTGGGCCGTTACCGCCTCCCACACTAGCGCCTCCGGAAGAAGCGGAGGGCGGCTGTAGTGGCGGTTCATGAAGGCCCGTGGGGAAGGGGGCTGGTAAAGAGAAGGGGAAGAGAACAACCAGGGGGAATGGCCCCAAACCACTCTGCCAGGCTGGCATGGCCCCAGAGCAATGGTGATGAAGGGAATTTATTACTTTCTGTGTTGTACCTGATTTCAAGGGGTTTTATTACTATGAAATACAAGTCATCTAATGTCCTAGGGAGGGAAGGAGGAAATAAATCCTGCCTGGAGCAGGGCTGGAGGAGATTCTAGGGTTTAAGGACAAACAACGGAGAGTTTCCCACTTGTAGTGGCCATCTATATCCTGAGCATAATGAAGTCGCCCCTCCTGGGAGGGGCTCAAAGCTCTGGTCACAGATGATGACTTCTCTCTGCATCTTCCAGGGAGCTGGCACTTAAGCCTTGCGAAACAAAGGCTTGTTCATCTGCAGCTGAAAAGACGGGAAGGACTGCAGGGCCATGGTGTGGCCATATTTTAGTGAGAGCCCTGAACACGGCAATGGGAACGTTTCCCGCATCTGCCCCAAACAGGAGTGGCGGGACTAGTGACAGGCCAGGTGAGAGTGGAGGGATGGGCTGTGAGGAGGCTCTGGTCTGGCATGGGTGGTTTTCCTTTGGGGTCCTCTCTGGGGAGGAAGAACCCCCTGATCTGATCCTTTGACCTCAGTTGAAGTTTCTCCCCTAAATGAAGTTGGAAAGGAAAAGCATTTCATTGTCAAAGTCCAGGAGAGATGGGGGTTGATGTTCACATTTCAACAGGACAAAAGGAAGGAAAGGAGACAAGGCAGGCCCTGCCAAGGGGCTAAGTTTGTGAATGGTGGGTCCGCAGGAAGAGGAGGATGGGGAGTTTGGGTCCATCTGTGAGTTGCAATAATAGGAAATTAGCCTAGAAACCAACAGCAGAAAAGCCCAAGGTCTTGGGTCTGCTTGAAAAACAGGAACAAAGTTTTCTTGTTTGTTTGGTTTGTGTGTGTGTGTGTTGGGGGGGGCTTCAATATACATGGGCATTTTACCTGTGTGTCTGTGCACCATGAGCATGCAGTGCCTGAGGAGGCCAGAAGAGGGCATCAGATCTCCTGGGAATGGCGTTACAATGGGTTATGAGCCACTGGGAATGGAGCCCTGGCCCTCTGGAGAGCAGTCAACCACTGAGCCATCTCTCCAGCCCCATAATGAGTGTTTTTAAAAGAAAAATGTCAGTGTTTCTAATTCAATATAGGCAGAAAACGAGAAGGGGAGGAGGAGGAGGGAAAAGTGGAGGGAAAGAGGGGGACGGGGGGGGGGTTGGTTGGAGAGCAGGGGGAAATTGCTGTCAACATTAGGGCAAAGTCTCTCTGAAGCACAAGCTTCTGTGACCGAGGAAAGTGAAGGCATCACCGGCAATAACTCATCCTAGAAAGGGAGAAAATCTTGGGTCCAGCAATTGTGCAGAAAGCTGGTGCGGCGTGCAAGCAGCTATTTTCTCGTAATCACGCCGCTGTCATGTAGAGCAGTGCATGAAAAAAGCGTTAGGATAATTTACTGTGGCTTATGAACAATAAATTAACAGGCTGGCTTGCGAGTTTGCATTTCCTGCTAATACAATGCCTCCTGGGGGTCACTGGCAAGGAGGCTGTCAGGTAGACAGTGCCAGCGACAGGCATTTCGCTGTGAGGGCACCAAGTGGCAAAGGGGATGACATCACCAGAGCGTCTGCACTCACAACTGACCTCTGAGTTCAGACAGGGCTTCAAGAGCCCATGCCTAACGTGGAGCAAGCCCAACGTTTCCTCTCTCCCAGACCCAGGAAACACACACTTGTCTTCAAAGCAATTCCTTTGTTTTTGAGAATAAGATCCCCAAATGCCATCCAACCTTGACTGGTGGAAGCCAGGCTCCTCACTGAGGTCATAAATTAGCCATCACTTGCGGAGTTGAAGCCTGGCAGTCTGAGAAGAGGCCCCAGGGTTTTCATGACCTCAGCAAATCATTCCTCTGCTCTCAGGAAGGCAGAACTCAGGGCACGTTGTCCAGATTTTTATGGCTGAGTGTGGTAGCACAAAGTTGTTAATCTCAGCACTTTGGAGGCAGAGGCAGGAGGCTTGCTGCAAGTTTGGAACCAGCTTCAGCTACAGACTGGCTTCTAGATCAGCCAGGGCTACACAAAAGACAAAACAACAAATAAACAAACAAACAAACCAAAACATAAAGAAACCTGGTCAAAACTCTTCTTTCATAAAATCTTGAGTAGGAACACACTATGTAAAAAAGAAACATCAAATACAGCCGGCTGGAAAGAGGGATAGCCTGGGACAAAGCTACAGGGAATACTCTTTTGCTAAGAGCATCTCTGGGCCTCAGAGCCTAGAGGACAGTAATCCCAAATCCCCTGACCCCTCTGTGGAGAGTGAAGTGGTGGAGAAGGGGAAAGCTTGGGGCAAGCAGGTAAATCCGGAAGCCTCCTTGCACTCCCTGTGAACAGACGCCGCCCCACCGCGGTGTCGGGGAAGAGGAGAGGAAAAAGGCACCCCTGCTCTTTTCTTTCACTTTCTGCCCATTCAATTTGATATTGCACCCAGCTGCTGCCGGGGTGGCGGGTGAGTCTGCGGGGAGCCTCAGGGGCCAGAAGAGGCTAATGGAGACTGTGCCCGGGCCAGCTGGTCTACTCAGAGGGTGGGAAGCTGTGGGGGAGGGGTTAGGTGACCGCTTGGTCACTGCTATTATCACTACAGCTGTGGGGAGCAAGACTTGAATTCTAATAAGCGGAGCCCCAAGCGTTCAATACAACTCTGGTTGGTACTGGAGCTTTATCTGGGAAGGAGAGAGGGAGGGAAGGATGGAAAGGAACTCCCACAGTGACTACTGCTGTATGCAGGGGTGCAGGTATCTTGGGGACAATCATAGGCCATTCCTGTCCCCTCAATATAGACACCTGCGAAAATTCGCATACTACAACCTCACACTGCAGTGAACAGCGGTGGATGAGGAAGGTGCCCGTGGGTGGCAGAACAGGTCATTCAATGGCTGGGGACAGTCCCTCTAGGAAGGCAATGGGAAGTTCAGGGAAAGAGCGCCATCTTGTGGCAGGGCTGCTTCTCCCTTGTAGGTGGCACCAAGGCAAGGGCTTCATCCAGCCCACTTCCTTGCTGTCAAAGGGCTTATGACTTGGAATTGCCTCACGACTGAAGAAAGACAAGGGGCATGCCTGTTTCTCAGGTGACGCTCCACAAGCAGACAGAGTGGACAGCTGCTCCTAGTGGGTTGACTGGCTGTGACGGTGAGTTGTTTGGTCTCCCCAAGGGGACACACATGCCCCAAATCGGAGACACCCCGCCTCCCGCCCCTCACAGGCAGCCCAAGTGAGGGGCCCTCCCTGGGCAGGATGTGCCCCGGTAAGGAACAGTCAAGAGGAGGCTTCTGGGTCCTGGAGGCCTAAGGTGTGGTGTCAGAATGCCCGGGTTTCAGAAAACACGTGTTCTGGGACGTGATGTTTCTTATGTCTTTCTCTCTGCTCTACTTCAAGTCCAGACAGAGTAGTGGATTGCAGTGAATTCAGCCGAGATCCAGCAGAGGCCTGGGGAAGGGCAGGGTCCCTCTCAGCTGCCACCGTATCTGCTTCTGCCTATGACTGAGATGTGATCACAGGATAAAGGCACCACTGGGTGTCTGGGAATGACAGGCGACTTAAGGCAGTTTGGAGTGTGAGGACACGCCTGGACTGGAGGGGAGGAGAGGAACTAGCTCCTATTCCAGCAAGGAGCTGCTCCGAGCATAGCGACCTTCGGGGAACTGTTTCCTCCTGCTGAAGAATGCTAGGACAGACGGGAGAGGTGACGGAGACGTGTGGGCCCTCCACCGGGAGAGCCACTTGGTAATGTCAGAGCCTGGGGCTGTGTATGGGGCCCTCAATGGGCAGAGCATTTCCAGACTTCAGGGCCAAGCCATTGCCAATGCTCGCACTCATCCCCACAGAGGACAGGTTCCAGTGCAACAGGGTAGGGTGGGTGAGAAGTCTGTGGCTTTGTCTTCTGTGAACTCTAATGCAAAACGAGCATGGGGAAGCCAGCTGTGGCGGCACGGGCCTGCAAATCTCAGTGTTCTAGAGCAAGAGGACATCAAGTTTAAGGCCAACCTGGGCTACCTGAAGAGACTCTTACCAGACGGCTTACCTGCCTGGCATGTCCAAGGCCCTGGGTTCGATACCTGGCTCTGCCGGGGTGTGGGTGTGGGTGTGGGGAGGGCTGTCAGATCCATGATGCCCCTGAGGTGACTTTTCTTCTGCCAGCTCCTTTGTTCTCAAAGTCCTAGGTGGGATTCTCTATGGAGAACTAAGCTGCACATCTAATCTAAGCCTTTCTTATTTGGACACCAGGAAGGAGAGAGATTCCAAGTCTGCCATGTTTGCCTGGTGAGAGGCGGCAAGAAGCTGACACACATGCACCGGGGACCCCACCTCTGGCTTAAAGAAGTGAGCGGGGGGAGGGTGGTGGTGGTGGTGGGCAGTGGATTCCATCGTGGGCCAGGATTGGCAAGAGGCTGGACCTCCAGTGCTCCCAGTTTTCTGCCTCCTGCCCGGGGCTGAGAGTGGGGCACTGGGTGTGTGGGCTGGGCAGCCTGTCTCCCGGGAGCTCTCTGCTGCAGGCAAGGCAGGCTTGTTACAGGATGCTCAGACTCTGCCCGCCTCTCCTTTGAAGTCCCTGGGTGCTTCTCCTAGAGGGAGAAATCACAGCAGACATCTCTCAGGCCAGCCGGCTGCCTCTGGTACCTGAATGTGTTTTGACTTGGGAACAAAGTACTCCACAAAATGAGTCCCCACATCCAAGCTGGCTTTGAGCTGTGATCTCAAATTAGAACCTTTCAAGTTATTTCACATTTGGCCAAACAGGGTTCTTCCGTTTCTTGTTTATCCCCCTTTTCTTATGAAAAAAATGCCAACCTAAAAGGCTGGGCACCAGTGAGTTCTGAGGCGACCACACCGTAGCTTGCTGGGTGACTGAATCCATCGCTGATTACACCTCCTTCTCTCCGAGTGAGCTGGGCCATGCAGGCACGGGGGATCACACTGGGCCATCCAGAGGTCTATGAGCTTTGCTCCTGGCACCAATGCCGGGCATGCGGCCAAGACAGCCTTTACCATCTGGGGCAGCCACTGCTCAAATCATCAGAGATAAAGAATCAGAGTAGCCGTGCTCAAGCTGTGGGTCCCGACCCCCAAAGTCCTTGGAAAACAGAGATGTTTACATCATGATTCACAACAGTAGCAGAGTTACAGTTATGAAGTAGCATCGAAAATAATTTTATGGTTGGGGGTCAGCACAACACGAGGAACTGCGTTAAAGGGTCACAGAGTAAGGAAGGTTGAGAACCGCTGACTAGAGCCATCTGCTTGCACCTCTTGGGGATAATGCAACAGACAAACACACCAACTCTCTGGAGACGACCCATCCACTGCAAGCAGCCCACCAGCACAGCCCCCTCAGTCCTCTCGGAACCGGGAAGGCCTCACTTTGGTCTCAGAGCTGGCAGCCGGTGCCCTAGATGACTGACAGGTGGGGTATTCTGAGCCCACCTCCGCCTACAGGGACTGCGGGGCTCACCTGGAGCAGCCAGAACTACAGGCACCCCAGAGCAGCAGAGATCTTAAGTCACTAACTCATCTCTGGGTCTTGCAGACTCCACAGCAGCTAAGCATAAAAACATTTGCTGAATGAATACATGAATCTCACAGGCATTTAATTAAACAGCAAACAGCGCTCGTTTGAGTGTCTTTCTTTTCAAAGCCTGATCTCACTGACTGTGTGGTGTTTGCCAGAGGGAATCATGGCCCCACACTTTATTTCTAGAGTACTACTGAAAGAAGGACTTCCAACCGCAGGTCCAGGTCCTCGGACTCAGCAGTGAGGGACTGACTGCCAGTGTGATGTGACAAGTCCTCACTTCACCCCCATTCCGTGATGGACTATACTGCCCTCTTAAAACAGGCTCACAGAGAGTGCCTGTGGTCTCAGATGACGGGGATGTCTTTTTGTGTGTGTTTCTCTTATTGGTTGATGAATAAAGCACTGTTTGGCCAATGAGGCGGGAAGATAGGAGGGGCTAGGAGAGGAGGAGAAGTCTGGGGAAGGTAGGCAGGAGAGCCTGCCAGAACAGTCGCCATGTAGGAGGCAAAGAAGTTGCAGGTCCGGCATTCTCCGGTAAGCCAAGACCACGTGGAAATACACAGGTTAGTAGTTAGATTAATAATTAAGACAGAGCAAGCCAATAAGAAGCCCTAGTCATCGGCCACTAACTTTATAATTAATATAAGTCTCTGTGTGTTCATTTGTGGCTGAAGCGGCAGCAGGGCCTGAAAACTCATGCTTACTTACACTCAGAAGAGACTATGGACAATTGAACAGTGTTAGGACAGTTAAAGAGTATGTGGGGACTTCAGAGGTTGGACTGAATGCCCTTTGAACTAGGAGAGAGGACTGAGCTTAGAGGGACCAGGGACAGAAACTGTGGTTTGGTTGTGAGCCTAGCCTTTAACGGCTGAGCCATCTCTCCAGCCCGAAAACTGTGGTTTTAATATAAAATGTGTATAGGAGGATTGGTGTGTCTAAATACCTGGTGTGTAACCAAAAGGCGGGAACCTTAGGAGGCAGAAACTTCCTGTAGCCAGAGGGTAACTGGGGGTGGGCCTTGTGATTTCACAGCCTGATGTCACTTCCTGCCTCTTCTCTGCTTCATCAGTGCCTCACTCTCCAGCCATGGTGCCTTCTCATCTCAATGCACCATGTCCCCTCAAAGTGTAAGCCCCAGAAAAACCGTCCTTCCCCGCAAGGAAGAGAGCTGCGGGGACAGTGAAGACTACGAATGGAGATTTTAAGTATGCAGAAGCCATAAGCCACAGATTCGGAATTCTAAGTTCATCTTTCAGTCATCCATCCTTTCGACCTTGCCGCTTGCCTGGAATACCCATGGTCACACGATCCACTGTCCCTAATCCACCATTTGGGAAAACTGTTGCCATGAATTTCTGCAACTAGATATGCACAGCGCACAAACCACTTCTAGGCCATGTGGAAGCCTGGATGACAAGAGAATGTCCCAGACACTAAACAGTCCTTTCGGAGAAAGAGAACACTTTTCTGCAACCACACACGGTTGGCCTTCCACACAGTCCCAGCGTTTTAGGAATTCTAGACAGTTTTTATCTTCTTCTCCTCAACTGTGTGTCCACCGGATTCCCTTGAGCCACTACCTGTACAGTTCCCTCACTTGTCTGATGCCCACACTCCCGTTCTCGAAGCCCTTGGGCCAGCAGCCTCCATGCGCTAAGGCATCCACACAGTCTGGGGAGCTCTGTGCAGCTTCCTGCTCAGAGTCTGAGAAATAACGAGCCAGGCGTCTCTGGTAGACATTTCACTTTTCAGTGGTACCTCCCCCTGCCCCTACCCTCCCACTCTTCCCCAGAGCAGCTCTGATGCGCCCTTTGGTAAAGCAGCTGTGTGTGCGGATGCGCAGACTATAGCAACAACGTGGGTGTCTAGATGGTGACGTCTGCCTTGTTCTCCCACTAGACTGCCAACTCTGCAAACAACCGAATTACATCCTTCCCTTTCCATGCAGTTCCCCAGGGCCTGGGTCAGTGCTACTCTGGGCCTCGGAGAGTTCAGGAAAGAGGTAGCAGAGTTCTCGGCACCCGGAAGTGGGAGACTGCTCATGCTCACTAACGAAGATGTTTTGCAAACTTAAGATTTGGATTCAGCATAAGTATGTATGGGAAACAGACAGACCGAGGTGACAGTGACAGACATCAAAGGGCCTGAGAAGGGAAAGAATTAAGATGCAGCCACACGAGGACAAACACACACAGACCTACAAAAGATGCCAACGTATGAGGACCCGCAAGGAACCTTCCTCGCCCAAATAGATCAACATAGTCATCTGCTACAGCAGTGTTTACGGCTTTGTGTTCACAGAGGCCAAATCACATGATAGGAACCCGGGAACACAGGTGTCTTCCAGAATGTGTCCCCTGTCAGTCAGAGGAGTTTACCAGTGCAGGGTTTCAAATGCACAACCTTCAGAATGGTCCACGCAACCCTTGACGGAGCCACCATGGCTTTTCCTTCCTCATGATCACCTCCTCATGAAGCCTGACCTTGACGATGGGGTCACTCAGATGCTGTCTTCACCCCACGAGGGAAGCGGGGCCGTGTGTAGAAGGGGTCACGCATGAGGGTCTGCACAAATCCTGCCATCCACCAAGGTGTCACTGCCTCAGTCAGAAAGGGACCAACGATCTCTGCCTAGCTCCCTTACTGAAACAGGGCTCCTCTGTAGCCAAGGATACCTGGTTCTGCTGGGAGACAGCAGTAAATGCCAACAGCCTCCTTCCAGCATATCTCTAGGGGGCAACTAGGCTAGAAAGACAAATTCCTTCCCATGCAGCAATTGTTTTGATTTCTCAACTTCAAAAATGACCGTAAAAGTATCAGAATCATCTTTCTGTTAGACTGTAAGGCAATCTGAACCGATTAATTAGACAAGACCCCTGGCTTCAAATGACAGAGGCCCAGGCTTGAGGCCCAGCCCCGGCATGTACTCGACCTGCCTGAGCTTTTAGCAGCCTGTGTTTGCTCATCATCAGATGGGGCGTAGAGCAGAAAAGGCACGTCACAGGGACCAAAGGACACAGTGGTGAGAGTCTGGCACGTAGCTCGCCAGCTCTCAGAGTTAACTGGCCATTGTTAACGGGAGGTATTTCCAAACACAGCTGAGAACACGCAGACACTGGAGAGCAACTGAACAATCCAATAGTGTCACGACACATGAGCCTTAAATCCTGGACACTTTATTCATTGTCGTAATTTATTTAGGGTGACTTTATACCTAAATCTAAGAGTTATGGCAGACTAATACTAGGTGTACTTCCTTAAAAATATTAAATCTGGCTATTACACAGAGAGACCCTATCTCACACAAAAACAAAACAAAACAAAAAACAAAGAAGAGAGAAATTGAATTTGTTATCATGCTGAAGCCTTATAGTTCCATGAAGTATGATCAATACCACTTCCTAGTCTATTCTATTCAGATTTTCATTATTTTAAATCCACTGTGTGTGTGCCCCCCCCCACACCACACACATGAGAGCAGGTAGGCGGAGACTGGAGGCAAAGGATTCCCCTGTAGCTGGAGTAACGGGCGGTTGTGAGCTACCCGACATAAGTGTGGGAACCAAACTCAGGTCCTCTTAAGAGCAGTGTGTGATCTCAGCCACTGAGCCAACTCTTCAATCCCATTTTATTATTTTTGAGATGCAGCGTTTTTGTTTTGTTTTGTTTGTTTGTATTTTGTTTTTCAAGTCAGGGTTTTTCTGTAGCTTTGGAGCCTGTACTGGAACTCACTCTGTAGACCAGGCTGAGCTTGAACTCACAGAGATCCACCTGCCTCTGCCTCCTGAGTGCTGGGATTAAAGGTGGGCGCCACCAACGAGATGTAGTTTTATGTAGCCAAGGTTGGCCTTGACTCACTGTATAGCACAGGGTGGCCTTGAACTCTCAAGTCTCTTGTTTGGACCTCCTGAGTGATGGGATACAGGTGTGACACCACACCTGCTTTATGTGGTATTGCGGATCCAACCCCAGATACTAGGCATGCTGCACAAGCAACTGTGCAGGCTGAGTTCGGGGCAGCTGAAGTGCCATGCATGAGTGACAGGTCCTCTGATGGTGGGAGGCTGGGTTTAAGTGAGAGGTGAGGAGGTTGGGGAAAGCTTTTCACAGTTCCGCTTGTCCACACCCGCTCACTGCTGGCATCAGGACACTAACGGATTTAAAAGGCCTCCACCACAGCACACGATACATAGCGCAGCTAGGTAGCTTTTACTATACCACGAGGAAAAATCAAATTATGTGAAACATGTGCTTCACACGACAGGGAGAAGGGGAAAGGTGGGTGACCTTTCCTGTGAGGGGTGGGTTGCCAGGGAGTGCTGATCTACGCTGCAATGAAAAATAAGCAATGCAGCGATGCTTAAAAATGAAAAGGAAGAATTAAAACACTGTCACTTCCTGGATGACTTTCCCATGAAGCTTTCTATTTTATTCAGACCCAGTGCTTTCATTTTTACTGTTTGATTTTTTTAATAGATAGGATTTTGTTGTGTTGTGCAGTCTCAATCCTCCTGTCTCAGCCTGCTGAGTAGCTGGGATTACAGGTGTGTACCGCTGTGTCTGATCGCTGCTTGCCTGAGTTTCAGTGCGGTCCCGAGTATGGAGTAACCCTTGACTTACTCTGCCTGTGGTGTAGCCTTTGTACGTTTGGCCTCCTCTGCTGCTTTGAAAGGGCTCATAAGCGATTTCCTTGGATATTTTGGAGAGATGGGCATTAAAAGCAAAGATGCCAAAGTACTTAAAGGGTGCGGGGGGGGGGGGGGAGGCTCTGAGTGGCCTTTTTGGCACAGGCAGCCACCCGAAGGGTTTCCAGATCCTTCCTTGGCCAGAGTTGAGGCTGGCAACAGAAACAGCATGTGCTCAGCAATGGGCCTGTTTTCAGCCACCGCCACTGACAGCTCCCCGTTTATAACCTCAGAGCATTGCTTCCAGAAGTTAGATTTTGTTTTATGTCTAGCCATACCATATTCTCTAGGCTCCATAAAAAGCTGCTTTCCAAGTCCCCAGATGAAGCTTACAGAATCTGACTACTTGAAACGCAGTTAAGGCAAATTTGAAAAGATCCTAAAACAGGCATTTCAAATTGATAAAAACATAACAATGGTATCTTCAAACTACCCTTGATTTCTGGTTTTGTGACTAGGGAAAATCCTCCAGGAACTATGAAAGTGGGCCCTTTTGTGAGAGCTCACACTCACCATGGCCCACAGGCAGTATGTGGACAATGGAGAGGTAACTACACTGGAAATAGGGGTGACCTTGCCTCTGGAGACTGGGCTGGCCAGCTTTAACAAACAGAGGTAGAAAAGAGTCAATTGTATTTGAATTTCAGAGTAAACACACACACACACACACACACACACACACACACACACACACACACTTTCTTACTGAATGCTCCCATTGAAAACCTATCTGTTACAAGCAATTCAAGTATACCAGTGTGTCTCAATGCTAACACCTCTACCCTGGCCCCTGCCCCTGTGAACTTTGGGGCACATGGGAGATAGAGATGTGTGGGGATTTTAAGGGATAGCCTAGGACTGTCACAGGATGAATGGCATGGCATGGCCATCCCTCCTTCCCACCTGTTCCACAACTCTTCTCTGGGGAGGCTCCATGGTTCTGGCCACCCCTTCTCTTTAGAAATAAAGTATTCTCTCATCGCTCTACTCCCTTTGGGCCAACCTCCACTCCCCACAGCAAACTCCCAAGCCTACTCCTCCTGATGGTTGCGGCAAGGAAACAGGAAGCTATGCCGCTGTAAACTTGGGAGCACTGGTCTGCTTTGACATGCTATTGTTTTGGACAGGTTTGGAAGGGGCTCTGGAATGGAAGTCCCCCTTGCCTCCCCGTTCTCCGGCTCCCTGCCGCCATTTTCTCATAGAACTCCTCCCCCACCCATCTATTCAAGATGTCAAGAAACACATCAGTTGAAGTCGGGCATTGGTGGCGCACACCTTTAATCCCAGCACTCAGGAGGCAGAGACAGGTGGGTCTCTGTGAGTTCGAGGCCAGTCTGGTCTACAGATCGAAACACATCAGTTGAAACTTCAAGACCAGAGAGAAACCAGGGCTGAAGCTGGATGCTAGACTTCAATGGCAGAGGGTTTTAGGAAGCCCAGGACACTGCCCTGATTCTGGAAATGGAAGGCCAGCCTCCCCACACCCCTCCAAGATAGACCTCTGGTTCCTGGTCTTTAGCAACAAAGCCCTCTAACCACACAGATGTCATGTACAGAAGTCATAAAACGGGGTAGAGATGGCTCTTGCTTTCAGACTTCCAAGAGCGTCTTACAGCCAGACACTTACAGCTTAGCTATAAAGGCATGGGAAAATGAGAGAAACATTGACACAGCAATAAATGAGGGGTGAGCCTGAGATGGCGCCACAATGCCATCTGTTACCATTTGGTGCAGAGAAAGGGAATTTTTGAAGGCATTTCACTTAACTTTGCAGTGTGACATCTGATTATTTCAACTCCTTCTATTTCCCCTTTTCCCCTTAAATCTAAGATGGGCGGGGAGGGAGTGGGTGAGTCTAATGTGGAGTATAGCTCCATGGCAGTGGATGATCTGGACCTAGGCAAGCAAAGGTCACTACTGGCCTTAATGAGATGCCTCCCACCTGCACGTCCACTCCCAAAAAACTAATATGTGTTACCTTCCAGAGCAAGGCACCGGGGTGGGCTGGACGTCCAGATAAGGTTGTGTAAGCATTCGAGATACTCAGAACCCTCGAGTTTGAATCCAGGGAAGCAGCGATAGGCGATCACAGCACCCACGGGGAAGGATGTCTGGAACTCCGAGATGTTCACATAGCCATTGGAAGAGGCCAGAGGTCTCAGGCAGCCTGCGAAACACCAAAGGAAAAGACGAAAGGTCTCCCCCGGGCTGCCTTTGCACTCTCTAGGACTGTCCCTTGGCCGGAAGCCTTGGGCTATGTGGAGACAGATGCTTGCTGGTATATTTGAAATGGTGCCACCAGGGTCAGATACAGGGTTAGCGGGGAAGAGGGGGGAGGCTGGTGGTACACGGATCAGCACATATGCAGGCAGGGAAGCTGTCCCGAATGGAACCTCAGCATCCCTTGAGGGGCTTTTACAAACTCCTGGTGTCCAGGAGAGCCTGGGGGTCACAACATGGTTATGAAGCTCCCCAAGTCATTTACGGTGACATTGGGGATGAGGGCCACTGAGGTGCTCTAGGAGGAAACAGACATTACGATGGCTAGGGGTCTGTGACTTGGGCAGGTTCTGTTCCAAACTCAAGTCACAGGCCAGAATCCTGCTTGGGCTGGTACTGCTATATTTCTGGATGTCTAGTTTTAAGTGAAATAGGTTAGGAGTCTTAAAGTGTGTCCAAGCTTGAGAATTCCCCAGAGGGCTTGATAGACAGACTCCAGGTCTGTCTCAGTGGGTCTCTGTGGAGTCCAAGGATTGCTAATGGCCAGATGGGAGGGAGGACCCTATGGGAAGCACACACACACAGACTTACGATGGCTCTGTACTCCAAACAGAACAAGTCGTGTGCTGTCAGAGGACAAATGGGAAGCTGGACCCTGGGTTCCTACTTGTAAATCACTGCCTGCTTTCGTATCTTGAAGACCGTGTCATTCCTAATGGCACGGAATTCTGTGTGCACCATTCCTGCTGCCACAGGATGGTAGTGAATCTAGTCAGGTCACTGGAGTGCATAATGATGACATTATGGTGGTATTCTTGCAGGGGCAAGCATGTGTTTGAAGCAAATGACGTATAATGAGAACACCCACTTTCCTGTTGAGTTGCCAAGCCCAGGGCTTGTACTCCATGCCCAACGGCCGATGAGCAAGCCCTCCTTCAGAGCTGGTTTTCTTAGACACTGCTTGAGGGGCTCTCTCAGCAGGTTGTGAGGGAAGGTAAGAGAGGCACCAGGGTGCATAACTTAGGGACAAACACAGTCGCTCACACTTGCAACTGTGTGGAACCTACCTCACTGCTGTGCCTGAGGCCATGCAGGTCCACAATCTGAACAGGCCCTGACCCAGAGCCAGTCAGAGTGTTTCTAGACCATCCCCACACCCCCTCAGAGGAACAGAAATCAGCATCTTTTTACTCCATCTCATGGTTTTCTCAATTCCTGCTACTTCAGTGTGTGTGTGTGTGTGTGTGTGTATAGTGTGTGTATGTGTGTATATGAGTATATGTATGTACGTATATATCTGTATATGTGTGCACATGTGTGTATGTGTGTGTGTATGTGTGTGTATATGAGTATAAGTATGTATGCATCTGTATATGTGTGCACATGTGTGTATGTGTGTGTGTCTGCGTGGGGGCTGAAGACTGATGTCAGGGGTCTTCTATTGTTTTTTCTCTTGCTCCCTCCCTTCCTGCCTCCATCCCTCCCTTCGTCCCTCTCTCTTTATCTCTCTTTCATTTTTTTTTGAGATATGGTTGCTCTGTGTGGCCTTAGCTGTCCTGGAACTCACTCTGCCAGGCTGGCCTTGAACTCAGAGAGATCCGCCTGCCTCTGCCTCGAGTGCCAGGATTAAAGGCGTGCGCCACCACCACCTGGCTTCTTTTGAGACAGAATCTTCACTGTACCAGGGGATCACTGTCTCGGCTTGGCTGGCTGACCTAGAGATCGATGGCCCTGTCTCTGTACCCTAGCACTGCGGTATAGACGCTTGCCACCATGCCAAGCCCAGTTTCTGTGGTCCTGGAGATCCTATCTCTTACTGTCCTGCTTGCAGGTACTTTACCTGTGTTAGAAACTCTTAGATGGTTTTTACTTGTCCTGAGCTAAAAACTGGTAATGTTTACAGCAAAATGTGGAGAGTCGGAGAGAGGAGTGAAAACCAAGAAGAAATGGAATCAGCAGTTGAGAAACAGCAGCTAAACCCATTAACAGGAACAAAAGGAAGTCGTGGGATGCTTACACGGTTCAGGTGGCTGACACGTGCTGACCCTGCACTCCTTCCCGGGACGGGGTTCCAGCTACAAGATGCTGGTGGGGAGATGCTGGTCTTCCCCAAATCACAACTGATTCTGCCCCACAGTGAGCAGGACTTGAAATCACTCTCCAAAACCTAAAGTAGCCGCCTCCTACCCCCAAAAGGCTTCTGAGCAGCCCGCCCTTCACTTCACCTGAGGAGAAGGCAGGAGCTCTAATTTGTACTGCTAATCAGCACTGAGAGGGAAAGATACACTATGCTCACTCTTGGTTGGAGACAGCCCATCCTAAATATAACAGCGGGAAACAGGCTTCCACTCAATAGTTCGATGGGATTTCCATTTGCACTTCTGGTAATAGAGAGATGCCTACTGGAGTTTCAGCCCCTGGATCTATAGGTGCAAATAAAGGTTCTAGAGTGAAATGTCACTCTTAAGAGCCAATTACAGTCCACCAGGGGGCTCGGAGAGGTGCCAGGCTGTCTGCAGCTACTTAGGACCCTCCTTCCCGTGTTGTGCCAGCTGGGTGGCCAGAGGGCTGCTGGTGCGGGGGCAGCTGGCAGGACTGTCTCCAGAAGCAAAAGCATACAGGATGGGCTGGGGCCGCAGCACAGCCAGGGCTCCTGCTCGGTGGGATGGAGGGCTCTGAGCAGTGATGGTGTAGGACGGGGCCTGTGGCGTTTGAAGAGGCATATCCTAGTGTAACCAGGTGCAGGCCCATCATCCCAGCTACTTGGGAGACTGATGCCTCCCAAGAGGGTCACGGGTTCAAGGCCTTTCTGGGTTACGGAGTGAGTGTAGGACTCTGTTCGGGGAATTTAGTGAGGCCATTCTGTCAAAATTAGGAGTAAAGAGAAGCAGGGCACTGACCTAGCCTGTGTGAAACCCTAGCTTCAAATCCTAGTAACACCACCAAATAAAAAGGGAAACAAAAGGAATAGGCATTTGGTTCTCTTATTGCTGACCTAGAAAAGTCACGTCTTGAGCAGAATTTGAGAAAGGGAGAGGGACCCAGATTGGCCAGACAGAGCAACAGAGAGGCACGTATCCGAACTCTTTAAAATAATACCCCAAAAGGCCATGGGGAAGAATTCCTAAGGAACACAGTGCATTTAAGCAGTAAAGGGGAAACTAGAAAGGACGAGAGGCCCCAGAGAAAGGGTGTGGAGAAAACAGGGCTGCAGGGAGTGGCTGGAGTCAGAGGTGATTTTCCTCACCCGGGACTCCAGCCCTGGAATGGATTTGTCCCTGGACTGAGTCTGTGGCTAATGATGCTTATTTGCATGGGCAGCCCAACCCCGGCGCCAGCTGCTTGTTTTACAGACAGTCTCTGAACAGATAAATAAAACCCACGTCTCTTTTAGGGCAGGCTAGTGACCCAAGCCACAGGGCAGGGGATGTGACAGTGGCTGGGCTCCCCTGGCTTCCCAGCTCTGAACCCTTTGTTCCTTCTCGGGGCCGAGACTCTCATGTAGGGAAACAATTTATTTCTGACGATGGGGAGCACAAAGCAATGCCAGGTGTGATTTCCAGGCACAAAGTTAGCATTCATCTCAACTGGAACATGCCAGGGCACATCTGAATGCCTCCCTTCTCCCTCCGACTATGAATTATGCATTGGCTTTTTGGTCCTTTAGACCAAGTCACATGTCAAAAAATAAAATCAGAATTAATGTGAACTCAAGGGCTTATTTTCAAAAACAGGTCCCTCTGTATATGGTGGCTGGGGCAGGTTTTAAAAATGAGAAAGGATAAAAGTTTACTGTGTGGTTTGGAAGTATTTGGATGTAATTATCTTTCTGTTTTTCATGCGTTATTAAAAGGGATAACATTATGTAGAGAAAATAGTCCCTGTACGATGGGTTCACTATATTCTCACCACCACTGAAGTATTACACCCTGCAACTTCCATTAAGTAGACAACAATTCATCTGTATGTTCACAGGCCAGTTAGGAAGCCTCCAAATTCTTTTAAATTTATTGTTATTGTTGTTATTATTGTGGGGGGCACACACATGTATGTATGCATGCACTTGGACACACATGTATGTGTGTATGCGTGTGGGCACACATGTGCAAGCCAGAGTGCCTGTGGTGGTTGGTTCTTTCCTACCTTCAACTAGGACATTCCAGAGACCAAATTCAGGCTGGCAAGCGAGCGCCTCCTGCTTAGTCCCTCCACTAGCCCAGTTCTCTCCATTCTTAAACCACTTTTATAGTTTTCTATGGAAAGGGTATGTATGCTGCCCAACATACTAAGGAAAAAGGCCTCTCCTGTCCAGACTGGGAAACCTGGAGCTGAGTCACCATAAGGAGTGATGAAACTCTAAGAGAAGTCACAGAAAGACAGGGAGGACCTAGGTGGGGTGACTGTATTTTTCTGACCTAATGTCTGTTGCTGTGTGACAAGACCATGCACATTTTGCAATGAAGTCACCACAAGTACAGTTGACAACAGCGGCTCCCATCTCATACCTTGACAGATGGGCAAGTTATCCCATGTCCCATCATCACGACATAACGAAACCATGTTGTATAGGTCAGGGTACCGGATCTTGAATCCCTCATGACAGGTGATGATTAACTTTTCTCCGTGTCTATATGTCTTGTTATGAATCTCAGCATCTTCTATCTGGGGGATGCGGCAGTCTGCAATAAAAGATGAATATTACTTTTCTTGCAATGTAAAACAGTCAACAGCTTTACAACGAAGTTCTTATTTTCAGCCCTGGTCTCAAACTACACAACAAACAGATACATGGTACCTCACCTGCCACCAAACGCTGGTGAAAATGACAAGCTCACAGCATGTGTCACAAAACTAACAGAAAGAGGAACCCAGTGTGTAGGAACCACCTCACAAAACAACTTTATTTGCTGCCTACAACACTTTCCTATCTGTGGTAGTTTGAATGTAATTGGCCCCCATCAGCTCATAGGGAGTAGCACTATTAGGAGGTGTGGCCTTGCTGGAGTAGGTGTGGTCTTGTTGGAGGAAGTGTGTCACCTTTGGGGCTGGCTTTGAGGTCTCCTATGCTCAAGCAATGTCAAGTGTGAACTCAGTTCACTTCCTGCTGCCTGTGGATCAAGATGTGGAACTCTCAGCTCCTTCTCCAGCATCATGTCTGCCTGCACGCTGCCATGATGACAATGGACTAAGCCTCTAAAACTGCAAGTGAGCCACCCAAATTAAATGTTTCCTTTATAAAAGTTGCTGTGGTCATGGTGCCTCTTCACAGCAACTGAAACTGTAAGATACTACCAGACGGTTGGTCTTCTGAATAACACTGGAAATGAATGAAGAGCTGGCTGTGTTTTTGGACAGGATCTAACATGGTGTAGCCTGTCATGTGTTGGTTGCCGCGGCCACCCAGGCATGGTGCGGTGCCTGGCCTCAGCCTGATGTGCAGAACAGCATGGAGGCTGCGCTGCCTCTGTGTTTGCTACCGACACTTCCAATCTACAGGTTTGCTCTTCAAAGGGCGCCAGACCAGCACATACTGTGGACAACCTCCCAGGGTTCAGGACGTCTGGGCATGCGATGCCCTCACATGGAGTGGCTGAGACCAAGTGAAAAGGACAGCGGAAGGGAGAAACAGACAAAGGTTAAAGGGGCAGTGAGGGCATGCAGCAAAATGACGAAACACAGCAAAGAGGGCAAGGGGAGTGTCTGCTTCTGGTCCTATCTGCTCACACAACTCACCGTAGAAACAAACCACAGCGCTCCTCACTGCCAAGCTGGCACTCAGCTCATGCTACCTCTGAGCACCTCACAGAGTTGCCGCTTTCAGTCATACTGACCACTGTGCGTGTGTTTTTACCATCGCTCTCTGTTAAATGTTTCTGTTTTTGTTTATTTTATTTTAGTGTTGGGGATAGAAGCCAGGACACCGAGACTGCTGGGTAGATGTCCTATCTCAAGGCTTTGCTGCCAGCCCTGATAAACGCTCTGATCTTAGATGCACATAGGTTTATATGCATGGCCTGGAGATGGGTTACACTCCAAATTTCTGAATTCTTAATATTTTTGAAAACAAGGCAAAAATCTAAGAGGAGTGCTTTTCCTATCAGAACCTTTCTCCAGAAATTCTCCAATGTGCTAAGGGATCTTTGGCTTCTTAGCTGCTCCCCAGAGTCTACTGAATGCACGAAGTGGCTGTTCATCAAGATGCTTCAGCTTGGAATTGCCAGCTCTGAGGTCCCGAGCCCTGGGAGCCCTGGCACAGGTAGGAAGGGAGGACTTCACAGTGGCTGGCAGCTGATACTCTACAAAGGGCCCATCGAGGACATGACAGGGTTGGCACTAGTTTCTCTAGAAGCAGCATGAGGCAGGACACAGCAGATTCCAGAAATCAGGGCATGCGCAATGGAGAAGACTCAGACAAGAAGCCCCCTTGAGAGAGAGAGCAGAGGGCATTCACTGTAGATCATGCAGGTGCATCCTTATCTTTGCCACCGCTAACTTGAGAGCAAGACCCACCCACGTCACTTCGAAACAAGTGACACAGGTCGTCCCTAGCATCTTCCCACTCCCAGAACCATTCAAGCTCCCAGCAAAGGACTGCAGGGAGGAGGTGCTGTCTAAAGTTCCACCAAGAACCCCGGGAGCTCACAGTCCTCTGAGCCCAGCCAGGGGGCTTTGAGCACACCCGGGTGCCCCCTACGGTCTCTGCTGGAGAGCTGTCTACTGGCTTCTGTTTTGCCTCTCATTCACATTAGACCAGGCTGTGGAAAAGAGTGCTCTAACTATTCAAGTTAAACAGACAGTTTCTGAGTTAAAATAGCCTAATTTGCTCCAAATCAACCCCAGAATAATCACAAGGTAACTGACAATTCTCTGCACACCAGTGCTGCCGTCTTCTTAATGGGAAATGTGAATTATGTTTTTCTCAATGGCACTAGGCAGAAATTATTCACAGCAAGTAAAAACACATTTATCAAGGCATCTGTCTGTAAAATCTTGGTGTAAATAGTTTTTGAGGTGATAATGTATATGTCAAAGCAACCATGCCTTCATGGACTTTAAATGTCTTTAAGAATTAGCTAGAAGAGTCTGGAGGTGGCCAGTTTGGGGAGTAAAGTCTATGGACAGAGTGTCCACTTGGACATCACAGCCAGGTTGACGCTGTCTGGTCAGAGGGAGAAGCCCCCAGGTTTTTCTTCCAAGATTAATGTGGGATGATTCACATAGGTTTGGTGTGCTGCAGTGTGTATGTGTGTTGATAATACTCTGGTCAAAAAGAGACTGTGACATACTAACACTTCACTACACGGGAGAACCACATAGCAGTAAGGCTTTGGAGTTCAGGTCCCACTAAAGCAGAGCAAACAGGCTACAGCACGCTCTAGGGCCAAGGGGAAAGCTAGTCCAAACCAGCTCTGACAGACCTTCAACTTCAGCAGCACACAGAGTCATCACAACCACTCTGATCGTTCATGAGCACTACGTGGCAAGGTAAGATGTTGCCTGGAGTAAGTATCTGCCCCTATGAGCTTCAGTGATGGTAAAACAACCATCGACCTCATTTCTAGCAAAGGATCAGGACCTTGAGGATCTGAAATATACGTGTAATCGTCATCAATGCTGGAGTTAGCTTCACAGAGGAATACCGACATTCCTCAGCTTACACAGGAGCCATACCCAGAATAGTTCACTGAAAACTGAAAACATTAAAAGCTGAAAATGGGACTGGGAGAGGGCTCAATCAGCAACATGCTTGCAAGCCTGAAGACCTGAGTTCAATTCCTAGAACCCACAACAGCAGCAGCAGCAGCAGCAATAGTGTAGGCAAAGTGACGTGGTGTACATTTACAACCCTAGAGGGCAGAGACAAGCGGATCCCTAGGGCTCGTTCACCAGGCAGTCTAGCCTAATGGGTGAACTCTAAGCCAATGACAGGCCCTGTCTCAAAAGACCAGGTGGATGGCACTCCTGAAGGATGGCGTTCCAGGCTGTCCCCAGCTTCCACATGCCTGTGCACACACATGTATTGCATCCCACCCCCACCACATGCATGCACACACAACCTACTGAACGTTCCCAGCTCAGCTACCCAGGGCAGGGCAGAGTGTGGGTCACCTTCCTCACTATCTAGAAGCTGGAGCCTGCAGCCATAGATCAGCATCCAAACGGGATTCCCTGCCGTGTATCACTGACCCAGGAAAGCACAACATCCAAAATGTGAAGTAAGGGTTCTACTGAGTGTGCGTCGCTTTCCGCATCTCGGTGAAGCCAAAACATCATTAAGTCGAGTCGTTGTTGAGTCTGGGGATGATCCTCACACAATTTCCTAGGCCACGGAGTCATCCACTCAGAAGAGAAAAAAATCAGCAAGCCACTTCAAACCCACCATTAGCAAAGACTAGATGTGTCTGCCAATATCTGTTTCCATCACACGGAACCCGGCCAGCAGTTAGAACTTAGGCTGGCGAGTCATAAGCGAGCACTTCCAGGGTGCAGCCCGAGGGGTACCAAAGGGTCGCACTCAGAAAAGCCACATCTCGCCGTCCAGCTACTGCTGTACCGTGAGCCTATTAAAGATGGAGATTCAGGGTAACAGACAAGTACAAGAAGGACAGGAAGATCCTAAGGCAGTGCTGCACAGTCACACCGGGTGCAGACGAATTATTAGACTAGTCGGCGGGGGACAGTCCCAGGGGGTGGGCAGGCGCAGGAAGAGTCAAACATTTTTTCAAGATGTTGGGTATATGTAAAATTCATAACCATTCCAGGGAACATGAATGTATGATGTATAGATACATGGGAGCCTTATAATTCACGTTATTATGTTTAAGGCTCCAAATGTCTTGCTGTAAATAATTTGACTTACATTCCCACGAATCGGCATTTGTAAGTCTTACTTAATCATCCTGCTGTTCATGCATTCACTCAGTGACTACTGAGCCCACACTCTAGGTCTATGTATCGTAGGTGTGGAGGACAGAGAAGAAGTCACCATTTCCACTCTTACAGCACCTGCATGGGGGAGGCTTCTAACCGCAAAATTAAGAGACAAATGAACTAGAAAATAACAGACAAATCTCACTACTGCGATGAGCTCATAATATGGTGATAAGATAGGGAGTGACTTGGGGACTCATTTAATTCGAGCAGACAGGCGAGGGGCCTCTGAGGAAATGACATTTATTAAGTTGAGACCTGAATGACAGCACAGATCCAATTACATGTGGATCTGGGAGATTTCAGGCAGAACGGTTAGGTTAGCACAAAGGCCAGAAAGGAGCTTGGGGTCCTAAAACACACCAGAGAAGACCTGTGTGTTTGGAAGACAGCAGCCAACAGGAGGAAGGAAGGACTGGACCACATGGGCCCTGATTAGGACAGGGAGTGGGGTTTTAGTTTAGTATTATGGGACACTATTAGAACCTAAGCATGTAGAAGGGTCTAGATTATATTCTCAAAAGGTTTGTCTTGTGTGCAGTGAAGGATGAACCTTGACCAAACGTATGGTCTTGTCCTCAGGTCTGGGAGGTACCCTCTAAGCTCCTGGAGTGTACCTCAAATACCCATGCTCACCTGGTGGTATTAACACACTATGTAGTGTGATTTGGGACACCAAATACCAGATTAGCTTCTTGGTGGAGTGTGGAGACCAATTTCAGCCCACAGTAGTCAACTGTATCTATATTAAAGAACCCCAATAAAACCCTGGACACTAGTAACATTAGTGAGTCTCCCTGATTGCTGATACCATATACCACTGTTGAAGGACAGGGGCTGTCCCCACAGCTCTGCTGGGGGCTTGTGGCTTCACTCCTGGATCTTACCCTACATACCTTTTCCCTTGGGGGATTTTTTTTCCTATTTTATTTTTTTATTTAAATTAGAAACAAGTTTGTTTTACATGTCAATCCCAGTTCCCTCTCCCTCCCCTCCTCCCCTGCCCCCACCAACCTCCTATCCTATCCCTTTCTGCTCCCCAGGGAGGGCGAGGCCTTCCATGGGGGATCTTTGGAGAGCTGTTATATCAATTGGAGCAGGGTCTAGGCCCTCCCCCCTTGGGGGATTTTAACCCGTGTGTCCCTGTTGTAATACACTTATCCATGAGGATCATAGCTTTTCTAAGTTATGTGAGTTTGACTGAATTATTGAATTTGAAAGTGGCCTTGGAGACCCCCAGATATGCAGTGTCAGACTGAGGGAGGCTATAAGGCCCTGAACTTTGTACCACTGGATGGTATTTTAATTTGCAATCTACTGGCATCCATTAGTGTCTCTGTTTCCTTCAGTACAACTCAGAGTGACCACCCTGACTACTGGCTTATTCAGGAGCAGGCTGCAGAGGCTGGACGGAATCAGCCCAGGAAAGTGATGTCATTATAGACAACCAGCATGGAGCAAGGGAAGGGAGAGGTGGCAGCTATTGCGGACAGAAGGCAGGGGGTGCTGCTGAGAAAAGAGGTGCCAGCCTGTGCGTGGCTGCGCTTCTTAGCAGGGTTGGTTCTGGCTGTTTCTTTCCCCTATAAAGGACACTGACTTTGATGAAACCTGATATAAGAACAGGAGCCTTGTGGCTCTATGTGAATTCTACTGTGGAATCATTAGGTCCCTAAGAAACACACACAGACAGACAGACAGACACATATACACACATGCACACACACACACACACACACATACAGAGGAGGGCTCAAAACAGTTATGGCAAGCACACTCTTTGTGTTTTAAAAAAAAAGGACTTTATTTTCTTTTTTGAGACAGGATCTTGCTACATAGCTGAGCTTAAGGTACTTTTTTGTGTGTATATATATATATATCTGTATATGTATATATTTTAAAAAGGACTTTATTTTCTTTTTTGAGACAGATTCTTGCTACATTGCTGATCTTAAGGTACTTATTTTTGTACTTTTATACTTACAACTTAAGTGGTGAATTTCTGTGAGTACTAGCTGTCCATTCAGCAGGGTGAGACTGTTATCCATTACATATTCTGGAGGATGTATGTAACATTCACAAAGACTGATCACATGGGAAATTCAGTGTCCAGAAATAGCAGGTGATTGAAATTACTGAGCATGTATTTGGGCCACAGTGAAAATAAGACAGAAATGAATTGTTAAAAAAACTCCTATGTTGGAAACTGAGTAGTATCTTCCTAAATAACCCATGGGTCCGATAAAACAACAACATAAAAACAGAAAATGTTTGCATGGAGTAGCAATGGAAATTTGCATATTGTAATGTATTCTATGCAGATAAATCTATGGCTATATATTTCTCTTTAAGCTTAAACACACAGAAAGCCCAGCATGGTTGCTCACACATGCCAATAATCCCAGCACTCAGGAGGCAGAGGCAGGCTGGCCCGGAACTCTACGAGTTTGAGGTTAGTCAGTTAGGGCCACATAGTGAGACTCAAGAAACAAAAGAATATCTAAGTACACGTAGAAAAATGAAATGTTTAAAAAAGTCAAGAACACACACCTTAGAGCTGACTAAGTGGAATTTGCTGATCGGTTGTTCAAGTTTTCTATGTTAGCTGTGTTTTTATTGCAGCTGTGGGCTTGTGCTTAAAGTTCTATTGAATTTTGCTTTATAAATATTAAGGCATGTTACTGGGTATACATGAATTCACGGTTTTCCTTTAGAACTAAAATGAAGATTTCTTAAATGGTACAGAAAATGGATTGATTTAAGGTGATTGAACTTTAAAAAAAAGTACAAGGAAATACATTAAATAAAAGAGTAGATGATAGAGGGCTTTAATGAAGCTAAGAAAGACCAGGCAGACCAAGTATTGGTCCTTTGAAGTCACAACTAACCGTCACTGACAGGGTTTATCATGAACTACATAGTGCACCTGACCATTTAAGGATAAAAAGATAACACTCGGGAAACAGAGGCAGGTGGATCTCTGTGAGTTCTAGGCCAGCCTGGTCTACTGAACGAGTTTCAGGACAGCCTCCAAAGCCACAGAGAAACCCTGTCTTGAAAAGCAACAACAACAAAGATATGGCATTGGCATAGCCTACATTTAAAAAAAATTAAAAGACAGAAAAACAAAGCCTGAAGTCAAAACATTTGAGAACTTAGATGAAGTCAAATTCTTCACGCAGGGTAAGAAATACTATCATTTAGGGACATCGCCAAGTAACACTTATATAAAACATTAAGCAAATCCAGTTTAAATCAGAAAGGCTTCCCACAATGCATACTCCAGACCCAGGATACTTCTCCGTGAATTCTCTGAATATGTGGGTGCAGCAATCTCACTCACACCCTGTGTGAACAAGGTGAACTCTCCTACAGGGCACCGGCATGTTCACGGGGCAGTCTCCCTTGATTATTATACAAGAGGAAAGAATGCCAGAGACGGGAAAAACAGTCAATTCAACCCGCCTCAGCAACACAATGCAGAAGTTAAGATAACACATCGGTGAACAGAACATTTAACGATCAACCAATGTGACTTGAACACCTAACAGAATAAAGGAAAAAATTGCCATCTTATTAGATGTGAAAATGCCATACGTGATAAAATTCCACACCTACTCATATGAAAAGGAGAAAAATTCTTAATAAGCTAGGAAGTAAACAGAATACTGCAATTTAATAAGGGATATTATAGTAAAAGCATGTGCTATAAAAATCTAGAGGCCAGCAATTTGAGATTGGGTCCCCGAATGGAATTCTCACTCCTAATACTTAGGTTGGATGCCCCACTGGGTTCCCTGACTGATGTAGGACCCAAATAAAAGTAAAGTGGAAAGAATTAGCTAGAAATATAGAAAAGCTTTAGTATTCATGACCATGCCATGTGGTCAGCAGGGCTGCAGTCATGAACTCAGAATCACATATGGCACACGACGGACAGACCAACGGAACAGACGCTGATCCAGGACGTCCATCTCCTGGCATAGGTGGCCACGGGAAGCAGTGGGGACATTCATTCCAGTGAACAGTGCTACATGCGTTGCATACAAACCAAGTCCAAGAGGGATGGCTAGAGGGCTAAATAAGAAGGTGAGACAGAGGCTCTGTGATTACAGAAGAAAATGCCTTTGCAATATCATAATACAGAAACATTTCTGAAATTTTTATTTTCTTTTTAAATTGGTGTGTGTGTGTGTGTGTGTGTGTGTGTGTGTGTGTGTGTGTGTGTGTGTGTGTGTGTGTGTGCAGGGGCCTGTGGAGGCCAGAAGGGAACATCAGATCCCCCTGGAGCTGGAGTTACAGGCAGTTGGGAGCTACCTAACATGGATGGTGGGAATCAAACTTGGGTCTTCTGGAAGAGCCTTCTCTCCAGCCCTGTGAAAACATTTTTTAAACTGACAAAGAAAACTCCCACATAATTTTAGCATAAGGAAAAAGACTGATAAATCTGACCACATTCAAGTTAAAATATTTTGTGCGTCACACTGATAATAAGAGAGTAAAACCTTAAGCCACAGAACAACTTTGTAGCACCTGTAACCAACAAAGGACTAGGATCTAGTGTGTATAAAATCTCCCAAAAAATCAATACGGAAAAGACAACGCATCGATAAATGGTTAATCGAATTAAGCAGGCACTTCACAGGAGAGAATCACAAGCTAGCCAATAAACACAGAAAGCTCCTCAACTTTATTATTCACTGGGGAAATGGACATTAAAGGTGAGAGACTCGGGGAGTGGTGGGGTATGCCTGCAAAACCAGAACCTAGGAGGCTGAGCATGCGTGCCCTGCTCGGTATGACACTGTCTCAAAAACAAATCCACCACCCAACCAAGATCCAAGAGACAGCTCCCAATGACCAACCCACCACAAAGTTAGAGGGAGCACTACATGTCTTCCAGATAGCGAACCTATTGCTAACACTGAGGGGTATATCCTGTTTGTGGGAATATCAACTGGTACAACCACTTGAGAAAACTAGCAATGCCTATTAACACTGGATAAATGCATACCACATACCTCAGCAGCTCTATTCTCTGGTACAGAGCCAGCAGAAATAGATTATCGTTCTTCATCAATAGGCCTGTTCAGATACGCTCACTGCAGCCTATTTATAACAGAAGACAATTGGAAAACTCTAAAATGTCCACCAAAATAAATATTCAAATGATGGCATGTCCGTATATTAGAAAACCACGAAACAATGGAAATGATCCAACTGTGGCGTTGTGCATGTATTTCATACACATGAAATTAGTCAGATCTAAAGCAATGCTTACCCTGTAATTCCATGTACATAAACTCCAAAACCGGGCAAAAGGACAGTAAACTTGAAATAGCATCGTGCTTAGAAACAGCACATGCTTTGGGGTTTGGGGGTGACCATCTTGAGAAATGACTTCTACCTCTCAGAGGGAGGGGGAGAGTGGGAATGGACTTCCGGGGACAACTGGGGACACCAGCGGCGTCCTATTTCTTCTTCCCTGGATGATGGTGATACCGGTGCTATCTTGTGAGTGTTCACTGAGCTCTTTGTGCCATGAACTTTCCTATACACACTATATTTTGCAAATTCGAACGAAGTCATAAGGACGGCAAAATGAGCCCAGCAGCGCAATCCACTGACAATGCTGCCCCCTTCCCTACCTCGCCCAGGGCTGCTGCAGGTGGAACCACTTAGCGGAGTCTAGGGATGACTGCGTCTGTGCACCGGGACAAAGCACTGAAATTCCCCAAAGCATAAGGCTTTAATTGTTTGCCAGAAAACTTCAAGAAGGCAAGCTGACCTCTTGGTATAAATTACAGAAGTTGGTGCAGTTTCATCATAGAGGTACACTGTGATTTTTTTTGCTTCATATGTATGTATATGTATGCACACATATATGTTGAGTATGCATACACACATGCATGCATGTGAGGATAGAGGTTAACTTATGGTGTTCCCTTCTATTGCTCTCCACATTATACATTGTCATCGTTATTATTGTTATTATTTTTATTATTGTTTTTGAGACTGAGTCTGTCACAGACCCTGGGGGTTATTTATTCAGCGACAGGGTTTGCCAGCAAGCCCTCGGATCCATTTGTCTCTTCCTCCACAGTGCTGGGATTACAAGCACAAGTCACCTGCTTTTCACATGGGTGCCGGGGATCCAAACTCAAGCCTTGCAGCAGGCATTTTGTTCACAGAACCATCTCCCCAGCCCTTTCTGCTTCTCTTGGTAAACAAAGGCTTACTTATTTTATCTTTAAAGAAACTTGAGATCAGTTTTCACTTTCTGGAAAGTAGCCTCATCTGTAGAAAGGAAGGACAGGAAGCACTGGGTGGACCAAAGCAGGCGCAGGTGTGTTAAAGACCATTTCATGCCAGGCAGGGGCTCTGTTTCTGGTGGTTCCGAGTACACCAGTCTCACGGCCTTACGCATGCTGGGTGGGCAATCTGCCTCCTGAGTTACTTCTCCTGGCCAAGAATGGGGTTCGAAGGCAGTTCTCACAGACTGATGACTGACAGAACGTCTTTACTTACAGACAGCAGACCCAGGGCAAGCCTCTCAAGGAGTACCCGAGGCACAGCTGGAGAATCACCTACATGTTCAATCAATTTAGATTCCAGCCTGAACGAAGCTTGGGGCGTGGTGCCTGGAAATGTGCATTTTTCATGCCTCTGGGACAATAAAAGGCTAAGATGAACTGTCTGAGAAGAAACCCAAGACCAGTGCAGGTGACCAAGGAGACGGAAGACATTGGTCAGAACAAAAATGCTGGCTGTGTTAATGGTCCAGCAGCTGTGTTAGCCAGGTGAAATTGGACTCTAAAATGAACAGGTCTGCACTAAGAGGTTTTTGCTTTGCAGATCCAGTAGGGGCTCTGAGGGGGTCTCTATTGCTGCTAACGGGACTCAGAAAATGGTGCCTGGGGAGCCTGGGTCAGCCGCAAACCCCTCCATACTGGGTACACAGTGATGGGTCTGAAAGGACATCCCTGGGGACTAGCCCTACATTTTTCATAAGTAACCAACCTAATTCTGGGTTGTTGCAGGTGTGAGCATATGAAGAATTATTGCTTGGGGGAGGTGGATTCCCAGTCAAGGTCACTACCTGTCACCATATGACCTGACAGGGATCTGAACGCAAGCTGGTGCTGTGACCTCATTTACCTGGCAATTCTGTGATTCAAAGCCACCCTCCACCCCATCCTAGTCCCACTTGTAGGGTGGGAATGTATCGTTCACAGACAAGAGAATACCAGAATGTGGGCACAGCTGGTTAAGGAGCAATGCGGCCCTGATGGAGACTTCCCCTCGGCACTCAGGGCTTGGTGAGGACACTGAACCCTTGCCTGTGGCTAACTGGCTGTCATCTCAACACAAGGGTAAGCGATGGTTCTGCCACTCATCTTTACTAGATCAGCCCCAGTCCCACCTAACCTTATTTCTTCTAGAATTTCTTTTTTCCCCTTTCAAGTCATGTCTGCATTTAACATAAGAAATTATTCAAGAACAAAAACCAAACTCACATGGAAATGACAGGGGAGAGTGCATGGGCAATGGTGACTTCTGTCAGCATCAGCAAAAGGGAGACTTGACAGTGGCCTTGGGGACAAGCAGGGGCAGCCCTCTGCACACTCCTACCTTAGATGATGAAAACACAAGTGTACCTTAGGGGAAGACGTGGAAATACTCGCTCTCGGGGTCAGAGGCTGTGGCTCTCGGTAACTCGTGTCTAAAGCAACACGGAAGGAATTTTAGGAGATAGAAAACGCACCTGAGAAGAAAAGGACGCTAAATAAAACATTTTTAGGGCTTCCATCTGTTTCGGCGAGGCTCCTGGAGGTGGAAGACAGCCCAACTTAATATATGAGTAGCCATAAAAAGGAATAAGACTCCCCTGCTTTTGAAAAATGCCTGCACCCCACACTCTCGATGAAAAAAGGGGCTGGCTGCCAACTCTACTGCCAGCTTTAGCTTGTGAGTCAAGTTGGATCTTTCAATTAAAAATTTATAATGTAATAATAATACTTAAACTCACATCGCACCCTTCCCCCAGGAAGCTGAAAGAATCTTCTTAATGTCAAATTATTCATCTTTTATAGCAATCCTGGTCAGGCCTTTGGGAGCCAAAATATTCTAGTAAGTATTTTAAAAAACGTGCCTCATGAATGAATTATTTCCTTTTTCTTTTTTGGCATGCTGAAAGGAACTTAGACAAAGAGGGTTAAACATGCAGTCATGGCAAACCGGGCTCATTTTGAGGACATCTTTCCTACATTCTAACCAACCTTTGAGCTATGACCAGGCAACCGGGTAAAGGGGGCATAGAGTAGAAATCACGAACGGGAGGGATTCCGGCCTGCCTGGGGAACTTTCAGAAATGCCCCTGTGATGTTTCCATCTGGAGGGAAACTTCCATTGTACTGGAGTTACCGAAACTGGAGTTCCTTGGAATGGTCCCCAGCTATGTTGGTTTTGTTTATTGTTTTGTTTTTGTTCTTGAAGCTCTCCAGGTGATCTGGGAGGCAGCCTGGGCTGCACACCTCCAGACAGAGCACAGGACTGGAAGTCACTGGGACAGTGACCCATCCACTCCCAGCTTGCTTGCTGGGCACAGTGTATAGCTAACTTACCAATGCTCGCACAGGCCTCTGTCTGACAAACTGACACTCTGATCACAAGAATGGTCTCCAAGGGACTCTGCTAAACACTACAGGATGTAAGTTCCCTCTCTTCCCTCACACGAAGCTGTAGACCACTACATCCCCGACATTCCCAAGTAAGACTCCTAGTACTTCTAAAGGAGACAGTCACCTGGGACATTTCCAGTTTTCTTTGTGAGAATAGACTCCTTGGCCCTGCCCCTAGCTCTAGTGAGGGAGGTCGCATAGGTATTTACAACAGGTTCTGAGCCAGGGATTCTTGGTCCCACTTTAGAAGCCAGTGCTCTGTAGGAACTGGTACTTACCAAGGATGCTGATGGGGGTGAGGCCTTTCTATGGGGTGTGGCCCTATCATCCCCACCTGCAGTGGCCAGGTGGGCAGAGTGAGCTGAGTGTCCTGGAAGGCACAGAGCTGATCTGGGTAGTGGCAGGGTTCCCTGGAGAATCCAGCTCCTCTGAGCTTCTGAATTCTCATCCGGAAAACGAACGCCAGAGCCGCCACGCTGGGCTAGTGTACTCACTGACGAATACAGCGTGCATCCTGCATAGCACCCCGCTACTGACGAACACTCAGTATCCAGCACCCATCGAAGAAGATACTGTGTATTCAGCACCCACTGAAGAGAACACAGTGAACCCAGGACAGCACCTGGCCATTGAAGAGCACACTATGCGTCTAACTCAGCACCCAGTGACCACCGGACACGCCTCCTTACAATAGTGCAGTCTCTTTGGGGAAAAGGAGAGCAAAGGATCTGCATCAGAACAGGCCTGTAAGCCAGAGATGGGCAGAGTGCAGGAGTGTGTGTGGGACACTGCTTTGTGTCTAGCGACTGGGGGTGGAGGTAGATTCTGGACTGATGGCTGGCTGTCATTGTTCATCTTTGTAAACGTTCCCAAAGCGCATGATCTGAACTTGGTAACGTCATTCACAACCCTATAGATAGCCCAGACCTGACTGAACTCACATTCTTAATTGTGGCAAAGCAACGATAAGGTGACCAGAGGTACAGAGGGCAGACATGCTCTGTGTGAGAGGCTCCAAGTGACTGGAACCACCTTGCACTCGAACCCCAAACATTAGTCCACATCAAAGCCAGCATTACCCCAAAGAGCTCAGTGTGACTATTCACAGGGACACCTATGAGAACACCGATCACCCCCAGGCCACCTGTGGAAGGCTGGTGGGGAGCCTCAGAGGCAGGAGGCTGCAGAAGACCACTGCCCCTGTCTAACAAGAACGTGGAGGAAGCGGGAGTTGCCCGAACCCCGGGTCCCCCTTTCACACCTCAGAGATGAGAGCTGGCTACTCAGATAGGCAGACTGCGAACATACAGCAGCATCTCAACACACCTGCAGGGTGTAACAGCACACCACCTGCCGTGGCGTCTTCCAGACTGAGAGATCCCTGCCTTTGAAGTCACCAGAACAGGAATGAGGTTGCTCTCTAAGGAACAAAACTCTGGAGGAGCCCGGGAAATGGTGGTTCATTGTTAAGAGCACCAAGGGCTCTTGCAAAGGACCCAGGTTGGATTCCCAGCAGCACACAATGTCTCACAGTCACTCATCTGTAACTGAAGTTCCAGGAGAGCTGACCTTTCTTCCCGCCTCACAGGGCACTGCACACACATGTCAAACAGACATACCAGACATACGTGCAATCCCAACACAAAATAATTTTTACAAAATGTCCCAGTGTCACACACTCCTTCCAGACAGTGGCCCCAATTGTCACCTTGAGCTTTGTTCCTGAAATAGCAGTGAAGGTTGTTTTGGGCAGGAGGCTGTGGTGATGCTGGGGGCAGAGGGTTCTGGGTAGGCAGTACTTTGGGGTTGCATTTCCTGTGTGGTTTAAGCAATGTTTTCCTACTCCTCTTCAGCTGGGAGGGGCTGGCTGGTCAACAGGAGAGGAATCGCTGCCCGGAAAAGTCTTTCTCTCAGACAGGTCACCTGAAACAAGGGGTGCTCTGTGGAGGGACATGGAAGGTCTCCTAGAGCATCCTGTTGGGATTAAGAGGAGTGCCACTGTCCTCATAAACCATCTGGGCACTTGCTAGGGAGGACACACTAGAACAAGCCGTCCAAGCTGTCTGCCAGAGCTGGGGGACTCCAGGGTCATGGACACACTTTTTCTTCTTACTATGTATTTATTAGAAACTGACATGAAATGTATTGGCCAAGGAGGCCAGGGGCTGTTCTCCAAATGCTCAAGGAAGCTGGCTGGGTAGGGAATGGAAAGTTCCCCTCCCCCCACTGAGGAGAGCTTGCTAAGGAAGAATCAAACAGTAATTTCATGAAACTTTAAGCTTGCAGTGCTCAAGTGTCTACTTCCCAGAGCAGCTACTCCACATAGGGGCATTTAAAGGAGAAAAGACTACACCCGAAGACGCTCTGAGGACACCCCGAACCAACCCAGATGATGACGGTCCTGCTAGGAATTTCTGACTTTAAAAGCTTCATAAACACCCTTCCTAGGGCCAAGACGACTAAGAGACTTCGGGGCTGTGCAGTGCTGGCTCACAGTCTAAGGGAGACTTGAAAATGCAGGAACTAACTGGCTGCAACTGATGATTAAGTTCTCTGAAACGCAAAGGCAAAACCCTTGTCTAGCTGGAATAACCAATGTATAAGGGTGACCTGTAGCCCAGCAGTAGCAGATGCTTCATCAAGGACAAGTTTCCAGTAATGCTCACCATCAGCGGACCTGGAAAGTGTTCATAGCGTGGAGAGGAACCCAGGTGATTTTACTTTAGTTCCTTGGGTATTTTACTTTTAAAATACACCTCTAGAGTACAGTGTAAGGAGGTGTGGATCCGAGGGCCTGCCCCCAAGGACTTTTGCCTGGTTTGTTGCACAGGTAATCATGTCAACACTTCTGCAGAAACAATGCAGCTGGTAGGCACCAGGAGTCAAGGGGGCTCAATGGTTTAGACTCTGCTTCTCAGCCCAGACGTGGTGGTGCACGTTTGTGCTCCCAGCACTTCTGGGGTGCAGGCAGGAGGATCAAAAGTTCGAGGCTATCCTTGGCTACATAGCAAATTCCAGGCCAGCCTGGGATACAGTAGACCCTGTCTCAAACAAACAAATGCTTGTTAGACAGAGCTGGCAAGCAGGGTAAAGGACTAGGAGAGCAGTGTGTGTGGGGGTCACAGTGATGAACCCCCCTCCCACCCCCCGAGGCAGGCCAGATCTGGTCCATCTGTCACTAAACCCGAATGGGAAGCCAGGGATCTCTTTCCTTCTCAGAGGCTTGGTGTCTCTGTCTGCCAAACAGTGCTTAAATTAGGAGACTCCCATGAGTCCCTCCAACTCCAACTTGGATTGTGTCACTCACTGTCACAATGTGCTGCTCTTATGCCTGATTAGAGTGGGCTTTTTCGACACAATAAAGGTCAGTCACAGCCCTGTCAAGGAAACGCATACTGGCTTGGCGTGACAGGGCAGGTAGAAGCCATGTTTACACCGCAGGTAGAAGCCATGTTTACACCGCAGGTAGAAGCCATGTTTACACTGCAAACATGGAAGCGTGGATGAATGTCTAGAACAGCAAGCTTACAAAGCACATGATTTGGGAGAACGGGCACTGTACCCACCAGCCCCTCTCCCCTCCCTGGCACTCTCTGAAGCCCTCATTTCTCTACATGGACATACGGACTGGCTGACCGCAGATAAAATACAGATGCTACTCCACATCCAGACGGACTTTGAGGAAGAAAGCCCCTACAGAGCTGAGGCCGTTTACTTCTATCTCACTGTGTCCTCTTGTGCCCCAGAAAGGCTCTCTGCAACAGTGAGCCCTGGACGATGGAGAAGCTGCCTTAGTTGCCCTGAGGGCTGTCCTTCAGCAAGTCTGTTTCTCCACCTCCTCTGTCTTGCTGGCTTTCTGTAGAGCTGAAGCAATCCCTACTGGTCCCCAAAAAGTTAGGGTTACCTTCAGTTCCGTTACTTCCTCATAAGCTGTGTGACCTTGAGGAGGTGAGTGAGCCTCTCTGAGTCTCAGCCACCCTAACAGGAAACGAGAACGTACTCTCATCTCATAGGCTAGTTATGCCTGCCAAAGGGTGATTCTGAAATAAACCACCACTATCTCCACGACAAAACTTTCTCAGCCTTCCTGCAAGGGCAGCAAATTAATCCGCCAGCTCTTATTAACCACCCACCACAAACGTGAAGCCCTCGGCCTGTTATTTACAAAGCAGGGAAAAAAATCTCCACCGTGTATTCAGGGACTGGGCTCAGTCCCTGAATAAAGGGCCAGGGAGATGACTCAGTGTCAGAGTGCTAATCTAGCACACCTGAGGTCCTGGGCTCAATCCCTGGACCCCACCCCCAATAAACAAAGATCACCAAGGACATCAACAATGACCTTTTCCACCAGTGAGGCCCAACAGCCACCTCTGCACGAAAACTTCCCAAAGATCAGTGGTGCCTCCACTGAGTTGAAATAAACATACCACTATACCTAAGCCGGTGGTCTGTTCTTCCCAGCATTCACAAACACGGCTGAACACTCACCACCATGACCAGTATAGAGATCTGGACTGTCCTTTAGAGTCAAGGTCTGGTTTCGGGTGGTAGGATAGGAGTGCTGAGTCTAGACATGAGACAGCACTTCATGCTGTACCTTCTCCACGTGTCTTGGCGCTGGAGAAGCCCCCAACCAAGGAGATTGCTCAACAGCTGGAATTATCTCCGCAGCACACAGGCACTGGCACTCACTTTAAAGATTCTAAACTGCTTTTGTTTTGCCCCAAGAAGATGAAACGAGAGAAGGCCTTCATTTCTGGACAACGTTTTGGGCCTTTGTTCTCCTTTGTCCTCTCATACTCCTGGGTACAGGGCTTCTCAGGCCACGGGCTTTGGCAGGGTGTGCAGACATGAACAAATTAAACCTCTAGTTCAACAGAATTTCACAGGGAGCACAGCTCACACAGGACCCATGCAAGAGGGAATAGTGAATTTATTAGCAGGGACTTTAAGAGGAAGACACCAATTCTTGCTCACACTTCCCAATCTCCATAAGAAAAGGCATAATAAAAAGTGCTTGTCAGATTAAATCAGTCTAAAAGTTTCATAAAGCGGGGCTGGAGAGATGACTCAGTGGGGAAGAGCACACACTGCTCATGGGGGCCTGAGTTCCGTTCCCTGCACCCATGTTGGCGGGTTGGCCTGTAACTCCAACTCCAGGGGATCCAACACCTCTGACCTTCACATACGTATCCTCACTCACAGACACATATGCACATCTGCAATTTTTTAAAGTTTCATTAAGGAAATACACATTATTACATCACAGTGATCCTTTATATCTTATCATAAAATCTTCCTCCCCAAATAACCTCAATAACGAAGAGAAACGGAAGCCGGCTCCTAACCAGCTCAAATATTAGCGGAGCAGAAACAGGGCAGGCTTGTGCCTCCTGGAGGTTACAGGTTTGAGTTAATTTCCGATCTGTGCCTATTCCAACTTCAGCCTCACTGATCCTGGGAGAGTCATAATCAATCTCTTAGCACTCCAATTAATTAAACAATTCATTTTTCATAACTCTAAACATTGTCTACAGAGCAAAAATAAAACAAAGCAAAATGAAACAAGGGAGCACGAGAGAGGGCCGCAGTCAGCAGCCGTAGGCGAGCTGCCGGAAGCCCAGGAGCGTTTCTGCATTAGCAATAGATTCAGGGTCACTGCTAGAAAGGGCGGACACCTGTGCCAACCCACAGTCCCTGTCGCAGCTCCTTCTTGAAGGAGTCACACCAAACACTGGGCGTAAAAGCAGTAGCTGACTTGATTCTGGGTCACTTCCTACCTTTTATATCAATCACCAACTTCTGCACAAAAAAAATATTTCCTGCCTCTCCACCGAGGACCATGGGAGACAGTGCTGAGCTGGGAGCCTGATATCAAAGGGCCGTGTGTAACCTGAGTGCTCTGTCGCCCCAGTCAGAATGGTGATAAACTGAATGGCGACAATCGTAACTGACAGAGGAAGGGCACCGTGCAAACTCGTCTTGTAGACTAGGCCAGCCCTGGGACAGACGCCTCCCGAGCATCCCGCCCTCATCCCCGCCCGCCTGGCACACCCCTGGCTCCGCAGAGGAGCGGGCCCTTTACCTTCTTGTATGCAGACGGTTTTGTCGCTTGGGACCCAGCCTAGGGTCCCATTAAAATATCTCATACACAGTCTCTTTGTAGAGCCCTTCAGCCTGAATCCGTCTTGGCAGTGAAATCGGGCTACAGCATTTTCAAAGAAGACTCCTCCACTGGGGGTCCTGAAGCCATTCTCTGGAACGCCTGGGTCACCACACACGTCAACGTCATCCAACCCTACATTGACACAGAGAGAAAGTGCCTTGAATACTTCTCCAGGAACTGTATTTCTGTGCCTTGGGCTACCCCAACCTTATGAACGAAACTAAGAGTCTAAACCTGTTAGTTTTCATTCCATTGGTTAGGAGAGGCCAAGGAGGAGGGAGATACAGCTTCTACCTGCATAATGTCCCAAATGTGCCCTCAATGGGGAGGCACGGAAATGCCCAAGGTCCAAACAGACATCTGCTATAAAGTAAGGAAAGCCAACCCACAGATCCTCACTGAGCAGGTATTGGGAACCAGCATGCATAACTCCATGGAGATGGAGATGGTGTGCCCATCTTCAGCTCCCAGTACAGCCCGCTGGGACTTCTCAGATGTGGAGGACAGCGCATAGTCCCGGGCTCCTGGAAACTCACCTGCTTCCAGATGCTGCCTGGATGCTGAACTCATGAGGTAGCCACTTCTCTTTAGCACCCCGTATTGCTAAAGGTCCCCAGCTATCGGTGACACCCATCACCCTGTGTGCTTGTGTGAGACTCACGCTCCCTCCCCACTGGCCTTCACTGTGCTATGAGCCTCTCAGCATGGGAGGTACAGTCCAAAACTCAGTGTCAGGCTCCCTCTGTGCAGAGATGATGGGGAGCAGTAACTCCCCATCAGTAAGAGATGATGGAGTTACAGGGAGGGGCAACTAAGAAGGAAGGCAGTGGCGGGGGCAGCATCCCCAATTACAGTCCTGAAGCATGAGCAAGTGGGGTACTGCATCAGAGCAACTGTTGGTCCAGGCACCAACAGTCCTGTCCTGAGGAGGGTACTGGAAAGTTGTCACGGGATTGCTTCAAGTCTGCATGTTCAGATCATCAGGTGCTTCCGGGGTGAAGGGAGTCATGAGTCATGACTTCCTTAAGTCTGGAAGGACGCACATTCCCATGGTAGGTCCTTTGAAAAGGACATTCTGATGGAGTCAGTCTCTCTCTAACTGTGTCAGAACGGGGCCCATGTGTGACAGCGGGAGCCGCAGAAGGCGTGAGGAGTGTACTATCCCAGAGGATGGGGACGCCTCTGGAAGGCCTCCAGCTGAGTCCCGTGGACACGCCAGCCAGAAAGGAAGGTGGGCATGGCAGGCGCAGGCCAAGAGCATCCAAGGCTAAAGACAGAGGACACTGTGACCACTACCTGGACACCGGACGGGACAAGGTGAAACTTGTCTGCTGATGTCTAAAGAGGGAACACTGGCAGTAAGTGTGGTCTTCTCTCTCAGGAGGTCCAGTGTGAACAGAACACAGGGAAGTAGCTTCCCTGGAAAGAGGGTTAAGCAGAGTTTTTACTATCGTTGTATTAAAATGTTAAGATAAAGCCAGTCACAGTGGCTGGAGCCTGTGATCCCAGCACTCTAGAGGCTACTCAGGGGAGATTACTGTGAGCTTGAGGCCAGCCTGAGTTACGTAGGAAGTTCCAGGTCACCTTGATGCACAATAAGAGGCTGCCCTTACTAAAAAAATTTTTTTAAGCAACGGAGATCTAAGAATCTTCACACAACAAAGAAACACAGTGGAGAATAGGGTGGCTGAGGGGGACATTCCAGTAAGCTGCTGCTACCCAGACATGGGCAGAGAGGAGACCTAAACCCAGAGGTGCAGGGGATACTTACCTTCCACTGAAACAGAAGGGAGGTCTTGCCACACCCTTGACTGAAGGAAGGACATTTCTCATAATTCAAGCATTCTCAGGATATACACAGGAAGCCCCTTTTCCCATCAGGGTAGCCTGGGCTCACCCCTCAAGGTTTTCCTTGCTGTGACCAGAACTGCTAGACTACTTATCTGCATCCTTGTCTGGTCTGTGAAAGCCTAAGCAGGGCAATCAACCTTCCTCATCTCCTCGGCATCCAGCGCTGTGTGTTGTGTGTGGTGACCATTTCCACAAGCACATTAGTGACAGATGATCAGCCAGGTAGATGTAGAGATGGGTGGTTAGATGTGTGCATGGGCAAATGGATGGATGGGTACATGAATAAGGAGGCAGATGGACAGGTCAACTGGTGGATGGGTAGGCAGATGTGTGAATGGATGGACATGCATAAGTGGATGGATGGATGGATGGATGAGTAGATGGAGAGGTGAACAGGTCTGTGGATGGGTAGATTGATAGATACGTGTATAAATGGATAAACATATGAGTGGGTGGATAGATGGGTAGATAGATGAATGGATGTGTGGGTAAAGGGTGGTATGAATGGATGGAGAGAATTTTGTAACAACTATTCTGCTAGACCCATTAGATAACCATCCCTCCCCACCACCACGCAGGACCACCAGTGGCCAGGAGCCCATGCACGTCACAGACAGGTGTGACATCCTTTCCTGCCGCACTCTCTCTCACTTTCCTGTAGACTATGATCCTTAATCCTGGTTTCATTTTTTTTTCTTTTCAGGAAACATTGTAGCTCTGGCTGGCCTCAAACCCACAGATATTTGCCTGCTTCTGCCTCCCGAGTGTGGGATTAAAGGTGTATGCCACCATTCACAGCTCCTTAGTTTTCTGCAACCCCAATGTCTTTGGGCTCTTCTTCAACACAGGGACAGGGCAGGTCCATGCTGCACCTTGCCTGGGTCATCTGTGCTCCCCTAATACATGGTTTTTAGTTTGTCACCCTTGCTACCAAGCATCAGCACTGCTAACTTTGGAGGTCCTCCATCTTGCCACACCTTGTCTTTAGCCACAAAGCTGTTCTCCTCCAGAGAAGGTGAGACTAGTCAAGGGAGGGCTGAAGACTCATCAGACAAGATGACTTAATCTATCAGGAAAATCACTGGGCTAATCAAAAAATGACGAGAACTTCATGAAAATTACGACGGGAAGATGAGAGACCTTCCTCATGAACAACATTCTTTCTCATTCCTTCTCTCTAAGTCATAGCCCCTGCAGCCCTCTGCTTCCATTTAACCACAGATGACATGGCTGTTTTCCTAAGCCTGGTGCGGAGCTGACAATCTGCAGTGTTGCTGGCTAGGGATCCAGCCACGGGCGCAGAAGGGACAAGCAGTGAAAAGAGCCATCAGAAGTCAGGATGTTGCAAGAAGAAAATATTCTTCATTTGGACAACTAATCCCATTGAGCAAGATAGTAATTTCTAGGCCTGCTAGATCTCAGAGTCTTTGTTTCAAATTATCCCTTGGTGGATCAATTGCCAGTCCAGGCCATTTTTCTGCAGAGCCTTCTCTTTGTGTCCCTCCGTGATGATGATGATAAACAGGCCCATTTAAGGAGTGGGCTGATGTAGGTATTAGGAGGCATGGAAAATAACTTGTGTACAGGACTGCTCAAATCCCCTCTCAAGAATCTGTTTTCTTAAAACCCCAACACACCTCCTCTCCATCCGTCAAATTCTGCTAATGCTTTGGAACAAAGTGGTCACAGCCTGGAGGGAAGAGTGAGTTCCCAGAATGGTTTCTGACATGTTTGCTCTTGGGAGGATTTGGAGGAGGAGGGGGAGTGCTCATTTCAAACAGTCCTCAGCAGCAGCTGCCCTGGTTGTTCCTACTGCAGTCAGGCTAGAGTACAGTGTACGCACTTAAGACGCACTCAGGTGAAACCTTGACTCGGTTATGGGTACCCAGATGTAAGTCCCTGTGTACAGGGATTGCTGCGTCCCGAAACTGGAGACCAAGAAGAATGGCATACCCTCTTAGTGTGGGTAGTCCCTTTCAGCGTCACAGGCATGGACAGAACAAAGAGAGGAATAGGAAAGTGTTTATTCTCCATAGCTGCTGTCTTCAAGCTGGAACACTGGCCCTCTGCTTTTGGATCAGGACTCAGCTCAGGACTTGCACCCCTGGCTCTCCTGGGTCTCAAACGTCTGCATTTTGACTAGAACTGAAGCACTGATTCTCCTGGGTCTCTAGATGATGGATGGGTGAGTGGATAGATGGGTGAGTGGATGGATGGGTGAGTGGATGGATGGGTGAGTGGATTGTTGGGTGGGTAGATGGATGGGTAAATGGATGGGTGGGTGAATGGATGGGTGGGTGAATGGACACATACAGTTTTCTATTGGTTCTGTTTTTCTGCAGAACCCAGACTCATACAGGCTTTCTAAGCGCTCAGGTACTTCCAGCTTGTGCATAACAGGGATGCCAACCACGCTGCTTCCAGAGGCCACTTCTCTCACGATCCCCGAGTTCACATATACAACTGACTCACTGAATGGGGTTAATGCCTGAACCTTGGGGTCTGGACAACCCAGCTGGACAGCCCCAGCCTGTGGTCCCCGAGCTAGCCTGAGGTCCCCGCTCTAGCGGTCCTCGCTCTCATCTCTGATGCCTACAGCACTGGGTACTCTGAGCCTGCACCTCCCTCTCAGTCATCAGCATCTCATTTCCAGTTCTGCGTTTCCTCTTGTGAACCCAGATCATGTCAAAGACACAGCTGTAATTTGGACTCTGGTCCCAGTAGGAGGCCAGATTCCTTCTTTTTCTTTTCTCTGAACCCAAATCCACCTGTGTAACAGGGGTTGGGAGCGCCCTTGTCTTCCCATACAAAGAAATGCATCAGGCCCTCCATCTCATGATGAGGTCTTGACACTTCTGGCTTGGTTACTTCTGAGATTGCAGAAACCTGGCCGCCAGTTCTACTATGAACAACATAAGAAGTCTTTGAAAGGGATCATAAAAACGAAAGAGGTGTGAAAAGCAATCTTTTGGGCTATTACAGCTGAAAAGTCATATTCTAGGAAGGAAGAGTGTATCAAATGTAGCCAAATCAATTTAGAGCCAGGGCTGGGTTTCCATTTCTTTCTAAACTGCTCTATGGGTCTATAGGGGAAGAAACAGGATAAAGACACAAAAATTGATTTGGTATGCATTTCTTTAGTGAGAGGGTACGAGGCAAGAGAGAAGGAGCCATCCCTGCAAACGTTTAAACAGATATCTTTTCAGGTATTAAATAAAACTAAGAGCAATTCCCAAGTCTTGCTCCCACCCAGAGTACTTAATGCAGACTAGTTCACCTTCAAATCACCTGCAAGGTCACCACTCTGACTCTGTGGTTAAGGGGTGTGAGGCTAAGGGGTTGGTGCTGTCACCCTAGTGACTAAGATGGGGCCTGAATCGGAGGCTTCTGACTCAGTCTGGACCAGTCCTCCTGACACTAATAGTGTCATTTCTGCTTGGCTTTTTTCAATCAGACTTTTGTAGTGGCATTTTGTTCTGCCAGTGGAACTTCCTTTAACCTACTTTCAAATTTTAGTTGGCAAATGGCTCAAATCTTGTAACAATCTCAACTCGTTAGATGTTCACAAATCCTGTATATTAAGACAGTGTCAGGCAAAGAACAACACTGGGCTGTGTGATTTATCACACAATCCTCACGGCTTTCCCAAAAGTGATCCTTTATCACCCTATCTCAGTGGGAGCAGGTAGGGAACCTGACTTGTCACCTAAGACATCTAAGAATCCAGAAAGTGACCCATCAAACATCTCCAGGCCATAGTCTACTTATGATGATGAAGGTATCCTTGCCTAGTCCTGGATAATGGCTGCATGGGATGAAGTCCCATAGACTGAACTGCACATTACCTTCAAGCATCAGAGAGCAAAAAGGACTATGTGGTGGGTTTGCAAGGGTCTCCTGAATACCCAAGCTCTTCCCTCCACATCTTCCCATAGGCAAAGGCTTGCCTTTCCCCCAGCACCAAATGAACGCCTTTGAGTCAGTAGCAACACAGGGACAAAGCTGAGTATAAACAATCTCAAGAGTAACTGTCTCTGTGTCTCAAGAACACTAGGATGAGTGCCCTGTGTCCCACAGAGAAAAACCTTCAAAAGCCCTTTTGGTGTTTGAAGCTCTCCAAGTGTATTCACATGCTAAAATGAAATCACGCTGTCCTGGGACCTGGGCATGAGGGCTGCCTCACACTCCTCCCCTCAGTTTCCCCTACCTCAAAACTCCGACACTCTCAGACAAACCTGGGCTTACTTTTCTAAGTGAGCACATGCATGGACATCCTGTCTTATCCAAGATAAGATCCAAGTCCAGAAACCACTTGAGCTGGTGTGCGTCTATACCACGGGGTCCACAAGGAAAGAAGAGATAAGGAACATTGAAGAGATAACGTTAAGCTCATGAAGGGGAGTCTCTCATGACGATATTTAAAAACCCAGACACTCCTGAGCATGGTGGTCTGCTAACACAGGAGCACCTGGGAGCCCGATTTCTAGCCACCCTGCCTTGGATCAAGGCTATCCCTGCCCTGCCCTTCCCCAACAGACCATTGCAGTTCCTGGCTACACTTGAAGGCCCGAGTCCACACACAGAGTTGGAGGTTCCACTGAGTCAGTCTCCAGAGACGCTCTCCATGACCAGGATGTCTGTCCTGAGCCACAGCCAAGCTCTAACATCTGGGGGACTGCCTTCCCCAGCATCAGGTAGGGGAGCTGAGGCCAAGTCTACTGCAGAGATGAGGGGAGACCTCACCAAGTAGAGGAGGCGCCCCCAGGAGCAGCTCCTGACAGACAGGGCAGGAGACCCCACATTGTTAGAATGACAAGGAGCAACACTGGGAAGAGGTGACTTGCTTTACAAAGAGTCTTTTGAACATGTTTCCATGATAAGATTATTAAGTGCTTCTTGACCTGTGTTCTGGGACAGTCAAAATTCCCACGTTTGGCGACATTTCAGCTTTGTTTTTAAAAAGAAAAAAGAAGGGAGAAGGGCATTTTTTAAAAACAGACACAAGGAAGGAAAAGTTATGATCTGTTTATATTATTTATTCTATAGACAGACAATGCTGTATGGTGATATATTGTTTATGATCTAATTAAAGCAACTGCAGATCAAAAATGCAAAGCTAGCCACAGAGCCAGGCAGTGGTGACACACACCTTTGATTCCAACAGCCATGCTAGCTAGCTAGCCAAAGAAGCCAGGTGATGATGGCACACACCTTTAATCCAAGCATCAAGAGACAGGGGCAGACAGATCTCTGTTGGTTCAAGGCCACACTGAACTGCATGAAACTGATCCAGTCTCAAAGAGAAACAGCTCACATGAAGGTGACCTCAGCGCTTGGGATCTTTAACCCCAGCACTAGGGAGGTGGAGACAGGAGTGGCGTGGCTGGGCGGAGAGAGGAATAGAAGGCGGGAGGAGACAGGAGCTGGAGGGATCCTAGTCTGAGGCCTGGTGGAGAGCCCCGCAGTCTGCATTGCGCCCTGAGGACTCATGGAGACAAGTCCACCCATTTTGGTGTGAGGGGGCGGTGAGAGCTAGTGGCTGGCTGCTTTGCTTCTCTGGTCTTCAGCTTGAAGCTTGAACCTCAATATCAGTCTGGGTTTTTATTATTCATGTTAATGTGCTGGGTAGCTGGGGGCAGACATTCAACCAACCTCAGGAAGCAGGAGTTTGGGTGCGCTCTCTCTCTCTCTCTCTCTCTCTCTCTCTCTCTCTCTCTCTCTCTCTCTATCTCTATCTCTCTCTCTCTCTCTCCTTCCCTCCCTCCCTCCCTCCTGTTTTTTTTTCTTTCTGGGAGGGGGTGGGCAGGTTCTATGTATACAATGCTGCAATCCTTACTAGGCAAGAAGGCCTATCACCGAGATCCACTCTTTCTTTTTACTTGACACAAGATCCTGCTGAGTGACCCAGGTTGGCTTCAAACTCACTCGGCAGCCCAGTCAGGCCTGAATATGTGATCCTCCTGCCTCAGCCTCCCCAGAAGGGATCAGAGACCTTCATTCCAGGCTTGGCTACAACTCTTCAGAGATAAAGTAGAATGGACAGGAGAGGACATAGTTCCTCCTGCCTGGGAGTGAAGATGGCTTTGGGTGGCTTTTGGTTGCATCCGTGCAAGCATGCCTTCTTGCAATGCCATTTATATTGCTTTCGGAGACCGCAGCCAGAAAGGTTAAATGAAGCATAGCTTTTGCTACCACAGCTACAACAGGATAGTGACGGCATGCTTACTTGAAATGATGTAGCTTGTGCCTAAGGGTAATGGTTACAGAGTGATTATACATGCTTTGAATCCTAGCTCTGTGGGTTTCCTAGCTGTGTAAGCTTGGGTGAGTTTCTTAACCTCTCTGTGTCTTTAGCTTCTTTCTATATAAGGGAAACATTGTAAGAAAAGTCTACTTTCCCACTATTGCTAACTTTTAGTGAGATATAAATATATATAAGGCCATGAGCGGCAGATGATAGGGTCACAGTGCTGGCTGCTATGTTGTTAATGCTCAGCAAGCACCTACAGAGGAGATCACACCGCTCTTCACAGAACCACCTCAAGATACCCAAACCTATCCTTTCTCTTAACTGACCCTGGTGAACATGACTATTGCACTTGAACAGCAGAAACCTACAAATAGAGTCCATCCCTTGGCCAAAGCATTAATTAAGCTATAGAAAATTTCAGAGCAACACACAGGCCTCCCGGGGAACTGAACCAGGGTTCTTTCAGAACACAACTTGGAAAGGAAACACCAAGGCCAGCAACATTCAGTGCACAGAGGGCTGTGGTCTTGTTTGCGGAGACAGTAACCAGATCCTGTGGAAGATGGCCAGTGGTCCCTCTTGGGTAAGCAGTCAGCCTCCAAAACAATCCCTGATTTGGGCACAAGACACCAGTGAGGCAAACAGAATCCAAAACCAAACTAAGCACACAAACAGCAAGATCCTGGAACGTAAACAGCAGGAGCTTAGAGAGGAAGAAGACAGGAGCTGGGGACAGAGTTTCCAATGGGAGATAAGACAATGGCCAAACCTCAGTGACAAATAAACTCGAGCTTCAACAAGGGAGACGGAAGGTTCCTGCACTCATTTTCCTGCCTGTGAGCCTGATTTGGTCATCCCATAATTCAGTATGCCCTCAGTTACATACTTAAAGAGTACTTGGGGCGGGGAGGGGAGGGGCTAGCAGCAACTCCTGCCATTTGTTGGTTCAAACGAGATTATTATTATTTTTCTGAAAATGCAGTACCCCTTGGGAAGCACTGCGAATGAACTGGGGAAATCCTGGCTACTTGCTATAGTAATATTTCTGCCACTCCGAACGCATGAAATGGCTATTTATTATAGTCGACTTTCATTAACCAGACAGCACTTAAACCTGGCTTTCTGGAGGCAACAGTGAGTACTGGGATGGAAGATTCATCTTCATGGGTTGAAAACTCAACATCTGGATTTCATTTCCCAGAAACTACACGTAATGCCCCACAAGTGAGTACATGTGAGGCATATCTGGATGCTAATCGAGTTAGGTAACATTTCCCCAGAAACAGTGGGAAGGTTTTAATGTTTCGAGAAATATCCGGAGATGAATAGAAAGTCTGCTGTGTCTGAGCAAGTGTAAACATCGCAAAAATAAGTCTTAATGGCATAATTTAGACTTGATTAAAATAGAGAAAGACCACAGATGTGGGTGTCAGAGCCATCCCTGTTTGATGCCAGAACTGATATTTTCCCCCTCTTGATTTAATTCGCTTTGATTACTCAATTATTCCTGAATCTTTTCACTCAGTTTCGGTTCCAATAAAACTGATCACAAAACTAACTCATAATGCGATTTTCACTGCAGTCTCCTGATACCACTCTGTGAGCACTCAGCCAGCAATGCAACAGTGTCATCCCAAACCATGCCACGACAGCACGAAAACTGCAGCATCCGCCCGCATCCAAAGGGATCACTGAGTACCAGCCACCAGGACAGCCGAGCATTCTGTCTGCTGGAGATGGCAGGGACACGTTGTAGCTGACAGAAATTGTAGAATCAGATGTGCAGACATCTAAATGATGTGTGATTGAGCTTTAGACAATGGGTTGCTATGGTTAAAGATGTGTCTTCTTTTTATTTCCTAAATAAATGATTACTGAGAAAAATGTAGTTTGCCTGTCTAGCTAGCTCTTGACCTTGGATGTATAACTTGGTAGTTCCTGGTTTAAATATTTTATTGAGACGAGGTCTCATGTAGCTCCCATTGGCCTTAAACCTCCTAAGCAGCCTAGGATGACCTTGGACTTCTGATCCTGTTGTCTCTGTCTCCCAAGTGCTAGGACAATAGATGTTAAGCCTGACTGATGAGGTCCTGGTGATCATGTTATGACTCCTGTGTGCTAAGTGAGCACTCTACCAGAGGTGCCACAGACTTCCAGTCTCTTCTTGATAAATGGGGGGATGTCCTTCTGAACATATGTTGCTCTTATTGGTTGATGAATAAAATATTGATTTGCCAGTAGCCAGGTAGTATAGGTGGAGCTCCAGACCAAGCCAATTCTGGGGAGAGGAGGCAGAGAGGAGCCGTCAGAGAGACGCCATGTAACCGCCAAAGGAGTAATAGGTCTGGGCATTCTCTAGTAAGCCAACACCATGTGGAAATACTTAAATTAATAGAAATGGGTTAATAATTAAGAGACAGCTAGCTAATAAGAAGCCTGAGCCATTGGCCAAACAGTTTATAATTGATATAAGTCTCTGTGTGTTTATTTGGGACTAAACGGCTGTGGGACCAGGCGGGACAGAAACTCCATCTACAAATGGTGCCCTCAATGTGGGGCAAGAATTTCCACGTAAAACCTGAAAAAAGCTTAGAAAGGGATTCTAAACACAAAAGGACAGAGACAAGCATGGATTATTGGCAGCAGCATTTTCTCGGGTGTGCTTTGTTTGTTAGAGGCAACCGGTGGCTCTTGGATCCTTTAAGAGAGACTTCCTGACTCAGGGTTAGCAGCAAAAAGCACACATGGCCCTTTTAAGAGGCCCTGCCACCAAACAGTTAAGTGGTTTTTGCAAGCAGCCGGTGGCATGCTTCTTGGTGGTGGCATGGACCTAGAAACTCCACAGAGTAGTGCCAGTAAGTATGGCTCCCACCAGTACTCAGCCATGAAACTACTCTCAGAAAGTCAAGGAATAGGGCAAGGCCAGCCTCAGCTTTAATTTTAGTTATGCAGTTTAGCAGATAAGACTCATGTGGTCAGAAAAAAATAGATATACAGCAAAGATAGATTCAGAAAAACAAAACCTCTAAGTGGTATATAGTGTGTTTAAAAATACCCATAGGCTTGGGAGAGAAAAGACAAAGGATAAAGTGGTTAAAAAAAAGAAATAGAGTGGCCAGGTGTGGTGGCACACGCCTTTAATCCCAGTACTCAGGAGGCAGAGGCAGGCGGATCTCTGTGATTTCAAGGCCAGACTGTTCTACAGAGTGAGTTCCAGGACAGGCAAAAATACACAGAGAAACCCTGTCTCAAAACAACCAAAAAATAAATAAATAAAAATAGAGTAATTTGGCCAAGCGGTGGTGGCTCACGCCTTTAATCCCAGCACTCGGGAGGCAGAGGCAGGCGGATCTCTGTGAGTTCGAGGCCGGGCTGGACCAACAGCCTCCAAAACAATACAGAGAAACCCTGTCTCATAAAACCAAAAAAAAAAAAGTAATTTTTTAAAAGGCCACATAAAGATGGAAAATACACAGAGAGTCTGGATACTATATGTTATTGTGTTGTCTTTGAATTGTTTGCTGAGGAAGGAGCAACAGCTGCTAGCAGACATTTGATTATAAATGCTGCGGGATTAATCCAACCTATACATTTTGAAAATGCCTTGACTTCAAATTTTAAGTCTAAGGACATGTTACTTTGGAAAAGAAGTTCTATTTTTGTTTCCACAGAAGATGAAAAGCTGTGGATTCCTTTCAGGTTAATATGGTTTGATGAAGCAAGACCCCCCCTGAAGCAGTGGCCCAGGTGATCCAACATCCAAAACAGCTGAGAAGATATAGCTCTACAGACGACTACAACCAGGATTTAGCCAGGTTTCTGGGTTTTCTCAGGATCTCCTTGGTGTAGTGAGATATTCACCCAGACTGCAGCTGCAGCGCTGGCCACGCCCATTTGGGCGTGGCCACGGATGAGGACATGAGTTAGGTCTGGGGTCCCAGTGGGTGGCTCTCTTTCTCTCTTTGGCATCCCATCAGGGCACAGGGAGCAGCCTGAGTGGATCCTTAGAGCAGGGAAGCTGATGCGGCCATCTGCTTCCTGTGTAAGTGACTTCTCCCCAAAATAAATATTAAATATTTGAACCTAGTCCTGTGAATCAGGAAGCAGTTTGGACAGAACTATGTCCACATTCCCAAATATTGTTTATAAATGTTTGTTTTCATTTAAATGTGGTAGTTATAAATGGTTAAAGTTCACAGTCAATCTCTTTCTAAAAGAAAAAATAAAGAGAATATGATACAGAAATGAATACTTCGCATTGGTATAGATTTTGGTTCATTGATACAAATTTATGGTCAATTTTGTTATATTTATATTTCTACTCTTGTTTAGATATTGTGTTTACACAGTTCACTTAAAAAAGTAATGTAGAATTAAATACAGATTACATAGTCACCTATAATAGTCAAAACTTATAGTCATCTTAGGTTTTCTAGATATACAGTGATATATTTGATATATTATCCTTTCAAAGAACACAGAATATGTCATTTAAAATGGTTTATTAGGGTTTTTCAAGACAAAGAGACACAATTGCTCCTGGCAACACCAATTACATCAGAGAGGAAGATGGGCATGGAAGAAACTCCATTTGGGGTTCATTTTCTTCTTGGCTATACTGGCCTTTTGGGCAAAGAACTGCCCCTACCTCAACTGCTGACTTTGGACACGCTGTCCTAACTGGGCTAGCAGGAGATAACCACAAAGAGACTGCCAAACCTTGCCAAGTCAGGGTAGGACGGTCTTTCAATTTTCCTGCTTCTGAGAAGGTCAGTCAGATACTCCAGGCCTTCGACAAAGTTGGTTGGCTGGACATTACTGTGAGACCTTGGGTGACTGTCCAGGTAACCTGCTATTTCTGTCATTGCTTGCACCTTTAGGAAGTCGCATGTTTGCATTTCTTGTTTATCCTAGACATGTTATTTTCCTTCTCAGACAGGTCTTTGATGGGGTTGAAGACTAGACTGTCACAGCTAATACCCTCTCTTATCTTAGATAGATAATACTAGGTGCAAGACTTAGACTTCCCAGATTAGGACAGCAATTGGAGTAATCTCTGTTATATGCCATGACCCTGGGACTGGACATGTAGAATGTGTTTATTGTTCAATGTTGCTCTTGATGGTTGTAGTTCTTAATTTGTGTATGTTTTTACCTTTCCTTCTCCTGGAATATACTTGATATTTGCTATCATTGTATATAGCTTTTGTATCAGGCTTAAAACCCTCTTTTTTAGACAAAAAGGGAATTGTAGTGGCATCTTTCCTTGCTAGTGAACTTGTAGTGGTGGCCACACCCTTTGGGTGTGGTTTCAGGTTCAGATGTGACTCATTATAAGGTAGAGGAGGGGCTGGCTCTCTCTGGTTGTGGAGGGCATCAGAAGGGCAAAGACTGCATCTTCTGGAGCAGGAAGACTGCTATGGTTATTTACTCTTATCTGTGTAAGTGCTTCCCTAATAAATACCTAATTATCATTTATCTTGGGTCTGGTGGAATCATTTAAACTCCTCCTTCAAACAGGTAACAATCTCCCAGACTGCAAGTGCTCAAACCAGTGGTTCTCAACCTCTGGGTCACAATCCCTTCCTAGGGGACGGGGTCAAACAACCCTTTCACATGGGGTCACACAAGACCATCGAAAACACAGACATTTACACTACAATCACAAGAGTAGGAAAACTACAGTTATGAAGTAGGAACAAAACTAATTTTATGCTTGTGGGGGGGTCACCCCAACTTGAGGAACTGTATTAAAGGGTTGCAGAATTAGGAAGGTTGAGAACCACTGGCTTAGACCAAGATAGCCAGGAAGATAATTCATGAGAAGTTAAAAAAAGAAAAAAAGAAAGAAAAGCTAGAATGTAATCTTTGGATGCCTGTGGCTGTTTTCTGTTGTTTATAAAATTAACATTTTCTGTTTTTTTTTTTTACATGCAACAGCTTTCACAGACAATACTAAAACACTTTTCCCACATGTACACAGCTTCCCAGTTTACAGAACGTTTTTACCCACACGGTCTTACTGCATCCCACAGCATCCCCAAGAGATCACTCCAACAGTTTGCTACCATTAGCTCTCACAGTCACTATGGAAAACCCAACTGTTAACAGCAACAACTTTCAAGCAGTCTTTTTTAGCAGAACTGCTCTCCACCCACCTCAACACTTTATTCACAAAGTACCATCTAAGCCAGGACGTGAGTTTATAATCTCTCTATACTCTCAAGTGCCCTTGGGACGTGTGTGTGTGTGTGTGTGTGTGTGTGTGTGTGTGTGTGTGAGTTTTGTGTATGTATGTGTGTGTGAGTGCATGTGAGTCTGTGTAGGTATGTATGTGTGAGTGTGTGCATGTGTATGTATGTGGTGCGTTTGTATATATGTGAGTGTGTGTATGTGAGTGTGTATATGTATGTGTGTATGTATGTGTATATGTGTGTGAATGAGTGTGTATGTGTGAGTATTGTGTATGTATGTGTGTGGGAGTCTGTGTAGGTATGTATGTGTGAGTGTGTGTGGTTTGTGAGTGTGTGTATGTGTATGTATGTGTGTGAGTGTGTATATGTATGATTGTGTGTATATGTATATGTGTGTATGTGTGTGAGTGTATGCATGTATATGTGTATATGTGTGTGTGAGAGACGGTGTATGTGTATGTATGTGTGTATGTGTGTGAGTGTATGTGGTCTGTGTGTGTGTGTGTGTTAGAGGGAGGAGGAGTTATACATTAGTAAGGACACCCTTACTATTATAAAATTCCTAAGATAGTCAGATTCCAAGCAGGAAAGGCTGTGTTCCTTCAAACTCTCAGAAGTTCCCACCCATGACTGGCAGGCCTGGATGCTTTGAGGCAGCACTTGTGTGTGTGTGTGTGTGTGTGTGTGTGTGTGTGTGTGTGTGTAGGTGTGGGGCAGTAGAAAAGCTGTACATTTCATGGCAATGAGAATGAAATGGGGTGTGGGGGTCAGGCACTCAATATCCCCTCCAAGGGCACATCTGGTGACTAAGTGCGTGCTACCAGGTCCTACCATTCAGGTTCCAGCACATCACCCAGGAGCACCAGGAGCTGGGCGCTGAGCACATGTGCCCTTGAGAGACAGTGCAGCAGCTTGTGAAATAACAATGGAAAAGGAAGCACCTAGCGCAGTGTGTGCAGGACAACCATCCTCTCTCTGCACAGGTCACACTGACGGTGAACCCCAGCGCACGATGCCCAAGGCTGAGAAGAGGGATTATCACGCTCTTTTTTCTTTTTTATGTGTATGGGTATTCTGCCTGTAGGTGTATCTGTGTACCGTGTGCATGCCTGGAGCCTGAGGAGGCCAGAAGAAGGTGTTCATGGGTGTTGGATCTCCTGAAAGCGGAGTTACATGCAATTGTGAGCTGCCATGTGGGTGCTGGAAACTGAACCCAGGTCTACTAGGAGAGCAACAAGTGTTCTTAACCACAGAGCCAGCTCTGCCCTTACTTTGTTTGCTTTTAGGATGGCAAGTTAGAGGAAATTCTTCCACCACAAACTGATCACCAAAACTTACAGAGATCTCCCCATCACCAACATATCCTTGCTCTTCAATTTAGTGGTCCTGCTTGAAGCGCAATTGTTAGGATGCTGCCCCTTAATCAACACGGCAGCATCTCCTTTATTGGAACATGGAGCAGCAATTCATTTAAGTAATGTACTCTAAGTAACAGGTTTTATCGCCTATCTACCTTTTAGGCTATTTAAGTCTTTATAAAAAATATTCTGAAAACTACACAACAGGCAAGTAGATATAAACAGAAACTGTGTAGGAAATCATTTTAGAATTAATCCGAAGAACTTTACTAAACAAGACAAAGCAAACAAACAAGACATACAGATGACTGTGTGAGCTCACACAGCTCCCAGGAAGAAAGGACTACACATGGGGGCAGGATCCTGCATCCACAGCTCTCTACTCTCCGGGGACAGCAGAACAAGCACACGAGACAAGGCAACACTCTGTCCACTGCTGCTCTGCGTGTCCCAACCTGAAGCCGCCACACCCTCAGCTACTGCCAGGAAGACAGCAGTCATGAAATCAAGAGTGACATGGAAACAGGGGAAACACAAGGACATCCAGCTAGAAGGATTCAGAGAGACCTGTTGAGAATGTGGCTAGTTTTTTACTATAAAAAACTGAGAATATTGTTTTTCTGAGGCATAAAAAGAACTGTGTATCTTCCTCTTTTGACAATTCATGCCAAAGTATCACAGGGGAAAATGTTAAAAACAAAACAAAGAAGCCGGGTGGTGGTGGCGCACGCCTTTAATCCCAGCACTCGGGAGGCAGAGGCAGGCGGATCTCTGTGAGTTCGAGACCAGCCTGAACTACCAAGCGAGTTCCAGGACAGCCTCCAAAGCCACAGAGGAAACCCTGTCTCGAAAAACCAAAAAACAAAACAAAACAAAGAAAAACAAAATAGACCTTGTTGCAACCAATCAACAGTGGTTCAAGGTAAAAACCAAAATAAAGAGAGATGCAGCACACAGGCCATCCCAGCACTTTGAAATGTCTGCACCACCCCATAGACCCGCCTCCTTCCTCACTCCCCGAGTACCAAGTGCTGAGCATCCTGTCTGGCCGATGCTAGTGGATTCTGTCAGAGAAGGAGCTGGGTCTGGGGAAGCAGTCAGGGGCCAGCGCAGTGGGAGCTGGGCAAACCAGAACCATGGGGTTTGTGTGGGGTCAATTCGGGGGCCAGCCCGGCCTCGAACATGCCCAGACCAGGGGAAGGGGCTATAGGAAGCAATAACATAAGGGTTGCCTCAGACTCCCTGGAAGAGCACAGCCCAACTTGCTGGCTGGTTTGTGTGTGACTCAGAGCCAGAGAAACACAGGAATGTCAAGTTTCTCACGGTCTACCGGAAGCCTCATTTTTGATGTGGATGTTTGTTGTTAATAGGGAGACACAAATGTAGATTCTAGAATATGTGGGGTCTGGATTGAAGACATTCTCCAGGACAGGAGGTAATTGGTTAAGGGACTAGTATTTTGGAGCAACCTTCGTTGTACTGAGTGCAGAGCTGACTTTTATAAAACTTGGGTAGCTGGCTTCTTGCATGTGACCCCCATGGCTTACAGAGTACCACATCAACTGGCTCTGGCTCCTGGGATGATTCTGGGACATGCCGATGTCTAACAACGAGGCCTCACTTATGACCCACACGTGACTAATGGAGTTCATGCTCCAATGTTGCCTATTTTACCTTTCACTGAGTCCCATGACCTGCAAGGCTATCCCATTCCTTAGATCAGACAGCTCTGGACAGGGCTTTTGACCACACAGGCAAGTGACCACAGACCGTGTAAGAGTCAGCCTCGGGAGCTGGTAGTACTCCTCCTACATAAGAACAGCCATGGTGCTGGATTGAGCCGCAGCCTAGAGTGGACTTCCTGGTATTGTTTTTACAACTGGAAATCCTTGTGTGAAATTTCCTACCACCTCCGTTCCCAAACATGTGGCAGAAATTCCCCAGGAGCACCTGTACAGGAGACAGAGCACTGATATAATAACTAATGAGCCCTTCATGGGGTATAACGTTCCAAAACCATTCGATGTGTATCTGAAAAGCTACAGGGCAATTTCCTGTATTTGTAATGGCTACCTCAAACAATACATAGCAGGGATTTTAAATTTTACTTTGTTTATGTTTACTTATTTAATTTTGCACGTTTGAGAGTGTGTGAGCACACACACACACACACACACACACACACACACGACACCATGACACACATGTGGAGGTCAGAGGATAACTTGTAGAAGTCAGTTATTTCCTTCCTCCATGTGGGTCCTGGGGATTGAACCCATGTCTGGGCTTGGTAGAAAGTATTTACCCATCCAGCCATCTTGCCATCTTGCTGGCCTAGGGTCTTTTTTTTTTTTTTAATATGGGTAAAAAGATGCAACGTGTATGAAGAATGAAGCGAATGCTGACTGTAGATTTTCCTGTTTTTGTGTAGCCCTGAGTTATCCACACTGCCTACAACCAACAGTTGAACAGTTATAATCAGGAGGCAAACGCTATTTCTTGACACACAAGACTGTTCAACTGGGGGTGGGTAAGAAATGTGGGAGTCAAAAGACACACACAGTCCTCAGGACCCCAAACATGACAGAGCAGTCAGTCCCTCCAGAGGGGTATAGCAGAGGCCCAGCGCCACTCTGGTGGGTATTAAATCCTACAGAGGCACCAGCAAATAACATAATGTCCCTTTAGTGCCTCCCCTAAATCCTCTCCCTGTCTCAGAGCCCCACTGTGGCTGAGTCGCCCAGGACTCCGCAGGCTGCAGCTATGGGAGAAAGGCTGTGACTTTCAGAACGCAGCTGGGTGCTTTACGGCCTCCTCCCCACAAGGGTCGCCTGCATGTTGAGAATAAATAGTGCTGGGTGGAGACCAGGGAGAGGGATAGCACAGATGGGTTTGAAGGAAGAGCAGTCTGGCGGGGATTGATAATGAACGGCGGCGTGCTATCTGAAGCCGCTTAATTTCCTAAACACTGTGTTATAAATATGCTGTCGGTGGAGTTTGCGGAGAATGGAGATAAATCAGAAATGGGGAGATGAAATACCACTAGTTCCTCCAAACAAACATCCTTGGCTATGGTCTTAGCTGAAATTCTACCTGGATTTCTGAGGAAGGGCGATGATTCTACAAATGACGTCAGGTGTTCTTTTGGGTAGCCTTTGCTGCTGGGAAAGCGGCTTCACTTCGGAGAAATAAATAAATAATAAATAAATGAATGAATGAATAAATAGATAGATAAATAATAAATGCCACCAAAGGGCATTGAACCATCAGTCCTTTTTACTTGCAGATTTTGGTCCAGATTCATGGTGGAGAAGGTGGGTGTCAGATGCAATGGAAGTAGAGAGTGTTTGTGAGCCGTCAAATACCAGGATAAATTAGATGAATGCAGGGGAGAAAACGGCAAATAGATTCTTGTTTGCTCAGATGAATACGCTCAACATTTTTTGTTTGTTTGTTTAATAGTTAAAAAGAAAGAAATTCCCCAAACCTCTGGCACAGAACCAGATAACGAAACAGAAAGATACGCAGGAAGGACACAGGTAAAAAAAAATAAGGCTTGCAATGGGTTTCTGTCTGTCTGTGCCGTCCTCTTGCTGAAAGGCTGCAGCCCGTCACGCCCTAGCATTCAGCCGTATGCTAATTTGCTGGGAGTGCCATTCGTTTCCTAATTTCATCTCAGATATTAGTCCTGGCACCTCCACCTGTACGGAATTATTAATTAGCAGCCAACAGCGTGCTAGGCCATCATGCGCTCTGTTTGCAGGGCTAATGGCTCAGTTCATGAATGGCTGTTCAAAATATTTTAACCCAGCCAATCAGGAAAAAAAACCCCACATGACTCTGAAGGACCCTGGACCCCGGGGACCCCCACATCCACACCTTGAGCTGCCGTGCAGATGAGTTCATTGTAATCTCAAAATTCGGTAGGAAGAAAATGAAGCAGCTGCTATTTAATTTTTTATGGGGCCCACAATTTGTCTTAATAGCTGGCGAACAAGATGGACTAGGAACTGAATGCAGCCCAGGCCTCCCTTCTTCAGGGCACACAGGACGGGGCTGGGCAGAATCACTCACTAGGGCTCTGGGTGCACGGTGGGGGTTGGGGGATTGACTGCCTGGTGCCGTGAAAGGAACACCTAGCTTCCAATCCCAGTTACTAGGCCGGTCCCATCCGCCTGAGACACATCAACCTCAGCTAATTACAGAAGCTTCCAGAGACTTGTTAATCTAATCTACGAAAACCAGAGACTTGAAATGACTACTCCAAGGGTTGGAGGCATGGTGCGGACCCTTGTGCTTAGAAGATTCAGTGAGGCCACTGGAATACCATCAAAAATGAATTACACTGAAGCTGTGTGGACTGGAAAAATGATATAGCTGTGAGACTGGGCTCCCTTATGCAGAGCTTCTGGGACAATTACTTCATTTTCTCTGTCTCAACTCAGTGAGCCAGTGAAGGGACAGACGAGAAAATGGAAGAAAACGAAGAAGGAGGAGGAGGAGGAGGAGGAGGAGGTGAAGAAGAAGAAGAAGAAGAAGAAGAAGAAGAAGAGGAAGAAGAGGAAGAAGAAGAAGAGGAAGAAGAGGAAGAAGAAGAGAAGAAGAAAGACAACCATTTCCAGGTCATTTTCATCTTAGGAGCATGGTAAGGTCGCCGAAGCTGGGGGACTGGGGAGCCGGCTCTGGGGCAGAAGCATTAGCACAAGCTTCATGGCAGTGAGAACCCCTTAATTTGTAGCTGTTTTGCTAGAGGTACTGGTGGCCTGGGACCCCAGGGTTTTCCAGATGGTGTCTGAAGTCAGGGCCTTGACCTGTAGAAGCTGCACTGACTGCGGGTGTCACAACCACACTGCAAGCCCTGGGGACCAACAGTGCAGGAGACAATGACAGATGGGACGAGGGATCCAGATCAGGATTTGAATCAGAACCCAGGCTTGGATTCTGGCTTCACCATCGCTTAGATTTGCACATCAGGCTGGCTACTGAACACTTTTGTATTTCCCTAAACCCAGTCCCCTGGTTGGCAAAATGGAGAGCACCGGCAATGGGAATCAAAGTCCTAAACACTCAGGGTGAGAAAGCTGATTTTGGCAGAGCTGGAAGATGGGTGGATGTACCCTCTGGTTTAAGCTTGTGTCAATGTTGCTGTGGCCCCCAAACCAGGGGGACAGGTGGATGGTAAATGATGTAAACAGATCTCAAAGGCAGCTGGCTCACAAATGTTCCAGAAGTCTCTTTCTGAGCAGTTTTTTACTGGCTAAGAACTTTCTCTCCCCAAACACAGGGTATAGTACTTCCTGTTCTCTACTCAAATGGGGAAGAAGCCGAGGGAGTGAAGAACACAGTTAAGTTTTCTTTTATGCAATTCTAAGTAAAAAATCATTTCACAAATCTGTCTGTCCGTCTCTCTTTCTCTGCGTGTGTGTGTGTCTACTAAAAATATCAACAAAAGACTTGAGAGAATAGATCTCATTACGGGGGTGGCTGAGCCTTAGGAAGATACTCTGTGTTTCATGAACTAGGTATCAATTTAAAGTGACCCGCCCCTGGATTAGAAGTCCTGACTGTGTAGAAAGGGAATGCTACACTCACACGGTCTGGCTTGAGAGCCTGTGTGTAATGGCAGGTTTTCCAGCAGTCTCAGAACAATCAGGGATGATTCTCTAGCAAGAGGAAGAGAAGAGGACTCGGAGGGGCTGAGAAGCTCTTTCCTACCCTACAGCCTGGGGAAAGAGGTTCCAGGTGTTGAGTCCTGTGACCAAAGCCTGGATGGAAGGGCACGGAGGTGAACAGGGAGTTGAGCAGGGGAGGATATGGCAGAGCTTACACCAAGAGTGACCGCACAGGAGAGAGAACCCAAGCTACCCTGCGTATATCAGTGCACCAAGAAACATGAGAGAGGTGGGAAGGGACAGAGATTTTGCTCCGATTTATCCAGTAACTTGTCCGTTCGAGGTGCTCATAGTCCACCATGGTGAGAGAGCCAACTGCATCCCAGGCTGGGAAACAGCTGGGAGGTATACTAGCATCCAGTCGGCCCCCTTCCTACGTATCATGCTGCCCCAGACCCCAGACCCCAGAGTGACGCTGCCCACATTCAGGCTGGGCACTTCCATCTCAACTAACACAGGCCAGAAGATCACCCACAGATGTTCCCAGAGGCTTGTCTCCTCAGTGAGCCTAGAGAGGTAGTCCTCAACCTGTGGGTCTCAACCCCTTTGAGGGTTGAGTATCAACACCCTCTCTTTGAAGGTGAGTCTGCCCCAGAGTTCCTTACCCCTCCATTCAAACAGACTTCCAGTAGGCCTAGGCCATTTCTACCACATCAATGTCATACTCAGGGAAGAACAAAACCAAGGCTTGGCTGGGACTCTACACACTCAGTTTTTAACAGTGGCACAAAACCCCAAGAGCTCACTAAAGGTCACAGGGCCAGGATCAGAATGCTGGCCCTTCTGACCATCTCCATCTCTTCATGTCTTAAAGCGTCAGTGCTGGCTGGTCAAGGAAAGGAGGGAAAGCATCTAAAACATGGGGATGTTCCCATGGGCAGAGGAGGGCTTGGTGAAGACGAGGAACCAGCCAGATCTTGTAGGGGACAGATTAAGCAGGGGTGAGGAGAGTGAGGAAAAGTTCCTAGCCTAACTAATAGCTCCTATTCCATCTCTATTCCCAGAAGTACTTTATTATCGTTGTTCTTCTACAGTCAGGGTTTCTCACAAGGCCAGAAGGCTGAGGTAAACATGGCTGAGGCAGCAGAGAGGTCCCTGTGTCATCCAGACCTCTTTCCAGTTGGCCTTCTTAGTGTGAGATCAGATTACACAGCCAGCCATGCACCCTGCCACCCGCCAGGCTGGGGAAGCAGCCCCTCCATACACCCCCTACGGCTCCTTGTGCGCCCATTCAGAGTACACTGGCAATGTCCCCAGCAGCCAGCATGGCAGCCACCCGAAGCCCAAGAGTGCCAAAAAGGACTAAAGCTGCTCTTTCAACCAACTTCTTTCCTAGGGTGTTTCTTCTTGCTGAATTTTAACCCATCATTTTCTGTTTGTCAGTGGACCAGGGAGTTTGAAACTGGCATTGCCAACTTGCACAGAAAGCCAAGACACCGCACATTCGGAATTCTCGGGGCCTTTTCACTGCTAAAGTGTTGCTGGGAGGGTGGACCCAAAGGCCACTAGATCTGGGCTGGAATCTACTTCTGAGCAAGGAGGCTTCAGCCAGACAGATCATTTTCCTCTTATACCTGTTTTCTCTCTCAGCAAAGTCAGGTGAAGGCAGAATCGTAGAGACCACCGGAGCTAGTGCGACTGCCTCTGTATGGATGACTCCTAAGCAGCCAGCCTGCCTCCCTCTGCCCCTCCTCAGCCAGGACAGATTTTTTTCCTTTTAAGATTTATTCTAGGAACACCATTTCTTTTACTAAATGTAATATCACACATCTAAAAGAGTCAGCAGATCCCATGTGGTACCTGCCATGTCCTGTTTGTAATGTCACCGTCAGAGGCGGCGGGGGAGGGGAAACTAGAAGGTCTTGAAGCAGTCCAGTGCCTGAGAGTCAAAATGGGCTGTTCCCAGGACCAAACGGGGATGTGGGAGCTGCTCTTATAAAATGGGCTGTTCCCAGGACCAAACGGGGATGTGGGAGCTGCTCTTATAAAATGGGCTGTTCCCAGGACCAAACGGGGATGTGGGAGCTGCTCTTATAAAATGGGCTGTTCCCAGGACCAAACGGGGATGTGGGAGCTGCTCTTATACATTAGTGTTGTGTCCTTTGCTTCCTGCGTCTCCCTGGACTTCTGGCTGGACACACCTGGTGGAGACATAAGCATCTCTTGTGGGCTGGGGAGATTGCTCAGTTAGGAAAGTGCTTGCCTTGTTAGCACCATGACCTGAACGCAACCCCCAGATCCCACATTTAAAAAAATGCAGGAGCAGTGGCCTGTGCATGCACTCCATTGTATGAGGAGACAGGGAGAAGCAGGTCCTAGGGCTCACAAGCCAGTCTGGCTACTTGGAGAGTTCCGGGCCAACGAGGGACCTTGCCTCAAAAAACAAAACAAAACAAAAAAACCAAAAGGTGGGGACTTGTGCTTGAAGAACAATACCTAATTAATGGGGGAAGTAAGAGTCAAAGAGGATTCTGGGAAACATAGTCAAGAGAAGGGAGTTGCCATGTGATCTCCTGGGACTAAAGGATGTGTCAGGAGGTCGTCCTTGGAAAGGTAAGTCCTTACAGAAATATATATTAGTAATTATGGGTCAATAATTAAGTCAGAGGTAGCCAATGAGAAACAATAGCAAATGGCCATCAGCTTCATGATTAATATAGTGTCTCATGTTATTTGGGGGCTAAAGCGGCAACAGGACCCAGGCAGATGACCAGAAGAATGCACGTTACACCCAATGTCTTCCTCTAACCTCCAGCTTCACTGATGAACACACACACATATGCACACACTCGTGTAGTCATACACACATACACACACAGACACACATACACAGAGACATACACACACACTTTTGTGAGTGGCATACCCCATTAGAACACCACACATGCACACACAGGCACACACACATATACACATACACACGCACATATATGCACTCACACACACACACTTCTGTGAGTGATGTAAATCATTAGAACACTACACACACAGAGGCACACACACATACACACATACATACACACACAGGCACACACACATAGGCGCACACACTTCTGTGGGTGGCATAAATCATTAGAACAACACACACACACACACACATATTCTGTGAGTGTTGTAAACCATTAGAACACCACACACACAGACACACACATTTCTGTGAGTGACGTAAATCATTAGAACACCATACACACACACACATATACACTCTCTCACACACACATAGGCATGCGCACACACACACTTTTCTGTGAGTGTTGTAAATCATTAGAACACCATACACGCGCACACACACACACGCACGCACACACACACACACACACACACGCACGCACACATGTGAGTGACATGAATCATTAGAACACACAGGGCGAGTCCTAACAGACAAAAGGGGGAGCTGATAAACCTGGGCGCTTGTTCCTGCAGCAGTTTAAGAGGAAGCACTCTCCTGCAGCTGGGGGGCTGCAGTTTAAGAGGAAGCACCCTCCTGCAGCATTCACAAATCCCCCGCCCTCTGAAACTCCTTAAAACATAGAGGGCCTTCAGTGTGCGGCAGGGTTCTAAATGCCAGTCTAAATATTTTCCTAAACGTATTTCTCCCAGGGTCTCGAAGGGATGTCTGTCACTCTCCATGTGACATGATGCTGTGGAATGTACCCAGCATCGCTGCGCCCCTGCTTTCTGGGCCAAGCGCACCTGGTGTTCACAATGCGTTTCTGAAACAGCCCTCTGCCCTCTCACCGGCTCATTGCCCCACCCTGTAATCTTGCCCACCCTGTGGAGCAAACACTGTCATGCATGGCAGGGAAAGCTCTGCCAGGCCTAGGTGTCAACCTGAGTGTTCCTTCCTGCTTTGTCTCCATCCCTGGGGAGGCAGAGAGAAACACCCTACTATATGCAATCCTGAGACAGCCAGCTTATACCTGCATGACTTGGAGCAAGTCAATTCACCTCTCCAGGCCTCGGGGTCCTTAAGATGGCAGTGCCTGCCTCCTGGTCAGTGTCTATCTCCTGGTCAGTGTCTGCCTCCTGGTCAGTGTCTATCTCCTGGTCAGTGTCTATCTCCTGGTCAGTGTCTATCTCCTGGTCAGTGTCTATCTCCTGGTCAGTGTCTATCTCCTGGTCAGTGTCTATCTCCTGGTCAGTGTCTATCTCCTGGTCAGTGTGTATCTCCTGGTCAGTGTCTATCTCCTGGTCAGTGTCTATCTCCTGGTCAGTGTCTATCTCCTGGTCAGTGTCTATCTCCTGGTCAGTGTCTATCTCCTGGTCAGTGTCTATCTCCTGGTCAGTGTCTATCTCCTGGTCAGTGTCTATCTCCTGGTCAGTGTCTATCTCCTGGTCAGTGTCTATCTCCTGGTCAGTGTCTATCTCCTGGTCAGTGTCTGCCTCCTGGTCAGTGTCTATCTCCTGGTCAGTGTCTATCCCCTGGTCAGTGTCTATCTCCTGGTCAGTGTGTATCTCCTGGTCAGTGTCTATCTCCTGGTCAGTGTCTATCTCCTGGTCAGTGTCTGCCCCCTGGTCAGTGTCTATCTCCTGGTCAGTGTCTATCCCCTGGTCAGTGTCTATCTCCTGGTCAGTGTCTATCTCCTGGTCAGTGTCTATCTCCTGGTCAGTGTCTATCTCCTGGTCAGTGTCTATCTCCTGGTCATTGTCTGCCTCCTGGTCAGTGTCTATCTCCTGGTCAGTGGGTATCTCCTGGTCAGTGTCTATCTCCTGGTCAGTGGGTATCTCCTGGTCAGTGTCTATCCCCTGGTCAGTGTCTATCTCCTGGTCAGTGGGTATCTCCTGGTCAGTGTCTGCCTGCTGAGGTTGTTAGAAGCTATAAGATGTTGAATGTAAAACATTTAGATCCCTCCTGGAGGCACAAACATCAACACATACTAACTATTGTGGCTGGTGAGCGGGGCCTAGACCTCTTCTGTGGAGACTTGGTTGACTTTTTGGACAGCAGCTACGTCTGCGGCTCAGTGCTTCCCTCACACTCGGTTCCTATTACAAGGCCCAAGGCCTGGATCTCGCCACATTAATGGGATTATTCAAGCATGGGCCTTTTAATCCAACAAGACAAGATGTTCTAGACCTTTTGGGCGATGGGTCCCTCTGGTTGTACATAAACCCTCATAGGAAACCATGTTTTCTAATGTATAACATAGAGAAGACTCATCACACTGAAAAACAGTTATGAAAACAGTCAAACAGACTTGTGATGTGGGATATATGTAAGTCTTTATTAACACATCAAAAAAGACTTACTGTCCCATCTAAGAATTCCCCTAATTTTAACCTACTGATTAGTGAAATGATATTTGGAAATACTGACAACTGCAGGACTCATGAAAGCAGGTGTCAGGCCCATGGATACTACTAGAATGACCTCAGTCAATACCCTAAGAAAGAAAATGTTTATTTTTGTTATAGATAAATGAACATAAAAAGGTAACTTCTTGTCTCAGCTCAGTTCACAGCCCTGTGGGGTTCCATC